>NC_090941.1:408921221-409224251 GCF_040938575.1 Ambystoma mexicanum | reverse complement strand
AAGAAAATAATAAGTGTTCCAAAAAATGATTTTACTTAATTGTGCCAAAGTCCCCTTCCCTGCCAATATGCGAAGGCAAAAAATAAGCTACAGTTTATGTAGCTGCCTCATCTAGTGTGCATTTGGCATTAGAGTATAAATTATCTTCATCATGGAGCAATGGTTAAAAATCCTGGTTCTGCGTGCGGGCACAATCGCAAACACCGGACACATTTGCTCAGACTCCAATAGTGCCGTCAACATCCGACTACAAGGTGGGATCCTGGGTAAATCACTTGGCCTGCTTTGGCCCTGGCTCCCCTGTGATTGGTCGTAAATTAAGAACACCTAGATGCAAGTTAGAAAAAGTGAAAATATACATCTGGCTGTTTTTAAATCCGTTATAAAAATGAGGTACTTCCTATGGCAATATTATAAAACGTGTTAACGGTGGTAAGATTTAGGCACGTTTAGTGAAAAATATCTTAAACCAAACAATACTTTAATGCATTTTAGATTTCACATTTCAACTTTAAGGAAAAATGTGCTTGAATAAAAATAGTAGTTTGTGTTCTCTAATCGCAGCAACTCATGTCTGATCCTTCCTGTTTCTAAGTGCTGAAGTGGTAGATATTATTAGCCAATGAAATAGTCAATCCCACAAAGGCAGCATTTTATGTTTGATTGTGTATTCAGAGTCGGGGAGGGATTGCCTCGCATTCAAATTTCTTCTATGAGAGACACAGCTTCATCTCACCGATGATGCCCAAAAAGGCTGAAACACGTTAAGGGGTTGCTGTTGGTACTCTTGTTCAGAGGAGAATTGCCTACCATTTCGGTGCTGGACTGCCCCTGGGCAGGACAAAGACTGATATGCGGGGACATTTCTTCTCTGTGAAAGGGACAGTGAGCTAAAGACCTAGTAGAGTCTCTCCCAGGGGTTATTCACCCAAGAACAGGTCATTGGGCTGTGTTTGTACTGGAAGAGAGATTCCCAGACCCCCCCCCCTTGTTTTGTATTGATACATTTAGCTTGCCTGCTACTAATATGGAGAAGCCATAAGGAATGATATGGAAGCTATAGGTCTCTGAAATGGACGGCAAAGGAGAGGCAGGATTTGAGTACATGGAGAAGATGACCTGATCGCCAGAGGTGTGCAGAAACAAGGCACAAGTTACCAAGACAATAAGCCACCTGAAGAAATTCAGGCTAAAATCCTCATAATTACAGGCAAGAGGGCTTCATTTCATGGTCTCGGCAAACATGGACCAGCTGAACGAGACAATACACATTCAACCAAGGTAGACGGAGAGGGCCGTTCCCATCGAACCAGGGGAGAACAAACTACAGGTGTTGCTCACAAACTGCTATCTAAAGTCACTCTCACAGGCTTAGGTGATCAAATATAGCTAACACTTCAGACCTCCATGTTTCTCATTGCCTTGAAAAGGTGCACTCGGGCCAAGAACCATCCAGGGTGCCAGGGATGGGAGGACACATTATGCCCAATCCAGGTTCACCTTTCACGTGGGGGTATAATTTGTTGGAAGGGTCAATGGTCTTTTTGCGACACTGCAACAGTGTGGATTGATTCCAATAGAAGAGGTGCTAGGAGGAGCCAGTAGATCGGGCTATCCAATTGTAGAACTAACCCGTATATCATCTATATGTAGCTTACCAAAACTAACCGATGTATATGTGTGATGGGTTTCTGGGTTGGAGCATAAATTTGTGATGTCATACAGGAATAAAACCAGTTGAAACATGCTTGGAAGAGGAGAGCTCTGGAGGATACTTGTTTTTCTGGTGTGATCCCTGTCATTTTGTATGCTAACAAAAGACAGTAACTTTGCCCCATGGCGGAGTCTTCCGTTCTTGTGGCGGGCAGTCTCTGATGTGCACAGGTGTTCTCGGCTTCCAATTGGGGTGACTGTGCTAGAGAGTCCCGGCAACAACTATACAGAAGATAATAAATGATACATTACCCCGCTAATTCCACGGTGCAGAATTTGGCTGGTGATTTGACCCGTGGCGAGTAAGAAATGGTCTGCTTTGTGTGCGCATAGAATTGAGGTGGTGAGTGACTCTTATGGCTGGCTAGTAGCTTGCAATGTGAATTTTTGCCCTTTGAAACCAATATGCTGAAAAGTAACACATTTAATATTCAGTGTCACAACCGCATTATTGGAAGTGCTTTTTCAGGTTATCCCATTTCCAATCAGAAAATTCGATCCACTGCCGGCAACACTAGGCCAGTAGTAGCACACGTCAACCTGACCAGACAATATGCTGCCTGTGTCACATGACCATTTAGCATTTGTGAACTCTTTGACTTCTATTAAATTCACTGGTTGTTCTACCCAAGGGCAAAGTTCTACATCCCTGCACCCAGGGGTGGACGGGCCTACAGGACACTCTGGAAGGTTATCGGTGGGTCTCTGCATCAAGAGCCTTCTGTGTGGGTACCCTGGCTTTCTGCTTCTCTTAGCCTCTCTCCCAGGCACCTCTAACACTTTCTTTCGATCACTTTGAAGTACAGAATTAGCCTTCAACCCGATTCTCAGGGAAATGCCCTTTAAAATTCACAAATTGAGCCAATGTGTTACAAGTTTCTTGTGCGAAAGCAACCCCCACCCTCAACATACCCTACTTGAAGCTGTTGGGCTTGCTCCCATGGTGTAACAATGCGCCACTTAGAAAAACATTTCCAGAACCACTTTTGGTTCACAGTCAATCCTTGCCTACCCAGCCTGTTTTGCCCCCTACAAATGTCCATCGTCATGTGCTGCCATTTGTGCAGCATTCCTGTGGGCATTACGCAGCATTTACCAACAGGGCGGAAACAGACCATCTACTCCTGAAAACACTGCAATTCAAGGTACTAGTGATAAAGCTCCCCATCATACGACGACTATCAAAAAGTCTGCTTTAAAAACTAGGTTGGTTTTTTTAAAATGCTGTTTGCAGTCATGATTTTATTTTACAGCAGGGTTCGAAATTGAAGGGAGCTGGGAACTATTTAGCTCCTGCTTCCATCCTAGGAGAGCATGGTTGGCTTGAAGCAAACCGCTACCAGGAGCTTTTTTCAGCTCCCCAGGCCAAGTAGTGCCTTAAAAACATGCCTGGGTGCCGTCACTTTGAGAATGCTTCTAAAGAAAAATAAGGGAACATCAGTACACATTTAAACAATGAATTATACAAAATGGACAAAAAGTTAAAGTGTGCATCTCATGTAGATGGTAGACTTGCAGTATCTCCTGCCTACTGGGTGATGCCGGACGCACAGGGGCAGGTTTTAGCTCCTACTCACTGAATCTCGATTTCGAACCCTGTTACTGTAGAATTCAAATATTTTACGTGGTTCCAAAATTTGGCTAAAGTCTCCTGCTGCACCAATGTTCAACAAGATCATTCAAACGATAATACATTATGTCGGACAGATGGAATTGACATGGTTGCCATTCCGAGTCATTAAAATCCGTTGAAATACTAGATTTTGCTCTAGGTTGTTCACAGACTAAACCCATTTTCATTTATTATATGCAGGCCCCGTTAATTAATTTGATCCTGGAGGCTGTCCTGGGTTCCTTCCTTTGCCCTGAAACCTTCAGTGCTGTTGGAAGTGCAGGTTGTCCAACTGAGTAATTGTTCCACAGCTGTGTGAATTTCTGTCCACTTTCAAATGTTTACCAAACTAGGGAACTGCAGATTAGGGAAGCGGTTGGAAAGGGGTGGTTTATATGCAAATTATACACCGTAGTCCGCTCTCCACTACAATGCCGGACTCCTCAAATGTTTGCTGGCATGGCACTAGCAGCGCCAGTCTCGGGCTGAATGCTTATCAGTCATCCCTTCCGTCATGGTCAGCCACTTATCCCTACTAAATACCTGGCTGCTCGTTGCCTATCGTGGCCGAGCGGCCCTTCAGTGTTGCTTTTTGGCACATTGAGGGGTTTACATTTGTGGCTTGCAGTCTGAAAGATTCCCTCCCCACTGCTCAATGCTGTGCGGTGGGCTTGGCTGTGGCATGAAGCACTACTCGGAAAACAAACATCTGCAGGGATAAGAGGCAGTCATCGAAGTAGGTCAATGTCAGTGCTTAACATTTTAGACATCGTTTAGCCAACTTGTGGCTGTAGATCAACAGGGTACAGCCATACTGCCCAGTCCATTTAGCTTTCATAGAAAAGTTAAAATGTTCATCACTGCGATAGTTGATGTGCAATCTTGATCTTTCTTCACACAGAAAAAAAAAGGATAGACCATAACAATGTTGATGGTGGTATATTTCTAAAAATTCCAAATAGGTTTGATTAAACGAGTATTTCCACATTACGTACATTCCATTACAGTTGTGGTATATTGCAAACTATTCTAGTTGGTTTTCAGAATTGCATATTCCATACTTATACACATTCTTTGTTTCTCTCCCACAGGTCCCCCACGTGTGTCATCGTTTTAGACACCTTTTTCAGGGGGTAACAGAGCAAAAGTGTCCAGTGATGCAGTGCATTAGAAATTGTGTGTAAAAAAATATTTTAAAACGTATACAATAATGTGACGTCATAAAATTGATACGAGGGACACATGAAATTGAAACCGGAACCTATGGGGAGAATGGATATTTTAGGCAAAAGAGCAAAAGATACTCTGCTCTATATGCAACAGAAGGTAACAACGTGTTCGCTAATTTCAGGCCCAAAGCAAAGGGTTCTGGGGTAAAAGTCCTGAATCGATAGATGCCGCCTTGATTCGGGGACATGCAGGAACACTTATCCTACTTCATATAAGCCAGATTCAGAACAGGAAACGGCACAGAGGCCGATTACTTCCACGATTCAGAACATCGGAAGGCTATAAAATGGCATCCGGTAAAATGGCATCCGGGTCATGCGATGAAGCCGTTGGATCTCTTGGCATCCTTACACGCAGACCACACCCATCCTTCTAGGTCACACCCAGCAAACGGGCTTCACTGGTTCCCTACTAAAGAAGCTCTGCTCCTGCGTTACCGACCAGTCTAGTACTGTGATGTGGGAGCACCGAGATTTGTAATCGTATAACCTTAGATGGAGTACTGCAGGAATAAGCATGGTCACTTGCCTCGTTTAATTTATATTGCCACCCTTCGGCTAAATTAATGCATGGTGGACAGGCGACCCCCGTATCCTCGGTGTCATGGACGGAGGCGATGCAAGTTTAAAAGGAATTTTTGGCCTGCGTGTCGACAGTTAGCAAAAGGATGAATACCAACCGTCTTAAATTCAATACCAGAAATCTTGATCTGTGGCAAATCTTCAGCTGGCTGCAATACAGATGTGTGAACCTCTGAATTTTGCATCTGCCCATCTCCTGTGCCCCAGGTCAGGAATCTTAGCTTCTTGAGAAACACCTGAACCTTTTCACACAGATGAAGAAAGTGAATCAGTATTGATGTTGGCCATAAAACCTTTATATAGGGACTCTTTTTCGTTCCCACACAGTTTCCTCCAGATGAGACGGATCATTTAATCAAGGCTGAATTATTGTAATGAGGGGATATAACCCCTGGATGTGTGGGGACCGGGCAAAAATGGCCAGCTGCCCAAATTAAGTGCACAAGCAAAGCGGGTACTAAGTTGTTTGCTGGCGGCTTCCGAGCGGGCAATGTAAGAAAGGGGTAAGGGGAACTGGCAGAGTAAAACTCAGGCTTTGTTCAGGCCCTTAACTCAGTTAGTGGGCCGTACTCGACAAGGTCTGCACACCACCATACCCTGGGGTTCTAGCATCTCAGTGTCTTATCGTTGGAGATTCGGTTATGTACGATTTTCTGCTCAAGCCATATCACTTCTGTTGCAGCCCCCTGACCCCCTATACATGGAACGCCACTTTTTATTTATTTTTTAATTTTATTTTTTAGTGCATTTAGTTATGCACTGAATGTATACTGCACACCACTGACATTTGCAGGGTCTCCAGGCGCTCTGGCAGCTCAAAGAGGGGGATTGTGTTACCAAAGTGGGAGAAAGGGAAAATGCAAGACAGCTTTGTATGCAGGTCCGTTACCAAATTTTCTGTGATGAGTTTAGCGGCATTTGTGCCCAGAGAAGAGCCTGCGGTACCTCTGGTGACATAATGCATCAGCCGGGACTATGATATGAAAGTTAAATGTAGAGGTGTAGCATTCTGTTTGATGCCTGGTGTAAGGGTATTTAATTGCCTTGTGCAAATGGCTTAGTTTGTATGTGTATGGCGTTTTAGCATAGAGGAAGTGAATGTTCGCTCGTGCAGGGAGGTATAAAGTGGAGCGCCCAGTGGGCAATTTGGGGGACCCTCACGGTGTGTCCATTGCAACATTTACGTAGGGTTGTCCCATTGGCAACATCTTGGTAGGGGCGCCCTTAGGGTAAGGTACTTTTGCGGCACTGACATAAGGCACCTGGTGTGGGCTGGTATCGCTGGGAACTGACAGTGTGACGCGACTAGTCCTGAATAAGAGAAGAGGGCACACGGGCGGAGTGGAAAACCTAGGGAGCATGCACCAATGGGCATCAAATAGATGGCAGTTGAGGCTAGCTCAAAAGGAAAGATAAGAGTAGGGATTCCAGAGAGGGCAGAGATCAAGGTGCGATATCTAGGAATCAGTCACGTGAATTACACTGAGCATCAGCAAAGCAAAAATGACAGTAGGGGGACACAATATATGTAGGGAAAGGAGATTACCAAGGGCTAAACACAAACTCTTTTCAGCATTTCATAAAAAAAACTGCAGACATACAGGCTCCCTTTTACCTAGTAAATCTCCAATTTAAAATGAACCTTCTAGCACATTATTCTACAATATCTATAGTCTGAATAGTTAGTTACAGTATGGATAAAGAGAAGCTCTCCGCTTATCATGAAACATCTTTGTGTCGATGTTCTGCAATAAAACCGTTCAACATGCATAGTCGACACCCTGCGTTTCAGGCCTCTATGCGAAGTACAAGGTCCTCCTCTGTCCCACTGTCTTCATTCTAGACACCAGGCCTTCATCAGGACATGTATAGAATTTTTACAATATGCAGTGCTTCCCCACACACGCCATGATAGGAGTGCAACTTATTCTATCTCCATTTTCTTATGGGTCTGTCGCCAATTGCAGAGCGAACGCATGTAACCAATGGTTATACGATTTTCTGCCTACGTGCAGCCTGGTTTCTCCTTGAAGGTGCAATGAATACTTGCACGCGTTCAAATGCATCAATAAACATTCAAAAGGACAATGACAATGCAAAGGCTGAATGATTTGCAAATCTGCTTTGGAGAAGTTTGCTTTCAAACGAGAAGGGGTAAACATCAAGTCCTAACTATGCATTTAGGGACAGACCCATACAAAATGGAGAGAGGGATGTAGAAAACAATTATTCGCCCCCCAACCTTATTAATTCATTCACAGCCTTGTTCTAGACAAATGCTGAAACTGATCTCTGAAATCTTGTCATGGTGGTTCTGAAAATTCATCTGCTTGTCTTAGTTTTTCTTCCTAAGGTTATTCTTCTTGTGCTCGGTTTGTCGCCTTTACATTGATGTATTCAATTGATCGCTGTTAAATGTATTGCCTAAGCAATGGTTTTATTAAGGCTATAAATGTAAATCGAGTATCTTGGTTTTCAGTTTCACAGCTCCCAGATACACTTGCTCATTTAAAAAAAAATGTTTTAAATGCATCAACGAATGACTTATAAGTTGACTGAAAATTGCAAGGCTACTAACTCAGGCAATGGAAATAGTGAAAAGGTAGTATATGCAACTTAACATGTACATTTCCATATCTTTTTCAGTAAGCTATTCTTGTGTTTCTGAAACGCAAGTAACAATGAATGATGGGCCAGCTTTTCTGTACACATACCCCATTTCCACCCCTCGACCACCCCAAAAAAAAGATGGTTACAAACCCCAATAAACTAAAAACACAAGATTAAAATGCAATTCTCAAAAAAAGGGGGGGGCAGACGCTTGTGTGTGGGTGAGCGCAGCCATTTTGTACCCAGTTGACCACTTGCCCATTTAGCTGCCCATAATACTGCAATAACCCGGCCCTGTGAGCATGAAGCATGCGCCTTCAAATGCTTGGTTTTTCTTGAACACCTACATTTTCTCGTTCACAAGGAGACAATGTGTGCAGAAACTGAAGTAGAAGGCAAAATAAGCATTTCATCAAGCACCATGGTTTAAGACATGTACCCAGATCCGCAACAATCAAGCAGAGGGTTTGATTAGCACCAAAGCAGCAGCAACACCACCCACATTTTCCTCCAAAGCGTTTGACGTTCAACATATTCCCTTAGGCGTATTAAGAATGTTACATTCTGCAAGGCTCCTCTAAATAAAAGCACTCCTTGCGGCAGCAGCCTGTAGCTACACGGGCCTGAAGGCAACAGTAGCCTTGCAGAATTCATGTACAACTCTTACTTCTATGAAAAGCCAATGTGGGAGAGCTATGTGTCAAATTAAAGGGGGCCATGACCAATTGAGAGCGAGTTCCTAATTCGTGAGCACACATTAAGCACTTACAAAAGGGGAAATCTGTGGGCAGTGCTGCTGCTTGGATTCTCCCACCTTCTCCCAATTATACTTGTTTTTCAGCTTTAACACTTTAGAACAGAGGCAATGCAACCTGCACAGGTCCGGAAGTCGACATAACGAAAGGAATATGCCCTGTATCGCAAGCCATGCAGTATGTTATGTCCAAAGCGGCAAGCAAAACAGATTGCAGGCAACCTTACCACGTCGTCTGTAAGATTCCTAATATTTAACGGCTGCGGCATTAAGAAAAGAAAAAAAAGAAAAAAGAAAAGAGCAAACGTTTGATGAGAACAGGAGACAGTGGCATCTCTGCAGCATTAATTACGGTACATACAAAGCCTTATTGTTTCAGTAATGCAGATTAAATGCAATTAAGCCAGTGTTCGTCAATTTACTTTTTTTGTTTAAAACATTCGATGAAAGAATGAACAATACAATCTGAGAATTTCTTCAAAAATGATCAAACTAGCTGTAAAATCCACCAGCTACCCAAGCCTTAAGGCAGGAATACTTTAATCAAAAAGATATCAATTTCATTTTTTTTTATTATTCGCATGAGATTCATTTTATGAACAATGGCAAAGTGATGCTTGCACTTTCGATCCTCAGGAGGTGGAGGCAGGGACGGCCTCAGGGCCTTTCAACCATTTCAAATGAAAGCTGTCTCGATTCCCAGTGCCCTTCTCTCCCGCCCCTCCCAACAACTGCCCTCATGTTGCCAGTGAGCAGTCTTACAGCACGGCAATGTATTGCTTTCGTTTTGGGACTTTAAATGTGCGTTTTAAAAACACATTTAGAACATTGTTTTCTTTATGCCCACAAAAGAAACCAGACATTAGGGAATTTGGAGGGATTTTAATCTCCTAGGTTTTATTCATCCATTACCGTATTGTCTTTTAAAGAGGAAAGCTTTCTTTCCTCCCTCTACCCTACCCCCCCATTCTCTAGAACCCTAGTTAATGATTTTGGGAGATTTTTCAGGTGGGATACTTCTGGGGTGTGGTTTAATTTCTTTCCTGCCCGGATCCCCTTTATGCAAGGCTCTTAGCTGTTTAGTCACTTCTGTGTGGGCCTTGGCAATCTCTAGAACCGCGGTGAACGTGGGCTTACTCTGTTGTATAACAGCTTTTTGCAAGTATGGGAGCAGAGCATTGGTGAATTGGTCAAGAGCAAACATCTGTTACTTCCGGAAGAGTTTTCTTCCCAAGCCATTGGGACAAGGTATTATGAACCCTTGAGCCCAACTCCAATTAGGTTTCCGTAGGGCCCGAGCAGATCTTTCTGCACTTTTGTCTATAAAAGTTCTGTTTGCCCCACTCTTTTCCCGGTTTTATATCATCGAAAGAAGTGGTGCCTAACCAGTTCCAAGTTAGGTACGAGGCTTGGAGTTTCCCCCCCTTTAATAGCAGGGCTAAGTAGCAAGTCTTTAGTTCTTCACTCCAATTAAACTGCTGGGACAATCGTTCAAAGTTTCGAAAAAAGAATTCCCAGGTCCTATCCTCCAAATAGGGCTGTAAAACGGGAGCATGGGTTGATGTTGACTAGACACTATTCGGTCCAGCCCTTCCGGAATCCTTTGGCCCGCTTGTCTTTGGTGTTCGACCAAGCGTTGCAATAAAGCCTCTGTGGGATTCATAATGGAAGTTAGGGGGTGTGTCTTAAATGGCTTCACAGCGAGGAATTCTTTAAAAATGTTACTCCCAACAAAGTCCCTAAAGGACTCTTAAGCAAAGGCTTTTAAAAAGCGTGTTTATTCCAAGCAATCCTATGGGCGATTATTGGTGCCGGGGTCTGCCATACAATGCTCTCTCTCTCGGGGTCCCGCCAGCTTATATCAGATGGGCAAAGATCCCAAACTACCATATATGGTGTGGTGGAGTACAGAGTCGAACAAACGAGTGGCATGTTTCAAGAAAGTTTTATTTAAATGAAAATAACCTACCTCTCACATCAAACCAAAAGAGACAGGGGGCCAATTCAAAGACACCAAGATTCGGCCCTGATACAGCCAAAGGACAATCCACCACTAGTGAACCAGAGTGTCTGCCCTTTTCTTTCATCCACTACTTGAACGACTCAGTCTGTGTACAAAATAGGTCCCGAGTCTGAAATTCTGTTTTTGAACATTCACTTTATTAACAATTCTTCAAAACAAATTCAATGTCAAAAGCATACACAAATCAAAAAGGTTAGACAACAAATGACATGAAAAAGAACACAACCATAGTTTATACACTATACATTCTAAAAATCATCATAAAACTACCTGAAGTATAAAACCATAGATATAATGATTCATAAAAACACCCTTCCTATACAAAACTAAAAACCAATAGTGATGCGTTTACCAAAAAACCTTTACAGTACAAAGATGGTGTGCAAAATTGCTACTAAAGTGCAAATAAAGTTGAGTGTTAGTTTGGCAGGGCCAAACTGCTCCTCTTTTTTTAGGATGCCTAGCTGCCTAGATAACCTACCTCTCCCCATCTCTAAAGCGTTATCCCTACCTAAACAAATATCAACTTGGGCGCTAGTCATCGGGATATTTGTCCACATAAAAAAGCACCCGTCCTCTGTGGGAAAACCTACTGTAACCCTACCACTAATCTACAAAAGGATAACAGGCCCAATCTTTATCACTTTCCCAAAAATCCTTTGCTTTAGTTTCTAATTCAAAGAGAATATGGTCAGGAGAAGGACACCCTTCTGGCCCAGCTTGCATAGCATTGAGGATATCTTTTTGTCAGGAAGTTCCCCCCCTTCTCATCTGGGTCCGTTCTTTGCTGGAGTCCTTGGTCGCTGTCTTCTTGCGGACGGACCTGGTTTTGAACAAGGCTGCCCGAGTCTCTTCCGACTCCAGAGTGCGTTCAGTTTCCGGGACGTGGATCCAGGAATCCGAGGAACTAGGAAAGGTGACACTAGCACACGAGTCCAGGAAATAGGAGGAAAGGAAGGGGCAAGGAACAGGTACATAGACAGGTACAAGGAAACAATACCGCGAGCTACGGGACACACGTCGGATTGCTACTTTGCAATAGCATTGAGACGCGCGGAGCCGCGGAAGGGGTGGTCTATTAATAGAATACGTTACGTCCAGCGCTTGGCGCGAGAAAGGGGTTTCACGCTGGATGACCATGTTGGGAGTATTATGGAGTGCACGCCCCGTTGTGACAAGGACCAGGAAGTCCAAAAGGGACGTGTTCTGTAGTTCATGACAGCATGCCTCCTCCGAAGACCCTTTCCTCCAGGTTTGCCCGGGTGTATGAGGTGAAATCTTCTGAGCAACCAAGGTGCCTTGATATTAGAAATAGGTTCCAAGGTTCTTTCCCTAAGAGGGTATCCTTTCCATTCAACCAGGTATTGAAGCTGGCCCCGTTTATACCTGGAATCGCAAATCCGGGATACCTCATATTCCAGTTGGTTGTCGACCAGCAGAGGAGGAGGTCTAGAGGATTTCTGGGAGGATGGAATGTAGGGTTTCAATAAGGAGGTATGAAAAACTGGATGAATTTTCTTCAAGGAGTCTGGTAGTTTGATCCGGTATGAGACGGGGTTAATAATTTCCTTGATGGGAAATGGACCATAGTACCGGGGAGCCAAATTTGTTTGGTCGTAGATGTCGGGGTAGTAATTTTGATGACAACCATACTTGTCACCGACTGCATAAGAGGGGCCTGGTCTTCTTTTGGAATCTGCATATCTCTTGGTCTGCGTTCTGGCCTTCTCTAAGTATCCCTTGGCCTCCTGGTGTATGTTGACGAGGGTTTCGATCCATGAGTCAACAGTAGGTACCGGTGTAGAATGAGGAAGAACAGAGGGTAAAACCGATGGATGGAACCCTTGACTACAATAAAAAGGACTGGTTTTGAGCGCTGAATGTTTGTTGTAGGCGAATTCAGCAACGGGTATCAGGAGTGACCAGTCATCCTGGACCTTAGTGGCGAAACATCGAAGGTACTGTTCCAGGGTCCGATTCACACGTTCTGTGGCTCTGTTGGTTTGGGGGTGATACCCTGAAGAGAGGGCACGTTGAATTCCCAGAATTCGACAGAGATGTTTCCTGAATTGTGAGACGTATTGAGGTTCTCTATCAGATATGATCTTGGAAGGAAGTCCATGTAGGCGGAATATGTGTTCCAGAAAGATTCCAGCTAGTTCGGAGGAGGATGGTAGTTTAATGAGGGGCGTAAAATGAGCCATATGAGTGAACAAGTCTATGTTAACCATGATAGTGTATCCTCAAGATGGTGGTAGTTCCACAATGAAGTCTGTAGCGATGAATTCCCATGGCCTAGTTGGCAGTGTTGGTTGCAGTAGAAGACCTGCCAGTCTCTTGTTATCATGCTTATTTTGAGCACAGACAACGCAAGCTTGGACGTACTGCTGTACGTCAGTCTTCATCTTAGGCCACCGAAGCTGTCTCTGTATAAGACGGAGGGTATTGGTGATGCCCGGAGTGAAGTGTGTCATGACAGAGGTTTATTATTTTCTGTTGTAATTTCTGTGTAGGAATGAGCAGTGCATTGTCCTTGAATAAATATCTTTCCTTGGCTCTTAAATTTCATTGATTTTTCCTTGACATATCCTTCCATAACTGTCATGATGCCAACCCCCGGGCATCCGGATCGAGTCCATCAGCCCCGGGAGCAGGCATCCAGATACTCATTAAAACCCCAACAGCCCCAGCTGGGGGCTGTTTGGATTCAGTCCTGGCACCATAGGCGCCAGGCTCATCATAGAAATCAGTCCTGGCGCCATAGGCGCCAGGCTCATAGACTTTACTTACCTTATGCAGACCATGCTGCAAAGGAGTCCAAGCCAACGTGAGGCCTGATTGGGACTATTTTATTACAGGGACTATTTTTCACTCGGGTGTGGTTCTGGGGAACTTCTTACCTGGGACTACTTTGCAGGCTATTTAAACATTGCCCGAACAGCAGCCTATGCTTTGCGTTATTCTGCATCAAGCAGCGTGACGCTCACCGTGTCTGCAAGTCAGCATCCAGTCTTCTGCCACGCCCGCCTCGAATCCGGAGCTCCTAGACAAAAGGCAAAGCAAGGAGAAGAGGTTAGATCACAGACATTATTTGATTTCTTACCCGATTCCGGACCCAGCACATCTCCGAGCCTGGAAAGGACATTATTTCAGCACGTGTCGCTTCGCCAGCAGCAGCGCCACGTTATACTCACCAGTCCACCGCATCTTTCGACTCAGCGCTGCCTCCATCATTTTCTTCGTCGAACCCAGCACCTGGGGGAAAACAAAAGGAATAACAAGATGAGCCGAGAAAACAAACAAGGACAATCTCTTTGCCACCATAGGCTTACCTGCTTTACCACCGGAGGTATTATTCTTTGATTCGCCGCATCTTCCTATGCCGCACCTATAAAGGGAGAGAAAACAGCAAGTTAAATGCAACCTAACGAGGGACTGGAACAAGAGTGAACATCGGACATATTGAACTCTTTGAACTTTATAGACAATGGAGTCAATATTCCTCCGGAACTCTTCCAGTACCTTCAACCCAGTGAAGTAACCTGTATCTACGCGCCCCTGCATGCCATGCAGGATGGAGAGCTCATCATTTAAAAACATAAGGTGAGGTTACCAAAAAGGAATATCGGAGGTGATTAGTGGGGAGAACGAGAACTGTTGGGGGGCCATCACTAAAGTCCACGGGTGGCTAAATCCCTTTCTCCACTTGCAGGAGAATACTTCTACGAGTCCAGCAGACAAGATTAGGCGGGCCAGTCCAGACTGTCATCTCTTCACTACGCATCACGTTGGTGGAGACCGCAGCTGTCCGGGTCCGATAAACGCCCCTGTGGGAACCAGGGGAGCGTAACAATAACTCAGAGGATTGGGTTTGCGCTCGGATTTCTTCCAGGAGGTTGACTGCTTGAGCTACGAAGATCGTGGGGGAAAACATTTTAGGATATGCCTTATCTTCAGTGGTTACGTAGTCAGGACGTCGAGACAAGGCGTCAGCAATCAGGTTATGTGATCCGGGAACATGAGTGATGTGGAACTGGTACTGGGCAAAAAAAGTAGGCCCAATGCGCCTGACAACTATTTCTACATTCCAATGACTGTAGAATCTGAAGATTCCGATGGTCCGTACGGACTTGGACTGGATGTCTACCTCCCAGAAGTAGATGCCGCCTTTCAGTGAATGCTTGGCGGATGGCTAACAATTCCTTTTCCAGGACGGAGTAGTGTGTTTCACTCAGAGTCAGGGTTCGTGAAAGATAAGCAATGGGGTGTTCCAGCTTATCTTCTAATTTCTGTTTCAACACTGCTCCTATAGCGTAATTAGAGGCATCCGTTTCCACTAGAAATGTTCGGCTTATGTCGGGTTGGGCTAAGATAGGAGCTTGTGTAAACTCTGTCTTCAACCGCTGGAACGCTGTGTCTTGCTGTGTGGACCAGATAAAAAGGGGTGTCCTTAGAGCAACGATCGGTTGAACAATCTCAGAAAAGGTGGATATGAACAAGCCCAAGGAAGGATTGAACTTGTTTCACGGACGTGGGAGCAGGCCATGCCAGAATAGCCTTTACCTTTGAAGGTCCAAACCAATTCCCTCTAGGCTAAGGATTAATCCTAAGTAGTGAACAGAGGTAACGTGAAACAAGCATTTTTCAGGTTTGGCTAAGAGTTGGTGTTCACGGAGTCTTTGCAGTACTGCCTTTACGTGTTCTTCATGCTTTTGAAGGTCCTTGGAAAAGATCAATATGTCATCCAGATATACAATGACGAAGAGGAACAACATGTCAGAGAACACACTATCCATAAAACGCTGGAAGACTGCCGGGGCATTAGCTAGTCCAAAGGGCATGACCAGGTATTCGTAATGGCCAAAGGGTGTTCTAAAGGTGGTTTTCCACTCGTCTCCTTCCCGGATACGGATCAAATGATAGGCACCCAGGAGATCCAACTTGGTGAATATTACCGCGCCTCTTACGGCTTCCAGGATATCCGAAATCAAGGGTAGCTGGTATCGGTCTTTGAGGGTGCATTGATTTAGGCCATGATAATCGAGGCAGGGTCTGAGTTCCTGGGTATCCTTTTTGGGAACAAAAAATAACGAAACACCTGCTGGAGATTTTGAAGGTCTTATGGTGCCATTTTCAAGGACGGTATCCAGGTATTCTTTGAGGGCCTTTTTCTCGGGTTCAGAAAGGATGAACATCCTGCCGAAACGAATCACTGCTGTGGGTTCCGTTTCTATTGCGCAGTCTTCAGGCCTGTTTGTGGGTAAGGCCTGGACTATGGCAGTCCAAACACATCAGCGTAACCTTGGTAGGCCTCAGGGACTTGTATGATATTGGAAACCATGAGTGGTGTTTCTTGGTCTTTATGCGGTTCTTTAGGGGGTGTTAAAGAAGGTTCCAGGAATAGACAGTGAGACATACAAAACTCTGAGCCTAGGAATAGTGATCCTGCTGTCCAGTTGATATACGGATTGTGTTTTTGTAACCAGGACATACCCAATACCATGGGGTAGTGGGCTGACTTAATGATGTCGAACCTAATCAGCTCTTGATGAGCATTTATTGAGAGCTGGATCTCCTTGGTCTGCAGGATTATGGCCCCTGAAGTGAGGGGTCTTCCGTCAATGGCTTCCACAGGCTGCAAGGTACTTCGTGTCTCGTACGGAATCTGGTGACTAGCAACCCAATCATGATCAATGAAGATCCCCATACCTCCGCAGTCTACCAAGGCCAAAATGGGATAGGTCTTGCTCTTGGAGGGTGATAGAAATGCCTATAGTATGACCAATTTGTTTTGTCCAGGAGAGTTCAAGGATGGAATTGATGTGGAGCAAACATCTCTCTCCCGAAGCTCTGCTCCATCTAGGATCGGGAGCTGGCGTTTCCCAAACGCTGAGGGGGGCTAGAGGATATTCCCTAACCAAATGTTTGTCTGAAGCACAATACATACACAACCCCCTGTGAATCCTTCTCATCCTTTCTTGCGGGGATTTGGGTCCACGGAAGGCTCCCATCTCCATGGGTTCTGGTTCTGTGACTGAGCCTGGGTTTGTGTCCGTTCTGACGGTGCTCTCAAAGGACACCTTGGAAGAATTTCCCCTGGATTTCTTCTTTTCAGCCTTTAATTCCTGGATACAGAAGTCCATTTGCATGGCAAGGTCCATTAGTGCCTGGAATGAGTTTGGTCAAGCCACTCTGGCCAACTCATCCTTAATCTCATCATTCAGTCCTCTCCTGAACAGGGTGAAACTCGCCTCAGAGGACCAATCAGCTTCCTTGGCCAATTGTTTGAAATCGGGTCACATAAGTGAGCATATCCTGGGAACCCTGCTGAAAGTCTAACAGACGTTACTGGGCAATGTAGACCTGCTCAGGGCGATCAAACATGTTTTTAAGGGCCTGTATTAACCCATCATAGTCAACTAGGAGGGCATCGCCAGAGTTAACGAGGGGTGTAGCCCAGGTTAAGGCATTCCCGGAAAGGTGGGTAATTATGAAACTGGGAGTCGAAAAGTAATAAGGCTTAAATGTAAAGTGGACCAAATATGAATCCAGGAATCTACGAAGGGTTTTTCCCATCGTATTTGTCAACAATGTCACCCAACAAGACGCTTTCTTTTGTGGCCGAATCCCGGGATAGGACCAATTGTATGAGAGCGGCGTTTTCCGCCTTTAGATTTTGGAACTCGGTTGATGGTTCTTGCATGCAACGCATCAGGTCCTGAACGGCAGCTTCCATGTCGCTATCGAGTTTGGTCGGGTGGCGTCTCAAACTGTCAAGGAGTTCCCCCCTTCTCACCTGGGTCCGTTCTTTGCTTGAGTCCTTAGTCGCTGCCTTCTTTCGGACGGACCTGGTTTTGAACAAGGCTGCCCGAGTCTCTTTCCACTCCATAGTGCGTTCAGATTCTGGGACGTGGATCCAGGAATCCGAGGAACTAGGAAAGGTGCAACTAGCACACAAGTCCAGGAAATAGGAGGCAAGGAAGGGGCAAGGAACGGGTAGATAGACAGGTACAAGGAAACAATACCGCGAGCTACAGGACACACGTCGGATCGCTACTTTGCAATAGCATTGAGACGCGCGGAGCCGCGGAAGGCGTGGTCTATTAATAGAATACGTTACGTCCAGCGTGTGGAGCGAGAAAGGGGTTTCACGCTGGACGACCATGTTGGGAGTATTATGGAGTGCACGCCCTGTTGTGACAAGGACCAGGAAGTCCAAAAGGAACATGTTCTGTAGTTCATGACACTTTTAGGATAATCTTTTGCAATAGCCCTCGGGTTCCTGAAAGTTTGCTTTACATTTCCAGCAATTCTTCCCGGTCTTAGGACACTATGAAGTTAACTTCCAGACAGCTCTTGTTGTCCATTATCCTCTTCACTCTTACTTGGCTTACCACAGACAAGGAAGATTCACCCAGCAGCACTCTCAATGTCACTACTGTGACAAGGCAGAATACTCTTGAGGCTCTCTTGACTTTTAAGGTTGCCCCAAGCCCCTACCAGGTCTCCCGATACTCCAGTTACCCGTTACGTGTCAGGACAGTGTCAATGATTCTTCCTGGGGTAATGGGTTTACTAGAGTTGCTTCAGCGCTTTTTGCTTCCTTCACTCCGCTCCCCACTTCGTCTGTATGGCTCCACAGAGACTTGGGCCACACGGCTCAGCCACAGTTGCAGGACCACAAAGTCCACCTACGTGAGGTCATGCCAGTACTGGCTTCTTTCCCACTCTTCCAGTGGTCTGGAGCATGCCTTCTTCTGCAGTGCTCCGCCGACCGTTCTTGGATGTCCCCGCCACTGGGGGTCAGAGGGGAATCAGACTTCTATCAACTTCGTGTTCCCAGGATCGAGCTTCCCAGACTGGGCTGGCTTCACACAAGCTGCTCCCTCTCCATTTCCCAGTCCTTTCTCGCTCTTTATCCCCTGTGGCTGGATCCTTCCCAGCGTAAAGTCAAAGTCCCGCTTTACTGTTAAGACAATCTTTATGCCTCCTTGGGGCCAACTCTTCTCAGTACTAAAGTACTAAACATATTATTCTGCAGGTTCTTTGGCTCTTCTTCGTCTCGGTCATATTTGTGACTCAAAAGGTGGAAGAGACATACCATAACAGACCATGTTATATATGATAAGATACATCATTTATAACGTGCTTGTACACAAGTGTTTCTAGGCGCAAAAGAGGACAAGACAAACAAACTTACTAGGCTTTGTGTCATTCAGGTGTTGCAAGTGCAAGAACGGGAAGTGCAAGGGGGAGGGAGGTGGAAGTGCCTGAGAGAGGGAAGGCGAAGAGGGCCTCAATGCTCCGAGTAGTGCAGCACGACGCTGGGTAAGTGCAAGGAGGCAAGGGACTGTAGAGGTTACAGTTACAGCCCCTAAGTGCGAGGTAGGCCCGGAGGCAGTGCAGGAGTGACTGATCAAGAGAGCCTGGCACCCAGTAGGACTGAGGGTAGCCAAGCAGCCAGTCGGTGTAGCAGACAGGTCGGTCCGGTAGGTCAGCAGGGCAGAGAGAAAGAAAGCAGAGGAGAAGAGGAACATTTTGAACAGTTTCCGAACTTCAGGTGATCTGGCTCAAGTTTGAGAGGGGCAGGGAGGCCACCAAGAGGCCATTCAAGAGGGGGGCCCCTGCAGAGGAGAGAGATCTACCACCCACTCTGTCTGGAGAAGCATCTGACCCTTAGAGAGCTGGTGGTAGCTGAGCGAAGGGCTCAAGAAGGAAGGTATTTAAGAGGAGTGTGTTGAATGTAGTTTGGGCCCCGGCACCAGTAAGCCTTGTGGACAATGCAAAAGGTCTTGAACTTGATCCTTGCAGTCACCGTGAGCTAGTAGAGAGATTTCAGGGCTGGAGAGATACGGTCCCTGGGCTTGAGGCCAAGGATAAGTCTTGCACTCCTGTTCTGGATTAGTTGCAGAGGGCAGAGCGTAGAGGAAGGCGGATTGAGAAAGAGGCTGTTGCAGCAGTCCAGCGTGGAGAGAACCAGGGCTCTGGAGACAGTGAGCATCTGGGGGAAGAGGAGAAAGAGAAGAGTACCTTTGAGGAGGTGAAGCTGGCATTGGGACTTCTTGGCAACATCTGAGATGTAAGGTGAGAAGGAGAGAGTGGAGTCGAAGATGACACCAAAGTTTTTTGCCTCACTGGAAGGTGAAGGAAGAGGGCCCAAGGAGGGCAGCCAGAGAGTGCGAGAGCGAGAGAGCGTGAGGGAAAGCAGGAGCAGCGGTCCTAATGAGAAGGATCGCCTTCTTGCTGGCATTAAGGCAGAGATTGTTGGAGGTGCACCAATCCTGAATCGCAGATAGACAGTCAGGAATGAGCAAAGAAGGAGAGGAGGCTGAGGGGAGCCTGAAGGAGCGTCATCCGCATAACACAAACTTAGAACAGAGGGTAGAGATCAAGTGGGACAAAGGGACCAAGTAGAGATTGAAAAACCATGTTGAGAGGAGAGAGCCCTGGGGAAAGCCACAGGTGGAGAGAGGTGGCAGAGAGAAAAGAACCAAGTTGGACCTGGGAGAGGCTGTCCAAGGAGGTCAAACACTCCAGGGCCTGACCTGTGATGCCCAGGGTCTCACGAAGTCGATTGATCAGGATGGTGTGGTTGACCGTGTCGAAGGTAGAGGAGAGATCAAGAAGGATGAGGGCAGAAGGAATGCTGGAATCCAGGTCTGAGAGCCGATCTTCTCAGCTGTTCAGGAGGGCAGTTTCTGTCTTGACGGTCGTGGAGACAACCAACAGAGTGGAGAGTAAGCTGGGAGATGGCCAGCTTGTCCAGGAGTTTGCCCAGGAAAAGGCGTGATATGAATCCAGCGATAGTTTTCCGGACAGGTAGGATCGGCAGCTTCTTGAGGATGGGTTGCACAAGGGAGTGCTTGAGGAGAGAGGGGAAGTTCCAATAGCGCAGGGGTGATTTCAGAAATCGGCCAAGGCTGGAGCAAGGGTATCAATGTGGTCCTTGATGGTTCTGGAGGAGTAGGGAAGCACCCGTTTGGACGGCACATTCATAGATCAGGCTTGTCTAGAAACCTTGCAGGTGTTGTCAGAGAAGGAGAATTGGCCAGAAGGGGGCCAAGAGAGGAAGATGGAGCGGGAGAGGAGATGGGGGACAGGATGCCCCGAGTTCTAGAGGTGAAGTGAGAGGGCCTGGGAGGGAACAGGAGAAGTAGAGACTGCAGCAGAATTGTCCAGTTCCTTGCAGATTTTAAAGAGTTTGGCCGTGTTTTAAGAGGCTGCATAGATGCAGGCTTCAATGTGGCCTCTCTTCGTCGACAAGACAGTCTGTATTGCCTTTCGAGCAGGCAGCAGGCCAGTTTGTCAGAGGATGCACCCGAAGCCCTCCACTTCCTCTCAGACATCCTGCACTTGCGTTTCAGGGCGGTGAGGTCAGAGTCATACCAAGAGTTGCACTTGGAGGTAGGCTTTAGCCAAATTCTCAGGACAGGTGCATGGATAGAAAGATGCAGATTAGAAGGCTGTGTCAGGGTGCGAGTCATCCGCAGGGGTAGGAAGAGCAGAGAAAGTGACAGCAAAGGCATACACGGACACACGCTTAATGGGCTGAATGACTGAAGGTAAGTGGCAGTGCTGGGGTGGGCTTTGCCAGAGGGATAGAGTGTTTCAGGTGAGAGGAGAGTAGAAAGTGGTCAGTTCAAGAGAGGAGTAGTGAATGGGTTAGGGAGGAGGATGTCAAAAGAGATGAGAACATCCAAAGTATGATCGGCAGAGTATCGAACCAGAGGGGGGGGGGGGGGGAAGACGTAGAGGTTGCGTAAAAGCCAAGAGGCGGGATTAGAAGCATCCAGGTGGATGTGAAGGTCTCAGAGGAGGAGAAGTTGAGAAGTAGAGGCAAGGAGAGGAGAAAAGAGAGGTCAGCCCAATCTGACTGGAAGTGGGCAACGTGGCCAGGTGGCCAGCAGACAGTGGCCAGAGAGACAGAGAGACAGAGAGACAGAGAGACAGAGAGACAGACCAGGACAGTTGGAGAGCCTGCAGACCAGGCATTCAAAGGAGGAGTAGTCCTGCATAGGAATGATAGAAGCAGGGAGACACTCTGGAAAGATCAGAGCTACTCCACCTCCAGTCGGTTGGTTCTGGGCTCGGAGGGGACCTTGTAGCCGACAGGGAGAAGAGTATCGGTGAGAGCAAGGACATCAAGGTCAAGTTCTTCGAGGAGGTGGCAGATGACAGGAGTGTTTGACAGCAGAGCGAGAGTTAAGAGTAACGACGTGGAGCAGGATGTCATATTTGAAAGTCTTCCGGAATGGGGTACAGGCTAGTGGTGCACCCAGCGGAAGAGGGGCCCGAGAGCTGGCAGAGGTGGAAGCAAGGGGTGGCAGAGGAGCCAGAGAGGTGCTAGTATGAGTAGCAGGAGAAAGAAGGAAGTTGATAAGAAGCGTGAGCCACCTATCAACTGAGGGGCCTGGACCAAGAAAGTGTCATTCAGGTAGACATTAATGATTACCTTGGAAGAGTTGAAGGAGGCCAAAAGGGCCGGCCACCAAGTGTCACGATTAATGGGAGAGAGAACCAATACCATATGAAGGGTCCATAGGTCTGGTGAAGGAACGACAAAGAGGATGCCAGTGAGTGTTTGTCTGGCGGAGGCACTGATTTAGTTATTAGCAATAGGGAGGTCTGGGATGGAAACCAGGATGTCCCTCTTGAACTTCTTTCTTCCTGACTTAGTGAGAGGGATGGGATAGGAGATAGAGTAGCAGTTAGAGAAGAGAAACGGAAAGCACCATAGAGGGTGTGAGGAGATAAGGAGGAGAGAGTGGGAAAAGAAGGGAGAGACGCCCAGCCCCAAGCCGCTATGAAGGAGGCACGATGGGGATGCGGGAGGGGGGAGGAGTACGGGTCAACACAGGGCTCACAACAGGGGGTGGGGTGGGGAGTGATAGGTGACACACAACAGTACAACAGTAACAACAGAACCACAGATGACGGGGAGCTATAGAGAGCCAAAGGGAACAGTTCACAGATCTGTCGTACACAGTAGAAGCGGGCCTAGAAATGGGCGAGAGGCGTTGTGGGACACAGATTCACAGAGCAACAGTAACACAGACGGGGAGCGGGCAGGGCGAGGGGCGGCACAGAGTGGAGAGATAGTTGGAGCGTCACAGCTCGGAGCGGCTTTCAGAAGGAGAGCAGCGGAGGGGCAGCGGTCTCCAGTGGTGGCCAAAGCAGCAGGCCCAGGCATGCAAAGCGGGGGTGGAGGCAGCGTCAACCCACACCAGCAGCATCGGCAGGAGCAGTCAATCCGTCGGGGAGTGGAAGAGCCCCAGCCATCAACTGGTGAGGAGCGGAGGGGGGCCTCCTATTATAGTGACTATGCCACTGAGAGGGACACAGGGGGAAGAGACACACCCTGAATCTTTGTGAAGGAGGGGGGGTGGGCCTCAGGAAGGAGGAGATGCCCTGCGGAGAGCCGGGAGGGAGGGCCCTGGAAAGAGTGCAACCCCCCCCCCCAAAGGGGCAGGAGGGGCCCACAAGTACAGTGGGAGCAGAATAGTCTCCTCCATCCCAGGTGGAGGATTGAGAGGGCCAGACCATAACTGTACAATACAGAGCCCACAGCATAAACCCTTGGGGGTAAGGGGGGTTTGTGGAAGGGCCCTGGAAGGACTCAGCCGACATTACCAAGCGGTGCTCACTACGGGCCAACTCTAGAGGGGGTGTCCAACGCATAAGCCCAACTCGATCAGCGCCAGGGGGAACAAGTCGTCACAAACAATCGGGCCCTCCAGGATTTGGCGGAAGACTCCAGGAGAAATGATGAGACACTGGAACAACTGGCATGTGGGTCGCACAATCTAGAGCTCCAGTGCTAAAACCTCAAGAACAGGTCACCAAGGTCAAACATACATCACAAAAACGTCCCGGAGGAGGTTGCAGACAGATCTTAAAAAGAGAGACAGTTCAGTCCTTTGGAGGGCTTGTTCTGGAGGCCCCTCCTGACGAGGTCCAGTTGGACACTATTCACAGGGTGGGCCTGCTAAGGACCGAGCCGGGATCACGCCCAAAGGACGTCCTAGCTGCATTTGCATTATACGGCCAGAAAGAGGAAGTCTAGAAAGCCATCCGTGTGGCCACCTCATTGAAAATCAATGGCACGGAGGCCCAACTCTATCAAAAGAAGACTGATGGGTCCGGTCGTTCAGATCCATAACCAAAAGAAGATCCGATACAAGTGGAGCTTTCAGTTTGGACTGCTGTTCACGTGGAAGGGAAGGCAAGGCAATGCAGGGTGACGACATGTGAAGATCTCAACGTGGTGGCACCAGAAGACGGCGGTGGGCACTGTGCAACATTCTGCAGAGCATGCAGGGGAAAAAATGCATCATGGAAGTTTGGACAATAAATGATTAGTTCCTGACCACAATATGCAGCTGGAACAGTCACCTTGGTTGAATTGAAATTTGAAGGTAAAATGTCATATAGAAGGTTGGATTGGGTTAGGTTTACTTGCATTACTATGGGCAGCATTCCTGACCACTGCTTTGTGGCCACTCTGCACTTTTGTAAAAGGGGACCACCCATATGCAGATAAGCCTCAGTCCTGACACTAATGGAAGCATTCCAGCCTGAACCGCTAGGCCACATCCATTATGCACAGAAGCCCAAGCAACGCCAAAATGTTTTGACCTTGTTGGACTTCGTCAGTGAAGCGCAGTTTCGCTCTGAACAGAGATTTTCAGTAGGTTCCCGTGTTAAAGCATCCTTGTACACAAGAGGATTGACGGCCCATTAAGACAGTGGTCTACAGAGAAGACGGCTTCATGGATCCAATTAGCTTATGGGAGGTCTGAAGATCTTTTGCACCTTTGTTATTGTTTAGAATTTAAAGCTTCTCCATGAAAATGAAAAGCATGCCTTTAATATGTACACACCCTAGAGCAGAGGTGTTCACTTCAAATTGTGTCTGGGGTGGTTGGTGGGGTGGGGGTGGCTGGAGTCAGGGGGGTGCGCAAGAGCCCATCAGGATATAAAAGAAAAATATATATATATATTTTTTTTTGGTTTTTTTTTTACATTGCAAGAAATGAGCAGGGGCGGCTTACATGGTCGGGCTGGTCCATAAAACTGTCTCAGGCACCAATGAAATTCCTTTAGTCACAGACTTTTTGAATAGTACCCAAGGGGGTGTTTTTTGTTAAAATGTAAGCAAATCGTGATATTTAAAGAATATTTATTCAGCAACAATGGTCAAAATGATTAGCTGCATATTGAAGTAACTCAAACGGGCCCACATTAGCCCAAAAAGTGGCCAATTTTGACTGGCCTACACTAGCATTTTTGGTACGGGCATCGCCCTATTGGCCAGTCCGACCCTGGCGGATTATCTATAAATGGGTCCCCTCACCTATTATGGAGGACCGGAGGAGCAAGCCCAGTGAAACACTGAGCACACCCTCAGCTGCTTTTTTTCCCCCAGCTAAGGGCGTGCTCCTGGGCTGGCTGAACTGTCAAAGGGAAACACTTCCCTTTGACAGTTCAGTTCCTCAGCAGCACATGCTCGTTGAGCCATGCAACGCCGGAGGCGTTTTTGCTTCGCCAGCCTTGCATAGCTCATTGGAAATGCTGGCTGGGGCACTGCATGTCTGTATGAGCGAGGGGGAGCTCCTGCGCCTCCTCGCACATACAGACAAAGCAACCTGGAGCAGGGCATTTCTGCATCTACGCGCAGGCCCCTGCAGAAGGTATGTTTATGTTCATTTATTTTGTATTTAAATGTGTATGGATGCCTGTAGGCTCGTGTTATGAGTGTATGGTGATGGGTGCTCGTATGAAGGGGGGGGGGGGGGTCTGTAGCTGCTTTTGGCGAGTGGGGGAATAGAAGGGGACAGGGATGGCATTTTTCTTACTGGATATCTATCATAGATGTCCAGTCAAAAATACCATGCTTTCCCTCTTGGCCCCCCAGCGCCAATTGCAAACTGTTTGACTTTTTTCCGATTTTTTTTTAAAGTATGCTCTAAAATGCAACATTTAAACTCAATATTTTTTTTTTTAATTCACAGACGGAAAACCCCTCACGAACCCTGATTGGTTTGGGCTCCCACGCTGCGCTCAGTCGCTATGGCATTTTTGTGGGAAAGTTTTATGCCCCTCCACTTAAAAAATTCACCAGCTCCCACTGGCCCTCGGACTGTGTTGGGAACAGAGTGAGGAGAGTCCAAGGACTGTGGTGGGAGCAGGATGGGCAGGAGTAGGGTGGGGAGAGCCCAGGGTCTGTGATTGGGTGGCGAGAGCCCAGGGACTGGATAGAGTGGGATGAGGGTGCCCAGCGACTGTGATGGGAGCAGGTGGGGAAGCCCAAGGAATGGACTGGGAGTAGGGTGCCGTGACAGTGCAGAATAGTTGACAGCCATTTGTACATACTGTCCATTTGGCATTTTGTGGGGGGCCCGGCCTGCCCAAATAGGTTTGAAGACTAGACCACTGCCCTAGAGGATCTCCCTTTGCACAATGCCGATCGCTCCCACAACACGAGGCAGGCGTTGCCGTGTCTGAGGCCATACCACTGCAAACAGAAAGCCCGCAGGCAGAGGACAGAAGGAATATCAGAAGGATGTCGAGTGCACAATTTTAATATAGATTAATGGTTCCGGGGCACTTTAGAGAGATCAAAAAACGAAAATTAACAAGCCACTCTAGATAATATTGTCACAGCAGGTTATGCATATTGTTCGTGTTGCTGCCACTTCATACACATACATCACCTAAGCAAACAAAGCTACTTGGATCCGTGAATTATCTGCGCTGTCATCTTGTAATGCAAAAGAAAATGTATGCGGCACTACATCATTCAACACAAATCCTTTTCTGACAAGAATTCAATTTCTATTCCAACAAAGATGCATTGTTCGGGTTTTCTTTTTGATATTTCATGACACGAATTAATACTGCAGAAAAAAAACAACGTGTCCCCTATCTTTACGGGATACTCGCAGGGGAGTATGCCACCGCAATGAAATCAAATGAACTGAGCAGTCAAAGGCATCATCTCAATAACGCTCATGAAAAGATTATGTCAAAACAACATAAAAAACCCCACTAGCGACTAGCAAATTAAAGTCTCTCTGTGTCTACATTCCACGTTTACAAAAGCCTGAATGCGGACACGCGCCACAGTGCACCAGCGTCACCAAGAAGAGAGGTAAGCAATGGACACGTGTTTGTATTAAAATGATATAAAACAGTCTTACGGGACTTACTTTAGCCGCACAAGCAGGAATGTACATTTAACAAAAAATAATAATAAAAAAAAACACACATACCCATTGTCGAGCTGAAGCCCTTCTCAGATTGTGCCCACTCTGCCCCCATAACAGATTGAGGCTGTACATTTCTGTAACGTTTCACAATAATAGATTTGTGTATGCAAAGGCGTCCAGGTGTATCCTTTAAATCTGTCCAGGTAATATCAGCTGTGGCTAGCATCTACACCAATCCCATATCACCAACCCAGAAACTATCAACTCCCACCCAACCCACATCCCATTACCTCCTCGTCACAGTCCTTACTCTAGGATGTCAAGGACTGACGAGGAATGCCTGGCTGTGGAGTAATGAATACTGCTTTTAAGTAATCTGGCGATTCTTCACTAGTCTGGACCTATTCATACTGGAGAAAGTACACCATGGCCACACACATTTATGATCTACTAATCCCATTTATACTGAAAGCCTGGACACTTAGGCAAACAGCCCATCATACAGTTTAAAGTTGGTGCCCTCGTTTCCTTTTCCTGATCCACCTCCATTTGGCAAAGGCATGAGCAATCATCCAAATTTTGTATTATCATTCATAGCACGTTTTTTGTATAGCATGTGCAGAGGTCAGTATCCTGACCTTGTCAAGGGGGGACTTGAGCCTACCAGGAAGAAATTATAAAGAAAGGGGTAAACCTGCAATTTTAGTCCCTGGTCCTTCAGGTAAAGTACATTATATTAGAAAAGGGTGGACCAGTGGAACAGGATGACACAGATTCTTCTCTTCACTCAAATATATATTTTTAATCAATACACATTTCCCATAATGTATGTATAAGAACAGTAAAAAACACAATAAATTCATTCCATCAATTTAGCATTCATATCTTAAACATTCATTCAAAATCCCAAAATACCACATTCAAACAATCAATAAAACCAATTTGGCTTGTCAAGACAGTATCTACTACTGCTATTAACACAGTCTCCTTTAGTTTTTTCATATGTTAATGACCCAGTCCAGAATATCAGGTGTCAGATATTGTCTGTTTTTTTGTTAGTCCAGATTGCACACAGCAAATCGTCAACACGTGTTTCGGTCACACAGGACTTTCAGGACATTGGGCACAGAATAGCTAATCTGCCCTTTTCGGAAATATATAAGCCAATGTTTAAAAAAACATCAGAATTGTGTCATCCTCATTTCTTTTACACAGTGACTTATATTGTCACAAAAAGCGTTTCTAAACCATAGAATCACCAAGACCTACTCACCCCCAAGTTCCAAATCACGGGTTAGCAAGTAGGGCGTCGAAATCAATTCTCCACAGGAATCTATTACAATATAGGCATCCTGTGGATTAAACAGACACCTCTAAGTCTTCCAATATTCAACGCGGGTGGGTAACCATAAATAAACCATCCACACGAATTTCCATTTAAAAACCGGTACAAAACCAGAAAAAAAAAACATTATACACTCACAATCAATCACCACTGATTCATTTGCGGTAGGCAATTCAAGCGCCTTCTGCAAAATCCGTCAACCCGTACTTTAATTCGGTGTATCCAGTCCATCCAACTGTGGACCCATGCAGCAACCTCAGCGAGGTCTGTGACACTACAAATAGAGTGGAAACATAATTGGCCATGTCTTATTCAATAGTTCTGTTCTCCTCGTATACACCAGTAGTTACTGGTAACATAATGCCGGCCAAATGATATGAAATTGGCCCAATAATATGCAAGTCTCTAACCGACTAAATAAGTCGATATCTAATCTGTAGGCTAAGATAGATAACACCATGTCTAGGGGCATGCACATTCTGCAGTGTATTACCATGCTCAATGAAGCAGTCAGCCCAACGTGCTACAACATTTTTGGGAGCACAAGGGTTCTTATGTCAGGTGCTTCTATTGATAACAAAACGCTCTGTCCCACCTGCAAGTAACTGCCAAAATCAGCCGGTGCTCAGCACCAAACACATTTACTCGCGTCTAAACACTAAATACCCATACATGTGCCCGATTAGCCGCATTACCAACCCAGTGTGTGTGGAATAGCAACAGCCCTGGACTCACCGGCAACAGATTGTATAATGCAGCGACCCCTTTGCCCGTAAGTATTCCGGCAGCACGTCTCTACCAGTATTTCGATCAGACACAGAAAAGAGACTTTGTCTCTTATAACCGGACGTCATGGATTCTGCAGTAGACACAAACAAGGGACACAAATGCATCCGAATAAATCAGCGGTACTGTCGGGTGTATCCGTTAGATATATAATTGGACATCCATCTAAATAGAAGGGTCTAGGGCTCTATACACCCCAGCAAACAAATGTTTCATGTAGCGACCGCTTTCCTTTATACTTAATTACGGGGGCATATTGCCCCCCCACCCCTCCCCAAGTCTGCTAAACAACAAAGAAGAAAGACTTCAAAACATGTACAAAAGAGGGGCAAAGTACGAGGACACCAATAACAGATATATCTGTTGGATATATAATCATAACCTCATAATCAGAAACCTGCAGCCCCTAACATTTCCTGTGTTGAATATGTCAATGCAGTTCCGGCCCCTCCAGGCTCATTATATATATATATATATATACCTCCCCCCCCGATGATATGAACGGGGTCATCAACATATAAATATGTCAATACAATTTTTAATAATTTTTTTTGATAGTACATATTTTAGGCAATGGCTACTTCACTATACGGAAGAGCTCTTCATCACAATGCACAAACCTAATGCATACAAGCAAGTCCATAAATTAATTTAGTAGACATCTGCTTTTGGCATTGATATCAGCGTTTGTGTTTAATATAGACATTGATTACTGGTATACTACATTGCACATCAATTGCGAAAGACTGGGGATAGACAAAAATAGAATATCCTACCACTTTCTAGTGTCCGTATTCCATCTCTTAGTTTTTTACAATCAAAGTGTTCCATTCTACTGAAACATTCAATCCATTCCGGACCGTGTCCAGCGTATGTATCCATTTTTGTTCAATACGGTGTGAAGGCGCTTGAATTGCCTACCACACATGAATCAGCGGTTATTGTGAGTGTACATAGGCTTTTTACTGGTTTTGTACCGGTTTTTAAATGGAAATTAGCGTGGATGGTTTATTTATGGTTACCCACCCATGTTGAATACTGGAAGACTTCGAGGTGCCTTTGTTTAATCCACAGGATGCCTATATTG
This sequence comes from Ambystoma mexicanum, assembly GCF_040938575.1. Taxonomy (NCBI): domain Eukaryota; kingdom Metazoa; phylum Chordata; class Amphibia; order Caudata; family Ambystomatidae; genus Ambystoma; species Ambystoma mexicanum. The sequence goes on along the minus strand of NC_090941.1, from coordinate 409,194,302 downwards.
CAATAGATTCCTGTGGAGGATTGATTCCGACGCCCTACTTGCTAACCCACGATTTGGCACTTGGGGGCGAGTAGGTCTTGGTGATTCTATGGTTTAGAAACGCTTTTTGTGACAATATAAGTCACCGTGTAAAAGAAATAGGGATGACACAATTCTGATGTATGTTTATATATGTCTTTTTTTAGAATGAACATTGGCTTATATATTTCCGAAAAGGGCAGATTAGCTATTCTGTGCCCAACGTCCTGAAAAAAGTCCTGTGTGACCGAAACACGTGTCGACAATTTGCTGTGTGCAATCTGGACTTACAAAAAAACACAGACAATATCTGACACCTGATATTCTGGACTGGGTCATTAACATATGAAAAAACTAAAGGAGACTGTTAATAGCAGTAGTAGATACTGTCTTGACAAGCCAAATTGGTTTTATTGATTGTTTGAATGTGGGATTTTGAAAGAATGTTTAAGATATGAATGCTAAATTGATGGAATGAATTTATTGTGTGTTTTTTACTGTTTTTATACTATACATTATGGGAAATGTGTATTGATTAAAAATATATATTTGAGTGAAGAATCTATGTGTCATCCTGTTCTACTGGTCCACCCTTTTCTAATACAACCAGGAAGAAATCCAGAGCCAGTCGTACCCCCGATGTGTAGGGTGGCAGCTAAGAGGCCCCCAATTCCTGTCCCTCCAATTTGTTTCCGTTCAGTCCACTGTAGTCTTTTGTCTCATGCTATACATCCTCTACCCGATACTTGCCCGGGTTTTTTTTTTTCTAGTGGCCAACCATCAGAGCAAGAAAAATCAGGGTGGGAGCAGAGAGGCGTGCAGCAACATCCTCCACACACAAACACACAGACAGAGACGCCATATGTATGATATGATAAGTCATTTATAGACGCACGTAGTGTTTCTAGGCACAACACTGGTCATGCAGGAGCCTGGTCCCATAGGATCAGTGGATGGCCAGGTAACCAGTTAGCACAGCAGATAGGAGCATCAGCCGGGGAGTGGGCGAGAGAAAGCGGAAGCGAAAAGGAAGGTCTTGAGTTGCTTCTGGAACCTTAGGTGATCATGCTCAAGTTTGAGAGATGAAGTGAGGCTGTTCCAGCGGGAGGCCCCAGCCGAGGACAGAGATCTACCCCCCCCCCCCACTCTCTGCCCTGGAGAAGCGTCTGACCTTCAGAGTTGGAGGTGGATGAGCGGAAGGCTCGAGAAGGAAGATGCTTAGGGAGAGCGAATTGAATGCAGTGTGGTCACCGGCCCCAGAAAGCCTTGTGGACGATGCAAAGGGTCTTGAACTTGATCCTCCCAGTGACAGGGAGCCAGTGGAGAGATTTCAGGGCTGAAGAAATACGATCCCTGGGCTTGAGGTCAAGGACAAGTCTTGCAGTCCGGTTCTGGTTGAGTTGCAAAGGGCAAAGGGTAGAGGCAGGAAGATTTAGAAGGAGGCTGTTGCAGAAATTCAACCTAGAGAGAACCAGGGCTCTGCAGACAGTGAGCTTCTGGGGGAAATAGAGAAAAAGGAGAATACAGAAGGTGCAGCTGATAGTGTGACTTCTTAGAGACGTCAGAGATGTGAGGAGAGAAGGAGAGGGTGGAGTCGAAGAAGCCACAAAGGTTCTTTTCCTCTCCGGAAGGTGCAAGTAGAGGGCCCAGGGATGGTGGCCATTAGTGTACCAAGGGTGAAATAACTGGGGGCTAAGGATGCTTGGGTGGGGAGGGAGATAGATATAGAAGGGTGGATTTTCACACAGCCCCAGCGCAGCGGCACTCAGGCAAAAATAAAATGAGAAGGAAATTAAGCCAAATCCCAGGTTTTCCTGCTTTGCAAAGAAGTCCTTTATTGACGCATCAGTTTTGGACAAAGGGGCAGCAGCAAAAGCACAAAAACAACACGTTTCACCCTACACAGGCTTCGTCTGGTATCAAAGTGAGGGAAAGAGGACTGGGCATTTATAGCAAACATATAATATGACATTTTTGTCCTTCATCGCTGTTGTGGGTAGCGGCAATTAGCATGCTGTGTGAGAAAACCTTGATGCAGGAGTGCCGCCATTTCGGAGTGTACTAGATTACATAAATGTGAATAGTCCAGGCAGCATGAATGAGTAAAAGGATGCTTATTGATCAAAACATAATGGAAACTTTAGAATAAGTATTGATAACTATGGATTGGAGATATGAGGGATATATAGTACCCCTAATATCATTTTGTACTAGATGTATAAATATATAAAGTGCAAGGTGCTAGTGCATTGTCAGCTACATTGTAAATCTGATGCAATAGCTATTGGCAGTCAATTCATATAGACCATTATGTCTTATTTGCCCCGAAAGCATACTCCTTTGTGGGTTATCTAGATGTCTCGTTGTTAAAAGTGCAAGCGGGTATCTCGAACGTATATCTGCCACCGTAGTATGTAAAGTGCAATGTGCTCAAGTACATTAAAAACATATTACAGAAAAGATGCAAGGCGACATGAGCAGTAAAGACCCACGCGGGTGCCTGAGCCCTCGTGGGCACCTATGATGTTGCGATGTATCAATGTATAGCATATGTGATATTGCCTTGTTCTTAGGATGAGTTACAGGTTTTGCAAGCACACTGCGCACAGACACTAGTTAAAACCAAAATGGTGTAATGTTTAATTCACACTAGGCTAGCCTGACATGTGTTTCGAGCACTTGCCCTTCCACTGAGGCTGAAGTCAGGTGTAAATTGAATGTGAACCAGATTTAAGGTAAGTGATTGATTGATTTTTCACGGGCGCCACTGTCACTTGCAGTTGCAACAACTTATAATAATGCGTTTCCGCGTTTCAGCAGCGTCTCCGCTGCAAAACGCAACTTGTTCTTAGGATGTCCTGCTATGGATCATATCTTACAATGGATCACTGGCAGTATATATTCGAAGTCAAGCTCCAGGGACTGCACCTTTCTCACCACTGTGTTCACAATGTCGAAATCCAAAATAAACGGCAAAGCCGCCCAAATGAGTCTACAAATATTGTCAGTTTAAAAAAAAAAAGTAATAATAATTTAGAAAATCACCGGTGAGATGACATCAAGAAACTCAGGTGAGTCAACCAATGCGTTTTACAATAGTGGCTTCGTCAGAGTTGATGGTGAGTGTAAGCACTGATGGTTTATGCTGTTACTGTGGGGATGTGTTTTTTTCCCTCTCCGGCTTTCTCATGTGTGTCCCAGTATACTTTCTAATAGGATTTATCTAAAACCCTAGCGCCATCTTGGTCTAGTCTTATGGCAGCCTATGTGTCCCATGTATTCCATTGGTTTTACTCTTGTGTATTTCTATGTGTCCAGTTTACGTATGTCCTAGAATCATGGTTGTATCTATAATGCCTTTTGCTCAAAAGAGTATATTGCAAAGAGCACTAATCTCCCCTGTGGGAGGTCTGAGAGCTTTCATTATATCGATTCATCTCAGATTGAGTTCAAGAAAATATTCGGTGCGGTCATGTTTTGGAAGAGTTCTCTAGTGAGATACAAGTGTGCCATCAATGCCGACTAAGTGTAACCATCTATCCGCAGCATCTTAACAGTGAAAGTGCAACTGTGCATCAGCAACAGATTTAAACCGTATAATTGAATAATGTGTTCTCGATTTCTCCTATAGAGTGCATGTTTAGGGTGATTATTTCATTTATAATCAATGATCATGGGCACTGGTATACTAGAAGCAAAATATGGATAAGGTGCATGAGCAGCATTCTCTTTGTTAGCATACTCCTCAAATTCTTGACTGTACAAGATTTCTTCTTCCCACATTCCCATTGTTAGATGTGCGTATGAAGGGCAAGTGTCCTGCCCATTGCTGCTCTGCAAGCTTGCAGAAAAAAAGTTACATCAAACAAAAATACATTATGCTCAAGACAGAACATCAGCATTTCTAATAACTTTCTAGAGTGGTCTCTATAGCTCGCAGACTTGGTGGATAAATATGGCTTAATGGCTTGAATTCCCACCTTGTGTTCTATGTTGGTATACAGCAAAACCACATCTGAAGTGGCGAGTAGGAACGTTTCTCCCCAAGGGAAATGGGCGACTTTGCGTAGGAAATCTGTTGTATATTGCACATATGATGGTAAGGTTTGCACAAACAGGCATTTGTCGATAAAACGTGAGGTTTTTTCCAAAAGCGATCCCGTTTCTTCACCATCTGGGACAAGCTCTTTATGCAGGATTCCTGCTGCTTCTAAGTGGTTAAATGGGTGTTATTACATAAGTTAAAGATAGTTTATCATCTTCAGAGGATGTTGGGTTGAATCGTACAGGTCAAAATTGAGATTGAGATTTGGGAAAAGCAGCTGAACCCATGTGTGAAGCAAGTCCTCCCGGAATTCATACGTAGTAACCAATGTACAGATCTTTTTCCCACAGTGCTGGGTATGGTGCAGCTGAAAAACTACCCAGCACAATCCGAAACCTTGCTTGCTCTGGCACCAAATTCCCAGGTGATGGAGCAGATTTTTTATTTGGGCGTCATCCCCTCTGCCAATTTATTTGAAAGTTCAATGCAGACTGAAGGAACAATCTCATAGGCAGGTAGTTTCAATATACGGTTAGGTCTGCTCCCCCAAACCCCCTTTAACACAAACCACCTTTAACACAAAGTCGTGAAGAAAATGTGCTCATTCTCACTCAGAAAATTCTGTAATGTATGAAAATCCAATCAGGGTAACATAGTCAAAGGACTTCTGAAAATCTGTCCCCTCCTTTATGATCATATTTCAGCCATTTAGGGCAATTTAACAATCCACCTTGCACCAGAACTGCAGAACTCCCTTTTAACCTGTTTTCAGATTCATGAACATCAACCCCAGTTTAATGATTTCAAAGTACACCATCACCCAACACGGACATAAAACAAAATGTTTCAGAACAATGTTTTTATTGTTACGGGTAGTACAGCTCAGTAGCAACACACTCGTCTTGGAAGCAAGACGACGCAGCGCAAGTTTGAATCCCGGGTCCGGGCTTAGAAACCTCTCCGGTATTAAGGGCATTAGAAAAAAACTATTATAATTTCAGAATTAAAAGACTTCGAATATATATTAACACTCAACACAGATGTGTGCAATATAATTTACTATTTAGAAACACATTTTAAAAACAGAATCCATAAAATACAGTGCTGTCTGCCCAGTGATTTATTTATTTGTATTTATAAAACGCACAGCTGCCCTGGGGCATCGTGGCGCTGTTACAAGCGAGCTTACTTGACATAGAATACAGTGGGTAATTGGCTACATTCATTGCCAATGTTAGAGGTTACAGGGAGACAAAGAGCGTAGGTACAGTGGTTAGTTACAGTAATAGTAATGGTTACCTAGAACATTCTTGGTACAAATGTACTTGAATACGATGGTTTTCAGTGACTTTCTGAAGGACGTGAGGGAGGTTTTCCACTCTTAATTTAGGTGGAAGTGAGTTCCAAGATTTTGGAGCTAGAACTTCGAAACTTGAACCACCAGCTCTGACTCTCCTGAAGTTGGGAACAGAGAGTTGGTTGGTGTACAGATCCCTTTTAGGTCTTAGATATCACTACCTAGAATGAACATAAAAGACATGTTCCAAATGAGGGCTGTATGCATTTCATACAGATCCTATTTGAAATTCCCACTGAACAATGACCTTTGCGCAACATGCGTCGAGTGACAGATCTTTCACTCTGTCCCTTCCCCCGCCCCCCTCCTGCCTCCTCCCTCCTCCCCTCTAAGGGCAAACCCCAGAATGCCTTGGTGATTCTCCCACCCCCACCATCTCCCGTCCGTTTTTTATCGATGGGACATCCCCAGAATCTCTGCCACTGCACCCTCTACTCCAAAACGACCCCCTTACCGCCGCTCTACCTTTTGACATAGCTAATGAACTCTGTTCATTATGTTAAGGCAAATTATATACAACTAACTTATAAAAGATGCCATCATGTGATTTCTTTTACTGAACTTAACAGTGAGCCGTTGCTGCATTTACAAAAGGCATTCAGTTTTTCAGCACGTGTGCAAATTGCAGTACAATGAATATTTAACCTCTGAAAAACCACTGAAATCGTGTGCATTAGACAAAGTCAGAATGTTAAATTTAAGGTAATATTTTATCATTGAGTTGGACGTCTGTCATTTGCCAAAAGCACCTTAATTGTTGCTCGTGTTTTAGGAGTTCAGTGATGATGGAAGAAGCTGAGAAAATAAATAGGATTTTGAATTTCATATAGGAAAACTGGTTTAACACGCATTAAGAACAATATACTATTTTGCTTTATACTTCATAAAAATAAGGCTCACAGTCCAGCCTTCAAAACAATGATAAAGAATAGCTTGACAAAGATTAATTTGGTTCTCGCAGTATCTGGTCTAACCTTCACTATTAGATGCCAGATTACCATGTATATGATATGGTATTTATAACGTGCCTGTACTTAAGTGTTTCTAGACACGTACAATTTACATCCCACTGTGGTATGTGGCGGATCAGAAGGACAAGGACTGGGGGGAGGGGGGGGGGGATCATCCATTTTGGAATATTCTTTATTAAAAAAAAAGTGAAAAAATCCTCACTTTCTCTAAACTACAGGTTTTCCCTACCTACCACAAACTAACTAGGGTGCTCGTCAGTAGTTTGAGTCCAAAACGAAAAGCTGTCCTCTGTCCAAACTAATCTAACTTGTCTGTGCCACTATCAAAACAACTAAGGCACAGGAGAATGACTCCCTTCTCCTGTGGACTGCTTTTCAGCAAGTTCACTTAAGTAAAGTATTCGCACGTAGTTCTTGGTAACTACTTTGATCAAGTCGTATAGTCCAGATATTGGGCTCTTCAATGTCTCAACAGTGCCATTTACACATTATTTCCCCCCTTTCGAGATTGTTCTTCTAACTTTTCTTGTTTGTTAAACGTAGACTTTTTTTCTATTCAATGTCCACTCTTTTACCTGGCTGGGCCAAGAAGGACTGTTCCCGTAATGATCCTCACTCTCCTCCATGACTTTATAATTATGGGAGGAATACGACGGTTCCGTTCTTACTGGGACGAGGAGTGTGCCAATAATTCTCACATTGTTACACCACTTGACTCAATGGGATGAGCATAGCTGTTCCGGTAATGATTGCCAGTCTTCAGAAAAGCTTCCCATACTTGGTCCTTACTGGGGAAGAGTACGAATGTTCGACTGGTTACTTTCAGTTCCCCACCCGGGTCTCCCACTCTCCCAGTTACCGTTCTTTCTCAGGGATCGAGTCACCAGGCTTGCAGTCTGCAATCGGCCTTCTTTGTCAGACTGGCTTGTCTGCTCCTCATTTCCTTTTCTTTCGGCATGCTCCACAATGCAATTAAGTAAGTGGTCTCGGCATTGTGAAGGGACTCCCGAGTCCACCACGCTTTGGTCATGCCACCACTTTTCAGTTGGTCGCTCCTTGCACCTTCAGTTAGTTCTCCAGCTTCTTGTTTCCCAGGTTTTCCTGAGAATTAAATGTCTGTTCTCGCACGCCAGCTTCCTCTGTGCACCTGAAGCCACGCGCCACCGCCTCCTTCAGTTCGGCTCTCAGCTGATTTGGATCTGCTGTGTTTCTCTCCTGCTCAGGTCTCCTCCCCCACCCCCCAAATTTATGACACTGTCGTGAGACGTTCCCAGCAGAGTGTCAAAGTACTTCTTCTAGATTAGATAACTACTGTGTATGACTCGCATGGTTTTCTTCATCTCCGTATTAGACGAGAATTTCCTTTCAGGTGTATTCACGATTTCGACATGACAATAACAAACATCAGCTTGCTTTTCATGTTTTCTTCGGATAGGTGTTGCTAGCGATATGTTATAGCTGGGTTACTTAGGGAGATCCTCATCCGAACGGGAGTTCTTGTCCCCATGGGGGTCGGGGAGAATCTCTCCGATGAGGTCCCGCTTGCCTCTAGCCCTACGGAGGGTATTGTGTAGCGGGCCCACCTCCCTAGCATCCAATAGACACCACAAAAGGTGTGAGCTACGTTATACAGAACCATCAGGTTAGTTTGCCTCTCCCTATTCAAATCACAATCGAAATTTACAAGCAGCTTTTAACAATGACAATACTCGCTTAGTGATTAGAGTTGAAATAAGAACCCCTTTCTTTATTTTTCAGACAGAATTTGAGTTTAAATCACCTGAAGAAGGGATTTAATCCCAAAACGCGTAGTGATAAAAAAAAACTTTCAACAGGATAGATTACCATACTTTGTCCACAACCAATATTGAGTTTTTTTACATTGGACTCAAACTATCTACTTATGTTTTCTCAATTTAACGAACAAAGGAATTGCTATTTGTGATAACAGCTCAAATGATGTTATGTACCGAGCGGTGTCCTGGTAATTTAGAGCACTTTGATGTCATAGATTGACAAGTTATGTGATTTCAAGATCCACGATTTAATTTTCGAATACAGCCATTAATTAAAAATGTACAACAATGTCTTTTTGCACTTTCAAAGTTGTTTGAGAATCTTTCTTTGAAATCATTAAGTGACTGTACCTTACAGGAGTGCACTGCTATTCGTCCGATTAATTTCAGACGACCTTCATTACACCACCTCCCTAGCTTCACAGGCAATGCCCTCCCGCCCCCCAGGAGAAGTGACTGAATCCTGCAATTCATCACAGGTAATATTTTGTTTTCAGTCACTTCAGAGAAAAAGAAATGAGAAACCAACTTTTACAAGTGATTTTTTGACCAATTCCCAGATGCCCAGAGAAATACAGTGGGGTCAGAAATAGTCAGTAAAAAGGAGGGAAACAAATGCATTTGTGAAAAGAGGGGGGGGCAAACAAGGAGGGTGTTGAGGAGAATAGGGACAGGTGTACCACATTTACGTAAGAGGAAAACAAAAATAAATGTAAATTGATAATGTCTGGAAGGACAAATAGTACGTTTGGAAAAATTTTAAAAAAGCATCAATTCTCACATATGACAACTTATTTTACTTACTTTAAAAGGCTGGAGTTGGAAAAAAAGACACAGAAGGATGGGTCTCTAGGAATCACCAGGTTTACGCCTGCTTCCCCATACCCTGGTATCCCCAACACTTTGTCCTCTACAGAATCTTAATTCAGTTGTCTTATGGAAGAAGTGAGCCTTGGACTCCTTATCCCTGTTATAGGGTGCTGGATCAACCACTGGGCACTAGAATTTCTCCTGACCCCTTTACATTCTGCTTGTACATGTAGATAAGTTGTTTTTCCTCAAAGTTCATAGTCCCCTCTAAGGTCTTAAATAGCAGCACACCCATTCCAAGCTAAGGGGTTCTCTAATTCCACTGGTCAGGAGTATCTAAAAAAACGGATGCTCTTGTAAGTAAACCTCAATTGGTTACTTTACCTTGCACATATTCTCGACATCCACCTCAAATTCCCAATTCCCAATTGGGAACCCACATAGAAGGCATAGAAATATTAATATTTGAGATCTCATTTATACCTGTGGGAATTTACATGTTCATGGACTAATCCACTTTGTATGACATGACAGTCGGAACTTGTAACAAACTTCAAATATGTCCATCAAATGAATTTTCACACATTTCACACTTTCCAAAATTACCAAACACCTATTGTTATTCAATACAATGCTCTGATTTATACGTGTGTGGGATTATCAGAAGACAAGAAACCACACCTGTCCATGTTTATAAAAACCTAATCAGATTTAAATCAAAGTGTAATATGGTTATAGGTCATTCGGTTCATATTACAGTTAAATTATTTTGGCTTGTTTGGAATCTCCATTAGGTACTACACCGCTAGTAACCGTTTCAAAACATAACCGTTTATCCTTCAGGATAGGCAATGTTCTATCAGCCATTGGCCTGCAAAACAGTTTTAAGGAATCTATGTAATGGCGCTTATGGGCAACAAAATAATGTGGAATATCAAATTCACATAGGTTTCTAACAATTGATGCATCAATTCAGATACCCATAGCTCGCTTTTGTCAACTGAGACAGATGGCCACAAGACTACACCAACGAGTCATTTCCTTTATTCAGAAAAGCTCTTGAAGGGCACCCCCCCCTCCAACTTAAGGGTGAGCAGCCCCACCCTCTCCCATGTGTCCCTCAATCCCCAACTGGTGCTACAACTATCAAAGCACTATTTGCCTTCTCATGATGGCCTTCTATCGCGAGACTTCCTCTGGGAGCAATGCAGAGGTTAATTCTCAATGACCTTGCAAGGATGCGATTCAAGATTTGTGCCACCATATGCTCAGATACCACTCTGTCTTTCCACGCTCTGCTGTTCTTTTCCGTACATCGCTCCGCAACAGGGGAGTGTAGTGTCTTACGCAGTTCAGAGCTTTCCACATGCACACTGGCCTTTATTGTCATCAGGAGACACTGTCCTGCCTGGTCAATCTGGCATAAATGGAAGAGATCTCCTGTTCGTTGTGCGTTTTCCATTCAAACATGGCGCTCTCCACTGACCGATGTCCACTAGATACAACAGTCTAGTCGATATCCAAAATGGCAGTATGCATGACATGCGGCACACTCTAAGGAATCGCATATAGGAGTTGGAGGAGGTAAGCTCAGCACGTTGTTGCTTTATTGAAACTGGTGCGCTGTAAACTTTGCTTCTTTCTTGCCTCATTTCTCAGCTCTGCCCTGCCTTTTCCAGCCCTATTCTCCTCCCGTTCCTCGACTTGCTGTTTTCCATCAGCCTATCCTGCTTTAATTTCTTCATCGCAGGCCCTGGCTTCTAATCTAGAGCCTCTCTTATTCCTTTACTGCGTTGCTTTTTGATTTTCTGTGCATCTCACGGTTTGCCCGCATTGACTGAGCTTCCTGGAAATCCATCTACCGGCACTTCACAAACTGCAACAGGTGTTTTTCCCCCTTTTTTGATGGTTTTCCCAGGGAGTACACAACCTCCTGCTAACAATCAGGAGTCCGATACCTCTTGGGATTCTTCCCTTTTCTGCCACAGATTGATGCTTCAGTCTGCATTAATGTAATCAGTCAAGAAAAGGTCAGTGCTCGCTTTAAATCTCAACAATTGTAGTCTATTGTGCTGCAACGCATAGCGGATTCCCTTCAGGACCTTGTCTGCTTTGGTGCACAGACAACAGGCCTCTGCTGAGTTTCGTTCAACTGGTCTCTCAGCTTTCTACAGCCGGGCATGTTGGGACATGCAGTTTCCTGGAAAAGACCCCAAAAAAAAGCAGCCTGCATCATGTAAGACAGATATGGGGTGATTGACAGTGGTACGAACAAACATATTGGCACAATAACAAGGTACTAGGATCGGGGCCCTCCGAACTGTTACCTTCCCATACTGGGGTAGAACGGACTCTGTCCTCCATCCTTGTAGGCCTCGCATCCCAAGAGCAGAGGGGGCCAGATCCCCTCGACTGGGTCAACTTACTGACCCTGTTACACAACACATTTCTAAAAAGGTTAAATAGCCTGGGTGTTGCAGGCTAGAATGACAAAAAAAAGCACAAATCCACCTGTAACAAACATATCCATAATATTACCTCAAAAGGGGCCACTGCATCTCCCATTTCTCATATTTCTTAGCCAGAGACAGGTAAATGTATGCAACATCTGATCCTTGGTCTTATTCATGGTATTCACGGTCAACCCCTCAAAAAAAAAAAAAAAAAAAAAAAAAAAAAGGGTACTTTACAGTTCTAATGGCAAACAAGAAACCCCCAAAACGTGCCAGTTAGGTGTTCTAAAGCAACCACAACTCAACCACCAACATTGAACAACCATATACTTCTGCCACTGAAATGCATTGCTCATGGCATCTCACCAGGCTGATTGAGACATGAAATTTGACTTCAAAATAAATGTTTCCATTTGATTTGGGCTTTGTTTTGTGTTAGAGCGCAAAAAACAAACTTTCTCAGCAGAGAAAAAAGAAAAAGAGGAAGTAGAGCGTGCCTTTGCTAAAGAACATATACGCTTAAAGAATCTAAAAAGGTGAAATCTGTTTAGCCACAGAGAAAAATGGCTGCTTCCCCAGAGCACTCTCGCAATGGCGCCGTTTATTCATCTGTAGTGGTGCTTGCACCCACACTTTGTTTTTGCGTGTGCCAAGATTGAGATGCAGCAGTAATTCAGTCTTGCCCAGGGAATGTAACCCATCTTTCAGTGAGACAGACACCCTCCCCCACAGGGAGGGTCCCTAACTTGCGAAACATGTGTGTCAAGACCTAAACTACTCGCAATCAGGCTAACCCTTGTGAATCTTCAGATATGCTCTCCTGCGTGGTAAACTGGCATTTGGTTGGTGATCCGTAATTCTGCATTTGGATGCTAGTTTGATTGTGATTGATTTCGAACACGCAGAACCACAGCGACGACCAGGAATAATTCACGGCATCTGTGAGCAGATAGAGATTTGACAAACTGAGGGATTAAAACATTACTAGGTATATAGAGAAAAGACAGGTTTTCAAGTTACGCCAATACCCACAAAGACGTCATGGAGAGCAGATGGATTGGGAGATTATTCCAGAGGTGGGGTACTGCTACAGAAAATTGCTGATCTCCTCTGGAAGTACAGCGTGAAGGAGAGATGGATTAAAGATGTCATTGTGCCGATCTAAGATCATGAGGTTGATACCATTGAATTTGTTGTATGAGATACTTCAGTGCTAGCCCATGTATGCATCTAAATACTAAACACAGAATCATAAAAGTAATGTGCTGATGGACAGGTAACCACTGTAAAGAACGTCTGAGATCAGAAACAGAAGAACGTAGGAAGGTGAAGCCAAGGGAACGGACACATTCTGTGCAACTTGGAGTCGAGATAGGCGATTATGAAGGACTAAGGGGCAATGACAATCTAAGCGGGAGTTGACCAATGCACGGACCATCTTGGCATGTTCCAGTTGAGGAAGATAAGGGAGCATACGTCGCCTTAATCAAGGACTATAGAAGGTTCCTTTGACTACCTCATTAATTAGTATGCTCAATCACATTTCCAGCTTCCAGATCATTCCAAGGTTTTTTTTACCTTGTTAAAAAAAGGTTGGTAGACCAAAATAAAGTGGGGGACAAGGGTGAAGAACAGTATCATTTAGTAAATGTTTGGGTCACAGAAGTATAAGGTCCATTTTACTGGGATTTCATTGCAGATTATTGTGGGTAAGCCATAGTTTTACTCCCGTCAGTCATAGTTGAAGTGGTTCAAAAGTATCTTGAGGACCAGATACCTTTATTTTTTTTATTAAAATGATGCAGTTGATACATAAACTTTTCATTTAGGTTTGATATACATATTTCTCATTATTTACAGATAACGAAAAGAAGAAAAAGGGAAGTAAGAAAAAAACCAAAAAAAAAAAAAAAAGGAAAAAAAAACAGAGGGGGGAAAGCAACAATTCAGTACATGATCTATGAGTTTATGTCTTTAGTATAGTCCAGAATATCCACAAGAAATTGAACAACTGTGTAAATCGGTCTTGTCTTGGCCTTTTAAATGGAGGTCTCTGGATTTAGAGATTTGTTTTACGAGTCGGTGGTGAAGGACAGGGATGGGGCTGAAGCTCCCCGGTAGATCTTGGTTGATGCCTAATGTATTTACTGTGGGTGTAATGACCGATTTACGTATGAAGGAGTCTAGACATCACCTCACCAAAATAGGAACTTTAGCGTGTGGTGTGATTGTAGGAATTCTGCATGAGGGATTCATGGGTTAGGATTTAATATAGCATCACAGGGTGGGATATGTATTGTGCAATGCACAGGAATAGAAGAGGTTGGTGTTTTAGGATTACAAACTTAGAAAAGGATGGCTTGTTGAAGGGTGTGCTTGTTGAGGGTCTACTTGTTGACTTCCTAAGCATTATCAAGCTAGAATTTCTTTTTTTTTTATTCACAAATACGTTTGCACAGCACTGTGTAGCACAAACACTTAAATTACTTTTCCTTCCTGTTAGCATATTTTCCAGTATTTCAAGAACATAACAGGCAGTTTCACTGTTCATGGTATATGCTTAAAAGGCTGGATGGAGCAATATACCACTTTGTGATGCATGCCTGCACAGATGCAGCCGTGTTAGACCTCTGGCTAATATAAAAAAAAGGTACACATTTTGCACGTGGTAACTGTGCAACAGACTCAAATAGCAGGAGGAAAGAGACAGGTGAACTATCATCAACAAAAAAAGAAAGAAAAATAACTTTTCCCATTACATAGCAATAAGTGATCAACGCACTGCAAACATAACATCCTGCAATATAAACGCCACCCACAGGTTATTACTGATTTTCATCACACAGCACTACCAACAGCTGACAGAGGTAGGAAAGGCAGTTTTATTTTGTTTTTTTCTTTTTTTAACAGCCTATAAAAGCAAACCTAGTTCCTGAGCTTTCCAATAAAGATTAAAGGAAATTACATTAGTATGATATATGGCATTTTCTATTTAGTATTATTTCGTAGGCATAAACAAGTTATAAAAGGAGTTAATTTGCAACACAAATACAAAAGGTAATTTTGATTCGATTTATAGAGCAATAAATAAAAGGTGCCAGAAATCTGTGATTAAACACTAGAAGCATAAAAATAGGGAGCAACAGGCTGATACTGATCAAACAGCATGCAGAATATTGCTTTAAATTACATAAAACCACACAAAAAGCGTTTGGCTTCAGAGCTGCCCTTAGCCATCTGCTGTGAAAGGAACCCTTTAGATTCAACATTCTAAAAGCCAGAGCCTTTGCTTTAATTTCGACTTCGACACACACACACACCTCAATTTCGGACCAATTTCCCGGTTACAAAGAAAGAAACTAACAGCCACAACGTTGACACACATTCTGCTTGAGAGGAAGGCAGAATGGTGGATGGGAAAACCGAGGTAGGAACATCATTCACCAGAAAGAACACTACCAAAAAGGTAAGGAACCGGTTTTTCAAATTGACTCCTTCGTCACTTTTTGAAAGTGTTATGTACAGTACAAAAAAGGGAGGACAGAAGAGTGTGAGGTCACCGCAATACAGAAACATGCCTTGGAAGATGTGACGCCAACTCTTGCATCCTGCCCCACCAAGAGTGACGAGGCAGTAATCGTGTTTGGGGGAAGCTCAATGCACTCAGCAACAGAGGGACCATAGATTAGCAAGAAGGTTACAAGCTATCCACTAAGAGAGGCAGGTGATAAGCGTGATGAGCCATTTATTTTTAGAAATGACTAATCATTCAGTGGTATAAGTGGTTGTGAGCTGTGCTCCTTGACTTTTTTTTTATTGAAGTTTCACAGTTCCTATAGTTTTTTTTTTTTTTTTTTTAAACCCCATTCCTGAAATGTTTTGTTTTAAAATCAAAGTGTAGGAAGCAGTTGAAACTTGCCCTTCAGTGAACTGCACTGAACATCCCTTAAAAACAGGCACATGTGTTTGGGGGTTTGTATGGTGCGTAGCTATTGGGTTTGTGGGGAGTGGGGGCGGGCCAGCTCAGAACATAGATCCACTACTTCTTTTTATGCACTTCGACCAATGAATCCATTAGAAAGAACATTACCAGGAGGTCAGTCATTTGTTCTTTTTTATGGATTCCATCCTCACAGATTCCTCATCTTAGATAGACTCCAATAACAGTACAAAACCTAGAGGAAGGACTGCAAGACCATAACCCACCAGGTAACTCTGTAGTTTTGCCCAGCCAAAGCGAGTGTCCTGACCCACCAAGGAATCCAGGCAGGAAAGATTGGCAAACGTGTGTAGACGCACACATAGCCACTTGACAGATGTCAATCAGGATCTTCCAGTAACGAAAATGCAGAGGCTGATTTGGAGGCAGGACGGGACCTTCGCAACCGGCAGTGACTCACGGAGTTACATATAGAGTCTGGGCTCTGGGCCCAACAGGAGCCACGCCTGCCTATAAGACAGCCATCCTAACGGAATCAGAACCCCACAGGGGGCTCAGGAACATGGACATTAGCCTTGATAAAGACCCCTAGGGTCGAAACAAGTGTCGGCTGACCAACCAGGCGCACAAATGCCATCAAGTGTATATGACACTTATCAATGTACTTCGAGAAACTATTCAATACTATCACCAATAAAAGCAAAAATTGTATCGCACCAACTACTGTGTTAAAACAATTATTTCATTCACTGAAGCAAGATAACCAGGAGAAAACCTACTTTATCCACTTAACAAATTGGGGATCTGGCTAAACCCCAACAAACTTCTGTGATCTTGCGACACCAGAACACTCAGACTCGGACAAGAGCGGAGCCTAGCATAGGCTGGTTCCACATCTAGAGCCAACCCAGATCCTACTATAAAATTAGTGGGTGCATTTCTAATCATATGGAGTGGGGACCAGAAAATCACTTCATGACCAACTGAAAAAACACAAGACAATTCCCTCACTAGAAAACGTGTTCCCACCTGCCAGATCACAACAAGCTCAATTGACAGAATCCAGAGTACTTAGCACTGCAGCAATTTAACCATCACTCTTGATGAAATGAGTTAATCTGGTGAATTGTTATCTCCCTTGATTAGGTCGCCTAGTGATAGTCGCTCTATTGCTGCAATAAAAGACTGGAATTTCAGGTTATTACTAAGCATTAATGAAATGTTCATGCAATTTTAGAAGTGATCTTCAGGCCTTAAAATGTGCACTTGTCACAAGCTAGTCATGATGGAGTCTCAACAAGTAACAGATGGTGTGCTGTGTGGATGTGGAGAACTGAGGGGGTGAGCATGTTCTTATGCCTGGCTAGTAGCTTTCACCTTAATCTTTTTACCCCAATTACTACCCAATCATAGACTATTACTCTAGAGCACAGATCATTGAAGTACAATTGCTGCCTAAATTAAGAAAAGAGCAGAAGCCAACACTGGACACAGATTGAACTGCAAGGTAGTGGAGCACCTATGAGATCATTAAGCAGGGGTAAGACTACTTGCCCGGATGGGCTGAAGATAGGCTGAGTAAAAGTCTTTCAAGATATACTTGCTCCCAGATTGAAGCGTGGACTCTATGGTTGCCAGATTCTATGACGGGCTGCGATAACTGGATTGCTTTAGCCAGAGAAAGACAGTTAACCTTTCCCTCCTCAATGATAAATTTAGATTTGAAGGTACTAAGCAAAATGTTAGCAGAGATTAAAACCCCACGTGCAAAGCTTAGAGCATCCTGATCAGTCAGGGTTTGAACTGGGTCAGAATGCTTATCAAATCCCCAATCTAAGTGATGCATGTGATCATGGAATCAGGTGAAGCAGAGGCGGACTTGCTGTGGAGAAAGTGTGAAAGGTACGGTTTCATTACAGATCTCACATGATGTCATCACTAATGACATCTGAGATGGTATCAGTGATGTCATCAGTGTGCTTTGGGCTGCACAATGGGGGCTTCATAGTTAAGGTGACGTAGCTTCCAACATCTGCCGAATTTTAGGGGTTTAGCTGCATTAATTCAGCACCTAACCTTAGCTAAAGTTTACACTGATTTTATATACCACACATGCATAAAAACGCAAAGGACAAAACGTGTGTGTTCTCATTCTGGGGTGCACAGAAAATTGTAACCCCAGCAGCCAAAAAAGAAAGCATATTTAAGTCTCTGACAACAAACGACCTTTCAGAAAAAAACGATAAGAGCGTTTTCTATATGAGCAACGGAAGAGACCAAACCCCCTGCTGATAGCAAGTGTGAAAAGACTCTGAGGCAAGGGTGCTTTCCCCCGAAGTCTTCTGGGACTTCAGAATGGACGGCGCTCACCAGGGTCAGCAGGGGGGAGGAGCTGAACATCCTTAAGGAGGATTCATCGGGAATTACAGCACAAAGGCTGGAGACGGATTCACACCATGTATTAGCACAACAGCAGCTGCTAGTTATAAATGGGGATCGAATGTTTACTTTGACATTGCACTTCACAACTATTTTAGTTCAAATTCCCTGTCAGTATCCGTATCTATTTTTATAAAGTCAAGACTTATGCGAACATAGTAGAAGAACACGGCATCTGCAAGGCACAAACAATCGGAAGCAATAGCTAGGAAAAGAGCAGTGAAGACACACAGGGCACTCAATCACAGCAAACATGTCCTTTAAAGATCTTTGCACAACCACTGTTCACAATTGGCATCTTACTGCTAGATTCAAGTCTCCAATATGGCCTTAAATGTACACCATCTTCCGATCAACAGAGCAGCTCAAAGAGGCATAGATCGGCTATTGTACTTCTGCACGAATAGGGTATCTAGCCAGAACCACAGCCAGCTCTAATAGCGAAAGGAACTATAAATGGCGGATATTCATTTCCCATAAATGGACACCTAGGCGCGAGCAGCAAGCTGCTACAAGCACAGAGGGACCAGGCGTCAGGTTTTAATTGCAGTCTCGCAGCTTCAAAAAGAAGAAGTGTATCCACCTAGCTATCAGGCCCCTCCCTCGCAGTGTTTTAATTAGCTGACATGTGCCGGAGCACAAAAGTAAGTAGGAGATAACGAGCAACATTAGTTTAACCGCGGATGCTGTGCATATCAGGGGATGCAGATATAGCTGTATTGGCACGCAGGAATATTTAGCCACCAGCTGAAACCGTTACAGCCCCCAGAAAAATAGTTGGGAAACATTCTAACTAATTAACACGGAAACAAGTGTACTAACTTTCAAGCGCGAGCATCGTGGTGGCAACCAAGAAGGCCGCCCAGCGCACACAATCCAAATCAATGGCAACGGTAGCAGAACAGTGGCCATTTTTTATAATTCAAGCTATACAGCGCAGCAACATCTGGTTAGTTTGGTCATTTAAAGGTCTTGCTGCATCCTAACTTGAAACAACCTCTCACAGCTCGTGTCCAAACAGAGAAACAACACATCCAATGTCATTAAGGAAGAGAGGGGCGGGTGGATATTTATAGTCTTCCAGGCCTTAAAATAATATTTCCGGTTTCAAAGTTAACCCCTTTTGGAGTGGAACCAAGTCTGATTTGCATATGGTCTTTCCCCTTCTGTAATGGCTTGGCAGGCTGAAAAACAATGGCCTGGACCTGGACCGTTGCCCAGAGCTGTGCCTGTGGTTATGATTTATTCAAAACCTTCCAGCCATAACTTTTGGTTTTGCAAAGTTAAAAAGTACACACATCAAGAGTGGACTCAACTGCCCATACTGCAGGATCTAGGCCAATGGAATATATATAAATAATTATTCCACAATGTTGGTGGCTCTGTACTCCAGTATATGTTGTTTGTGCATCACAAGCGCCCCGCATCGAGTTGATTTCCTCCATTGCGGCACACAAGGAAAACATCAAACCAGAATTCCCAGGACATTAATGATTCCTTTTAGCCTTAGCACAGGCAGTTCACAATACTCTCTCCTGCTTTACTTAACACGCATCGGTTTCTGAAGCATATACATTATTGGCATCAAATGGGCAAGCCATACGCATCCCAAATCGCTTGGATTGACAAATGCAGCACGGCAAAATGTTACCAGTAAAGAGTAGTGAACTGAACAGTAGAGAACTGAACATCTGCTGAATTGAACAGGTGCAATGGAGGAGTAGGAGAGGGAGAAGGAAAGGGGGCAGCCTTGTCATTAAGAGGATACAGGTTATGTGAAATAGGGTGTTTGGACTTTATCAATTATCCACTTAGGCTACCTTAGCTTATTCAGAATTTGAATGTGGGGGAGGCATCTGAGTTATCAAAGTTTTCAGCTTTTTCCAGAGAGTAAATGCATAACAATTTTCCTGGCATCTGGTTCAAGAGATTGGCCTCAAAGATGGAAATATGCACACCCTTTGAATCCTCGACAAGCAGGTTAACAAGTGACTTTTGCCTTCTTGCATCATACCCAAAGTGCTCTGCTCTGCAGAAGTGAAGTACACAGGAAAAAAAAGGAAGAGAATCCCACAGAAAACTTTTTTTTTTTTGGAATCCTTCCTCAAATCCCTTATGCTCAAACTATTCCCACTCCACCGTATTACCAGCATGCAGTTTCAAAGGCCCTTCAGTCTGCAACACCCTGGTGGGCGGCCGGCAGTTTTGTTAAGAGTATGACTCTTTGAAGCACGGTTCCCGGGAGCTCTCCTGCTTGGAGTTTCCTAGGTTGGAGAGAGGCGTTACCCAACTTCCCGACAGATTGAACAGACAGCTTTCCTGCCTATTGTCCTGCTTACTGAAACAGACTGTGAAAAATGTGGGTTATGTTTTCAGATACGAGCAGCTCCTCGAATGAGGAGAGACCTGTATGGGAAACACAAGTAGAGGCTGCAACCTCGGGACAAGCTTTTTTAGGAAGGGGCTTTACATCAGGCCATCGAAGCCCCACCCCCCCAGCCAAGGAGGGATGGGGAACAACAGAACCAACAATATCAGGGCCGTCTATACCCATTAGACACCGGGAGGAAGAAATACCCACGTTAAAAATACAGATCTTCAATCTAGCTGGGATTACCATAAGTATAGCTCAAAAGAGTATTAGAAAAGGCACTGAGCTTTGTCCCAACCCAGTTTGTGACAACTCATCAGACTGAAGTTGAACTTAAGAAACACTTTACGACCATCAGACTTCAATCCTTCTATCAAGGGCAGGAGATGAATGAAGATGTGGCATTTACAAAATTTAAACCTAAATCTACCTTTACTCCGAGTGACTCGGAAGTTACCCCAGAAGTGATTACCTTTGAACGAATGGTAACTAAAGACTTCAAAAGGTATACAAGGAAAGGATCTACAGTAAACACTATAGCAACATTACTCAAATGGAAAAATCAGGCATTAAAGCAGTTGGTAGCGAATTGAAATCTCCTCATTAAACCCACCTCCCCCCCGACAAGGGTGGCAGGATCTTCCTAATGAACAAGGAAATGTACATCAAGATGTTACATACCCTGAAACTTAATGACGAGCACTACAGCAAAATATGTTCCAACCCTACAGATCAGATTTTTTATGAACTACATGACCTATGTGACACAGCCGGAAAGAAGGAGGCTTTCGGACTAAAAAAAGAAGCCAATTTTTTGACACCGACCGTGTTTTTATGCCTTACCCAAAATGCATTAATCTGCCACAGACCCGCAAGGAAAACCCATTGTGGCATTATGTGGGTCTATCTTGGAACCCGTAGGCCAATATATGGACTCCTATTTGTAACATCAACGAGATCGTATGTGAAGGATACCACTGCAGCAATCAATCACTTTGAAGGTTTAGGTTTTGACCTGACCGCCCAATGGCTAGTTACGTTGAACATAACTGCCTAATATATGAATATTCCACAGGGTGAAGTGCTAGCTGTGGTCCTGAAAGTATTAGACTCTACAATAACACTGCATGATGTGCTTACTACAACTAGCACTCTGCAATAACTTTTTCATATTTAATAATTGTTTAGACAAAAGGGGGAGGCTATGGGGGCAGCTTTTGCTCCAAGTCTAGCCAACCTATTTATGGCTAAATTTGAGGAATTGCATATTTATCAAGAGAATCCGTTCAGTGCCATTGGTCGAGATACATTGATGATATGGTCTTTGTATGGACAGGACCAGAGGCACGTCTGTTGGACATTGCGAGTTGGCTAAACTCGCACCATCTGGACTTAGTATTCACTATGAACAAGAGTAAGGATGCGTGACCCTTTCTGGACTTACACATTAGACAGAAGAATGGAGTCTTACGTACCAATATCTTTTGTAAACCAACAGACCGGAATACTCTACTTATGTACCAAAGGCCCAGAGGGACAACCTACCAAACAGTCAGTTCCCTAAAGGTCTGAAAGAATTGTACAACAGAGGATTTCAACTTGAAAGCACAGGAACTGTCAGTTAGGTTGAAACAACAAGGATACCCACAGAAAGTTGTCAAACATGCTGCAAAAAGAGCGATATTTACACAAAGAGAGCTATTGTTAACATCTAGAGACCAGTCGGAAACAGATCGAGTCGTTTGCACCGCTACCTTCACACCCATGACTAACGCAATACGAGGACAATTAAAAAACACTGGAGAATCATCTTAAGAGAGGCTGTAACACACACATGCTACTGTTTGCCCTGAAAAGAGGTTACAATATCCATGATAAGTTGGTGCACTCTCGTATGATGTCCAGACCCCTAGGGGGCCATGCTATCCTCAATACGGCATTACAAACAGTATTGGTGCCTGCGATAGGCCACCGTCCCTGTGGAAACTGTGAGGTATGCAAGTTCACCGCAAAAACATCTAGATTCACACATGGAAGTTGTGTGGGAACTGAGGAACTTAACTACATGCAATTCAAAAAATTTAATCTACATAATCAGGTGGCCCTGTGACCTGATGTATGTAGGGAGGACTACCCACAAGATCTCTACCCGCATTGGGGAGCACCAGAGTCTGGTTCAGGCCAACATACTTAAAGCACCAATGGTACAGCACTTTGATGAATGTTGCCATGGACCTGATGACACTGGGTGGGTAGGGGTGGACGTGGTTAAAAGTGATTTAACTGGGGTGTTGATGGTGAATAGACTGGCCCGCCCGGAACAAATTTGGATTCAAAGATGGGGTACCCATTGTGTGGGACTTAACAAGCAACTAATCGGACAATTCTGATGGATTAGATCAAGCGGTGCGGCTAAAATGGATGCTTTCTGACAGATGTGGCAAGCAGACGCGAGTCAATAAGTTGGCTGTTGGACAGCTGTAGACATAGATCGACTGTTACTACCATAGACACTGCCTTTATGTTAGGTGATGCTGTACCATAGGTGAGTAAATAAGTCACTCTAGACAAGGCGACCAAACAATGTGGCTAGATTGCAGAGTATCAGGTAGTAGGTTTGAAGATCAGATGTCTATATCAATGCCCTGTGCAGAGTGTTTAAGCAGGATATAGAGGCATGCCATGCTATACAAAGGGGTTGACTTGAGCTGATAACAGGTAATGATGGCCGCCACGGGTTAGACAGGATACAACTAGGGAGTCTGTTGTCGATTTCTATGGCCAGACTGACATTGCAGATAGACGTGCTGTATGCAGCGTGGTAATGTGAACAAGTGACACCACGGAACATCGACTATGCTGAATCCTGAATAGATGAGCTGCAGAGTCTGCAGAGCAGGTTGGGAATAGAGAGGGCAGCTCTGATTAACTGAACCCGTTCCCTGTGTGTATGCTCAGACGGGAGAAATAGGATAATGTCTGAGAGACACTCTGTTGGTTTGTTTAGGTCGCTGCGACAGAATCAAAGAGGTGCAAAAATGGAAAAATGATGGTCAAGTGTTAAGTGGAGGTAGACACCAGCAGAGGAAACACAGGAGCAGGATTGTGAGAGAATGGTGACCACCCACATGTTGATTTAGCTCACAGCGGTTCCCCAGTGCAAAGGGTGTGTGGTCCCCACATGACATGGTTATATGTAGCAGGCTGTGAATGGAGTGCAACCGCAGGTGCCTCCCCTCACCCATTTGCTGTTTAGATGATACTGTGTGAGCCGCTTCATCTTGAAGTGGTCCGGTTCAATTGCCGAGGTAAGGCTCGTCTGCCAGTGTGGCATGCCCTACACAGGGAGCAGAGCACAGTGCTGTGGCGCCAAGTTAACGTGATAGATTCACATTGGTGGAGGATCCACAGATATGTGGCACAGGAAGGGAGCCCCTAATTTCTGTGTGAGAATTTTACTAATGATGCAGGAGCATGCACTGTGGGTCCCCTTGTT
Organism: Ambystoma mexicanum; assembly: GCF_040938575.1. Lineage (NCBI taxonomy): Eukaryota > Metazoa > Chordata > Amphibia > Caudata > Ambystomatidae > Ambystoma > Ambystoma mexicanum. Next base: position 409,170,606 of record NC_090941.1, on the reverse strand, counting down.
GACTGTGTCCCGAGCAGGAACACATGGTAAGAACTGACAAGGAAAAATGAATACTGGGATTTTCCCCCGGTCGGACCGGTCATGACCTTTGGTACTGATCACACACCTTTTCTATTTTATTTCCATAATACAATTGATGTTCCACTGGGTGGTGACAATACTTCAAGAACATTGAGAATATTAAGAACATGTCCCCTCTAACCCATGGGAAGGTGATGTGCCCTGAGGAAGGCTGGGTCGTGGCAAAGGAACTTTGACCCACAAAGCCAAAACTATGCATTACACATGTGTAAGAAAAATGAATTGTGAATACATTCTGTTCGTGTTGCAAAAACAATTATGTAGCCGTTGCATCCCAATCTTCACGTAAGAAGGATTAGTGGCACACAAACTTGGAATTATTGGTGCCTGGTGACAATTAAGATTACCGTTTTTGTTTATATATTGTGTTTGATCGATGGTATGAGGTAGCAACTGTGTTTGTGTATGAAGAGTGAATGGTTGCAGTGTGAATAGTGTGGTGAAAGTGCCAGTACATGTTGTGGAGTTTTTTGTTGGGTCATAGAAGTTTTTTGCACAGAGCAATTCAGCTCAGTTTTAGTGATTTTAGTTGAATGTAATTATGAGTATTTAGATGTCAGAACAAATAACGATATATGTATTTTGTATTAATCAGTGGTGGCTTTGTGAATGTAGCCAGTTCTCAAATTAAAAACAGTGGTTTATGCCTCTTCTAAAAAAAATAATTAGGAAGGTTGGGTCTAGGACTCTTCTGCCTATCTCTGCTTCAGTAGCACAAAAGGAGAGGTACCCATTTAAATAAATTTGTCTGCAATGACTGTCACAGCAGCTGTTAAACAAGGCTCACGTGACCATTGAATCTGGCATGTGCCACTGAAGAGCGGGGGCTGCAGATCAGGAGACTAATGCAGCAGGGCTCATGCGTTTACAACATTTTTGGCATGGAATTTTCTGAGATGGGAGTGTGATTAGCAGACCACCTTTCTGAGACAGAATTACCTGCATCATTGTATTACTTCATGAACATTTTTAAAAAGCTACAGCTTTCACACCCTCAGCAGGTGTCAGTTCCTCACAGCATCACTGCTAATTTGCAATAGTGGTAAAAGATTGTAATACCTAAGAAATGGATCACTTTTGACACATGCACAAATACATTTCAAAACGTGCATTATGTTGGTCGACCATTTAACAAAGGCATTGTCAATGTATTTCCTCCAAACTATCAAGTTGGCCTTGTGGATATAGTCTATCACAGGACACTCAAAAGGATCATGCATCTTGGTGCCAACATACCAAAGTGCAAAAGGATGAGGTCAAATCCATTTACACATGCAATCCCTCAAGATGAATCCATCGTAATCCACGAGTCGGTGATCCACAGAAAAGCATACAGAAGAAATTCCCACAGATTTTATTGTGTTGCATTTGGATGGCACTCAATGAATTATTTCCACTTTAACCGCCATCACCTATTTGAGCAGATCTCGGGCACTGCAGTACCCAATGCAGTCAATCTTTGCATGGAGGTGTTTAAAAATACTATAATACTGTAATCTATGTGGAAGACAATCTACATGGAAAGATGGATGTGATGTCTTTGTAAAAGTGCCCCTGCCATGTGGAGGGAAGGCCCTTGTCCAAGCCTCAAAATGTGCACTTGCCTCTAGCAAGTAATATTTTACCCTGGGCAAGTAACAAGTGTGTGCTGAGGGCATGTAAACAAAACAAAAAGGTGTGGGGGGCAGGGGGCGTTATGCCTGGCTATTAACTTGCAACTTAATTTTTCCTTCAGGGGTCTACAGCCAGGTAATTGTAATTGGTTATTTATAGCACGCGTAATACCCAGAGGTTTCCAAGTGCAGGCCCGGGAATCAAACCGTTGTTGCTCCCCATCGTCTTGCTTTCAAGGCGAGCGCGCTGACCCGGAGCTATCCTCCCACTAACCCCAAGAAGGGTCTTAAAGGGATGGTCTAGTAAAAAAATGTAGAAAATAGATAGGCCACAAAAAAAAAAAAATATACTAGCATCCTCCGCAGCGTTTTCCAACACAACCGCGTGTGTTTCTGCCTGCTGTGGCTATCACTTTGGGTCTCGGGTGCTCCGAGGGGAGCACCGGAGACCCAAAGTGAAAGCCACAGCAGGCAGAAACACACGCGGTTGTGTTTACATGCCGCGTAGTGTTTCTACCTGCAGCTGATTTCCCATTTGGGGCTCTCGGGCTCCCCGTGGGGAAAGCAGATTCAGGCAGACACAACACGGTTGTTTTCCGCAATGCCGCGCTGTGTCTGCCTGAATCTGCTTTTCCATTTGGGGCTCTCGGGCTCCCCGTGGGGAGCCCGAGAGCCCCAAATGGTAAAGCAGATTCAGGCAGACACAACGCGGTTGTGTTGGAAAACGCTGCGGTTTTAAAACCGCAGCGTTTTCCAACACAATAACGTTGTATTTCTGTTTGCGGTCGCTTCAAAAGCGACTGCAAACATAAATACAACGTTTTTAAAGCTGCGGTTTTATTTCTAAGTTTTCCGGGCTCCTCCAGCCCGGAAAACTTAGAAAAAAAACCGCAGCTAGTGCTTATTTTTTGTAAAAAAAATAAATAGCACTTACCGAGATTCAGCTGCAGCTTTCCTGCTCTGGTCTCCGGTCCGCGTCCTCCGAGTCCCGGCACTAATGAAGGGAAAGCCACCCAGCGGTAGACTTTGCTTACTACAGCTGGCTGGCTTTTCCTTCATTAGTGCCGCAAAAGCAAAAGCCAGCACAGGAGGGCCTCCATTTCACAAAATGGCGGCGCCCCTGTGCTTGCTTTTTCGAATTTTGAGCTTGAATAGCTCAAAATTTTACATAGGAAGTTTTAAAACGGAGGATGCTAGTATTTCTTTTTATGTGGCCTATCTATTTTTTAAATAAAAAATTTTACTAGACCATCCCCTTAAATGAAATAATATCTGATGAGCTCCTCCTATGGATTGGAAACAGTTCTGGGAACCAGTCTTGTTTTCACTGGTATCGAAGCAATGCAAATAACAATAGCTCCGAACTGGAGTGGAGGCTTTAGTGCTAGGACTTGTGGTACTGGGGCCCAACATACTTCTTTGGATAGGTCAAGAGTAGCATTGCATGCAGAAATGGCTTCACCCACCTTCTCCTTGGATAAAATTGCCCCCTCCTGCCCCACTGTAAAGAGAACGTGTTTTTGAAATAATGGTAGAGTTGTTGATGGAGCGGCTTGGGGAGGTAAGCATACATAGAGTCGGGGGATTGCTAAATGGTCTCAGAGTAGGTGGAAAATAGGATTTTGTATTTCAAATTTAGAGCAAGAGTTCTTAAGTGGCAGTTTTGGTTTCAGATGAATAAAAAATAAAAAAAAATTAATAAATAAAAGTACCTTAACATGGACTTCCCAGGTTTTTAAGTCTTAAATTGAATGCTTAGTGTTCTTAGTTTGGCACAATTGACGCGGAAATCCTTTTTACAAGCTATTCCGATTACGACATTCTGTACAAGGAAATAGTCATCATGGAACTATGTGTCGAACTCCCATCTTCTGTGTTGGGCTGCAACCTCCTAGATTATCAAGATGCTTTGTGGGATTAAAACCCAAGCAACGCTGCTTGGGGGCCTTGTAAAGAAATTTCCTTCAAACCTTTACCTCAGATTTGCATGACTAATATATACTGTATAAGTACACAGTTTCAGCTTTGGCAGCAGTCAGTAAAGGTGTGTAAACCTTCAACTTGAAAGAGCACCAGGCAGTTTGTTTCACACAAATGGTGCCAAAAATTATACAAATGAATACAGTTTCAACTTCAAAAAGCAAGTTCATTCAGCTGTTTGCAATAAAGATTCTGGGCCAAGGTTTGACTTCCGTGAATTCAAGATTGTAAACTAGATTGCATATTTCAATCTGCAACATTAACCTCCTTGGTATACTAGAACTATACCAGGTGCGTAGCTCCAGACCAAGCCTGGGCACAGCTCTGGGCCATGCCTGGGCATGGGGCCCTCTACCCTGGCCTGTGGACACTACAGTCAGAGCTACTATTCTCCAGGAACCGTCTGTGGGTACTGCATCATGGGTTTTGTGGTAAATGTTATATAATACACTTTCTTGTGACGAGGGGTGGGGAAAGGGGTTGGAACTTTGGTTGAGTAAACATACAGTTTACTTCTAATATGCACAGAACTTTGGCAGTTATGGTTAACAGACCACCAGCTTAGCCCACACCTTCCTCAGCAATCCACTTATGACCACCCACATACAGCCCATCACCAATCGCATTGCTGATGTCTTAAGTGAAGGAGGATGGGTATTATGGATGGAAGAAGTCTGAAGGAAGCATATGTGCCGCCCAACTAGCACTGGATGGCAAGGCATCATACTGAAACAACGTTACAAGTAGGGGAAAAAGCCCCTCTATCCAAGTCTTTGATAACAGCTGCGTTCCTACATGTAAAACGAGGTTATCAGGAAGAGCAGCCTTAAGTGATACATTAGTGGAGCAGAATATAATCCTCAGAGGTTCACACACGGTCTGAGGCAGGCGAACACACTTACAGTATGACGACTTCCATCTACTAAAGTCGCTTTTCCTAAGAAAGCGGGAGCCTAAAACAAACTTACATTTGCCAAAGGATAAACATGTCGGAAGCAAGAGATGTAGAGGCGAGCATAGCTACACACTAGGTGAAGAGTCTTCATTGTAAGGACCTGCACAGTAAAGCCTAAAGTCTCACCTCACAGAGGCAAAAAACAGTTCTTTAAAAACATGGCAGTTTGCAGTACCTGCTTAATATTATAATGGAGCTGTATGCTAGGGGAGTATCTACAATACATTTTTGATTCTAGACTTTCCCCCACAGTACTCTGTCGGGGCGAAGGGAGATCAGTAATATTGTGGCATTCGGAAGCAAAAACATAATATGTGCTCCAATTAGAGGTACGAAAGTATGTGGTCAAGTGCCTAAACTGCAAAGGGCATTCAAATCCCAGCTTCCCCACTTTACCAAAGTGTATGATTCTGTGCATCTCATTTAATATCACAGTGCCTTACCAGCAACAATTGGAAGTTTGCAGAATCGATTCAGTCTAAAATTGGAATGATATTCAAAAACAACATTCCCATACAATCGTGTTTTGATAGAATATAGTGCAGCTTCATTATAATAGGAATAACAACCATTAAACCATTGCAAACCACAAAGTTATTTGCCTCGTGGCTTACTTGCAGCCACACTATTGAAAACCATGGACCTCCTCTAACTGAAAAGGGAAATAAATGATGCATCACAGGGTTTAGCAGCACCTGCATTTTAGATGTTTGTACTCCGTGGCATCTGCCAATATTGGCTAGCAGCTCCTATTTCTATTTATTCCCTCTTCTCTGCCCCCGCAAAATAGATTCATAGATGTGAGGCAAAGAGTTACTAGCCAACGATGGGGCGGAATAAGGTACTACATGGTTGAAAAGGGCATGGGGTTCAAAATCAGGAGCACACTTGGCCCATATGCATTGCACACTACAAACAGAACAGTCTTTACTTGAGTATTACTACCTTACAGATTTCCACTGTAACCATAGAGGGAAGACAAGCTGGCCCAGTCAGAAATCATCCCTTTCCAGCAAGTATGTTCAAAGCAGAAAGTCAAAATTACAAGGTCCGTGCTGCTAGCCAGGCCGCCCTCTGGCATAAAACAAGTTGTCCACATGCACAGAGCACACAATTTCTTACTTGAAGACAGTGAACTTTCTCTTGCTAGTGGGGAGGGCAAATGTCGAAGCCTGCGTTTGCTGATCAATAACTTACCAGTTAGAGTTTCATTGCTGTCCATCTTTGCAGCACAGAGGTTATAAGTAGCAGATAATGAAGATTGGCTTGCTTCCCCCCTGCCGGGTGCTAATCAGTTGGCTAGGAACACTGGCTTGAACCGCTGGTGTAAGCCTGCATTCCAAGATGCCCGTCTTCCCCGCCACCATCTCCCCTGTAACCTTTTAAAATGTGTAATCCCCCCACCCACTCACAAACTTAGCTTATTGCGGCTGCACTCGTTGCCGCAGTTGCACCTTCCTCTCTGCGAAGAGGGGCTCCGATTCCCTTTCCATGGCGGCTATGTTGGTAAAGGATTTTCACTTGTACAACAGGACTCCCTTTGTTGGAAGGAAACCCGTTTATTCTTTTAGCACCCGGGTTGCAGCTTTGGAAACCCCGGGTGCTAATGGCATCAGTCATCAACATTGAAAACAGACTTCCTGGCTGAAGGCACTGTGCAGCGTCGGGCGGCGACAAAAGGTAAAGTTTTCTTTCTTTTTATAAAATAAACCAAACCATTAGCACCCATGTAGAAATCTACACAGGTGCCAATGGGGATATGCCCCTCGGTGGCTGGGCCCACCCTGTAGGTAACAGCACGCCACTCATGCGACCCTCGATGCACTCAGGCCCTTAACTTGGGCAGCAGGCCATTCCTTACAGGATGGGGCCACCACCTCGGGGCATATCGCCTCAATATGTGCACCATTTATTGTTAAACATTGGTTGCTAATGCAAAAATATTGAACTTTGAAATGCACCGTTATTTTGTAACGTTTTAACCAGTTTTTATTGAAGACTGGTGCTAGAATTTCACTTCATATAATGCCACTTCCCTTGACGACCTCAAGTATACAAGAATGGTATCACTTTTTGTAATGTCAATACATATGTAAATTAGGTCGCATTGCTCATATTATGCCGCACAGTGTTGCAAATCCTAGGATGGGTCCCACAAGAATGCATCCTGGGCAGAGGACATGCTTCTGTGAGTGGAGCCTCAGAATTGAAGGACTGCCTGAAACCTCTGGAGTTATACTTGCACATTAGCAAGGGGAGAACCTCAGCCATTTTCAAGGTTTGCTTGAGAATATTGACCCATGACACTGAACTACACAGAGATTTTATAGGCAAAAAACTGTAGTCAGGCCTAGCCAATTTTGTATGATCAAGGGCCTTCAGCACTACCCTCATGTCACCATCCTTCTAGTGTCTGACTGCTTCACCTAACCCATCGAGAATGTTTTTTGATCAGCGTATTCCCCTTTCTCTCCTCTTTCCTTTTCAATTTACAGCGCAGGAATAGGTGGGGCTTGGAACTGGGGTTGCTGTATTTTCGAGGAAGAAAGAGTACCAACGCCTTCTGGGGTACGACTGGATCGAGGCAAGTGCATTGGTTGATTGGCTCCAGTGGCCATGTTTGTATCACCTGGGTGAGGTGACAGGTAGATTACACACACCGAGAAAGTCAATGCCCTGCACTTAAAATTACTGAACAGGTGCAGGCTCTGCTGTGGGACTGGAAACAGAAGGGTCAGAGCTTGTAGAATTATTTATTGCCTTGATTTATGGATTTCGCTTGGGTGACATGCCTAATCTTAAATCCCCTGTATACAGTCCCACCCCACAATTTACGGAGAGCATTTTCAAAACCCTAAATGTATTTAATAGAAATTAGGTCAAACAAACAATGGTGGCCTAGAACTTTAATTCAAGGAAGTCACTACAATGTTATGTATTCACAGTTATAGAACTTAAGATTGGATAAGCAGGAGTTAAATCAGATCCCGGGCGGACAACATTAGCCAGGGAATAGGAGCTACCACGAGCAGCTAGTATATAGCGTTCCTCAAATATAACTTCCACATAAGATGCAAAAATATAATTCTGTCCATTATTTATGACCCATTATGCTTTAAATGTCGTAAAGATGTGTCCTAATGTTCATTTATAGATCGTCCCAAATGCAAAGTTAAATTCATATAGGCATGTTTGTTCGGCATCACTTGGCCTGGGATGGCAAAAGTAGTTCCTGGAAGTTTGATCTCGAACATTCACATAACCAATGTCATACTAGGAATAACTGGGGTTATAGTAGAAAACAGGATCGGCAGCCCTACAGATAAGGTGTGTATCAGCGACTCTTACTCCCTAAAAATCGGTCAATAATCCCCAAAAATTAAATAGGGAGTAAAAATACTCCCAACAAAAAAGGGAAAGACACATCGGAGCGTGTCCGCTGCTTTTATCGACAACTCCATGGATACGTTTGGACCAGTAGGAAATTAAGTGCCAAAGGAAGAAGCTCTACTATTTTTACTGCCTGATGCGAAGAGGTAAAAATGTACCTTTTAATGTGCATGAATTACTTGGTGCTACGAAATACTACTTACCAAACATTTCTACATATATGTACTCCATTATTAAAAATACTCCCACTGGACTTCAAGATGGCCACCATGCACTAGAGACATGTGCGTGCGAGCTCCGCCCTGAGTGCGGTCACGATCCATGCCCCTGACCCCCTCAGGTAAAACAGCCCCCTGGCAGTAGTGGGGCTAAAGCCCTTCACACTGGCCACAAAAGATTTAAAACTCCATCAGAAACATACATGAGTCTTTGGCACCAGGCTCATTATCAGGAATACAGCAACACCAGTTATGTACCTTAGCCAACATAGAAGCCTATCACAAGGCTCAGTTCTTTAGAACCAAGCCATGAGGTGTAGTGGTTTGGGTGTGGCTGGGCCTGGAACTACTTTACCTGGGCTATTTATACCACACCCAAACAGCACAACACGCTTCGCGTTATTCTACACTCCTGCAGTGTAACGCTCACCGTGTCCAGCTCCCGCTCATCTGCTTCTCCAGCGGCCCGATCCTGAAGCCCTAGATCCGGATTCCATCAACCTGGAAGAACAAGAACAGCATTAGCAAGCAAGAACACTTACCCGTGAAGTAACCGGTCTTGAATCCATCCTGCGCTTCGCTTACCTCCCCACCTCTGGAGTTCGCCGCAACCTGCAAAGGTAAAGAAACAAGGACAGCATTAATAACAATTCTCACCTGAGCAAGCAGTGAGTCCTGGCAGCACCCTGCGCTTCTCTTACCTTGCCCATCTTCGGGTTTCACTGCAACCTGCAAGGGAGAAGGAACTAGGTCAGCATTAACAAAGCACTTACCTGGGCAAGCAGCGCTTCGATCGCTCATCACCGCAACCTGTACAAAGAGAAGAGAACACAGGTTAGCAATTAACACTGCACATCAATAACTCACCGTGGTCGTCGCCATCGGCGTGGCAACTCCGAGATCGCAACCATCCCTGTGAAAACAAAAAGACATTGTTAGGGAACAGCGCAGTGCAGCAAGACGCCGAGAAGACAGAAAACGGATGGAAAGAAAGAGACAGAAAAAAGATGGAAAAGACATTAGAACTCACCTGGAAGACACCAAGCAGAGTCTGAGTCAAAGCCGGTCTGGACCCGACATAAAAGGAACACAGACCAGTGAAGCAACTAGGTCCACGAAACGCCCGCACCAACCACGCGCCCCTGCACAAAGATGCAGGACGGAGAGTTCAACGCACAAAAACCTAAGGTGAGCAATAACCCCAAGAGAGGGGATTTGGAGCAGAGGGAGGTGGGTGTCCACCCATCACAGAACCAGTATCTTAACCCTCCATTCTCCTGTTATAGGTGCTACCCAACGTCTGGCACATAACCAGGCAGAGAGGGGTCCGGGATAGCGCTTAGACCTCCTTCCAGTATCGTGTGGCGCCCCCGTGGATACCAGGTGAGCGTAACGGTTCAATTTGCAGCATGACCCCGCCGGGATCATATCAGCTGTCTGGCCCCTTCCTTGAACATGAAGCACTCGCTGGGGGGTTGGCGCCCGCCCCTGTCACAGAAAGGAGTATTTGCCCTCTGTCCAATCGGTGGTTGCCGTTGAGCTTGGCTGGCGGTGGCATTCGGGGCCCCTCGTCACATCTAGTACACCAGGCCCCCACGTGTGAGGCAGCAGACTGACACTGGACCCTGCCCCCATGCCCTCCTGCCCACCCCCACTAAAATATTGCAGTAAACCCGGGGATGTGAGCAGAAGTCGAGGGGAAGGCCTGGAAATAGACATTAGAAGGACAAGGGAAGGCCTCCCTTACCATGCTGCGGCCCTGCAGCTGTGACCGTGTAGCTGACCTTGTGACCATTCCAGGATTCTGGAAAACTTGGGCGACAGCTCTTCTCCACACCTTAAACGTGAGCACATATTGCAGCTTCCCGAAAGCGGCGGCAGTTGTCAGTATGTTTGCCGAAGCAGCGGCACCAAGGCCCCTGTCTAGGGGCACCGGGCCCTCTTATGTGAGACAGCTGGTTGGCCCCGACCCCCCTGAACATTGTGGATGCGGCGGAAGACTTGTGGAGTACTGGGGAATGAGACGAAGTCCCGGAGGGGGAGGGGCTCCATTTTGAGGGGACCGGTCCGGGGAGCAGGCGGCAGCACCAAATAGTGGGGTGCCAGGGACCCCCAGAGAAATTCAGTTAGCAATTACCGGTGGGGTTGAGCCCCCTTTAGGAATACTGATGTGGAAGCATTGGGGGTGCTCCCACCTTTGGAGACAATCTATGCCGGGAACTAAAAAGAAATCTGTGCCCTTTGGATGCCCTAACCCGCAAACCCAAAAAGACAACTTGCTGCAAGACATCTGGGCAATTAATACTACGGCTCATCGCTCCAGCCAGACACGCCAAATAGTGCACCAGCAGGGGTGGGGTGTGGGAGGGGGGGGTCAGAGACCAGCACAAACACGGTAGGGGCTACAGGACAGATGTTTCCAAGGGACATTTACGGCCTCGTTCAAATTGCAGTTTACTGCCTTCACAACGGAGATAAAGCAGATGGTGACCAAGTTAAAAAAAAGATCTGTCGGCACTGGGAAAAAGGACTGATGCAAATGAAAAGGCGATTAAGGGACTAGAACTGGAGAATAAGCCGACAAAGTCCTGGATTACTTAGCCAGAACCACTCATAATCTAGAAAAATAGTGTGAAGATTTGGAAAACAGGTCCCGGTGGGCGAACATGCGCGTCAGAAATATCCCTGAATCTGTCAGACGCCGACCAAAAGGACGCCATCACAAGTGTATTCAAAGGCCTCCTCGGGAAGGAAGAGGAGGTTGAGATTCCCCTGCACAGGGTCCATAGAGTGGGTCAGAGGAGATCAGAGCCAGGGGTACGCCTTAGAGATGTACCGGCCGCATGTGCACACTATACTCAGAAGGAACCGATCGTTGAGGCAGCCAGACAAGCAGAGCCGATTTCATATAACAGTTCGGAAATACCAAGACCTTCCCCAACTTACGCTCCAAAAATGCAGAAAAATGTTCACAGTGGTGAAGGCACTACAAACACCCAAAACAAAATATAGGTGGACATTCCGGTTAGGCTGAACATTCACACTAGAGGACAGACAGCATAGAGTTACTTCACATGAAGAAGGTATGGAGTGGCTCCACATTGAAGATGAAGATGGGGACTCTCGTCCAAGAACGAGGGAAGATCTGTGCCCTCTCAATCAGGCAAGCCCACGGTAATGGCCAAGAGTGGAACGTGGAGGTAAAAAAAAAAGTAACACTGGAGTCGCTGGAATCCCTGTCTTAAAGGTTCAAACTATCGTAACACCACTCGAGTATCCGTAAGGATTCAGGATGGATACCCACTGGGGTACATGCTACTGTAGTTTCTACTTTCCAGAGACAGAGTTCGCCATCTTGGAATCCAGAGAGGAGGAGGAGATGGGGGGGAGGGGGGTTATGGGTTTAGGACACTGCACAGTTTGCCCTGATGAAATTGGTGATCCACTGTGGAGGACCTGTGCCCGAAATCTTACTAGGTACTGTGCTTCACACCAGGGAAGGGGAGGGAAAAGGTCATTCCTTGTTATGTAAGGGGGAGGGGAAGGTGGGTGGGTGAAAGGGTTGCAACTGGGGCTTGGGAAAAGGGGAGGTCTGCACGAGGTTGGTGGAGGAAATGATGTCTGGTTAAATTAAAGTCAATGGGCAGGGGGGGTTGGGTAAGTTTCATACAGGCTCATACATTCAAGTGTTTATCGCTCAATATCCAGGGGTTGAACACCCCAGTGAAACGTAGGAAGCTAGAATGGTGACACTTCTGGAGACCCAGATCAGACAACAAGATAAACATAAGGTGAGTATTAGGCATTATCCGCGAATTATACAAGCGAATGCACAGGGGAAAGTGGCTGGAGTACCCGTAGCGATCAAGGCAGGGGTTCAAGCCAACATTGTCAACACACAGGCAGACAGAGATGGGAGGTATTTGTTCCTTATTATGGAGTTTGGGGTAACAAAACTTTCGGTGGCTACAATCTACACACCCAACACTGGTCAGGAGGGCTTCTTGAAAGCGATGCTTACTGAACTAGAGGCATTCTCCGCTGGTGAGTGCCCAATACTGGGGGACTTTAACCTTGCCTGGGACCCCCGGCAGGCCAGAAGCTTCAACACTCAATATGCTGTGTACCCCCCCTAACACGAGCCCTAAAGATGAAATTTGACCATTTGGAGCTGAAGGATGTTTGGCTGTCCCTGAACAGTAAAGAGAAGGGGTACACAAGTCCACAAATCATTTTCACATATTGATTATATTTTGTCATACACTATGTTGCTGGGTTACACAACAGAGGTTGAGACTCATCCAATAGCACTTTCAGACCATGCACTTACCGCTTTAGAATTTAAAAACACAAATGGCCAAAAAGTCCAGTTGAGTCCATTGCGCTTGCAAGAGATTAGAAACGGTAACGCTGGCTGCAGGTAACTGGTGAATGTGGGTACATTGCCTGTGTACACCACAGAAGTAGAAAGTTCAAACAAGAATTCCAGTCACACAGCGTCAATAGTTATGTTTTTGTTGAACTGCTTGAGTTGCAGCAGTATTTATTGAACATGGACAGCCTGACATGCGTTTAGAGCGTAAACGTGCTCTTCTTCTGAGGCTGATCAAATAAGACATTTGAAGCATTTGTGAAGGCCAAATAATATAGAATTAGAATGGTCACAAATCAGCAGAGAGATCAGCAAGGCGGACAAACAAATCAAAAAATATATATACCAACCGTATTTGTGACATTAAGGTATATACATTTAAAAGTCATCAATTTTGGTTCAAAATTCACAAAGTAAATACAATTTTAAACGGCTAAAGTATAAAAAGAACCCAAATACTGTGAAGCATAATGTTTTCACATTGTAACAAGGAATATTGAAGAGAAGATAAAGAAAGAGATAAAAAGAAAAACACAATTATTAGTTTAGCCCTGTTTTGAGGTGCATGGGTGAAATACAGGTAGGCAGATGCTTGCTAGAGCCGTTATATGTGCACAACCTTGTTGTTGTAAAGTACCTTGTATGTGAGTAGGATCTTATCAGATCGATACTTGGTGGGCAGGTATGATATCCTGTAGCAGAGGACAAAAATACCAGGGTTGTCGTTTAGTAATGGTCAGATTATGAAACTCGATCCGAGTTATCAGTCAGTCAATGCCTAAATCCAAAATACACTCGTAATAACGTGCCCAACAAATTAACATGAACATAGCCCTTCAGCTTCGCTGGTGCGGTAAATTACTGCATATGCAAAGGACGAAACAATTTGAGTGCACATGTCAATGTGCATTATACTGTAGCAAAGAGACAAAGATGCCAGAATTGCTATTTAGTGATGGGTAGATTGTGAAACTCGATCTGAGTTGTTAATGAAGGTGCCTAATTCGAAGATGCACTCATAATAACGTGCCCAATAAGTGAAAATAAACATACCTCTTGCGCTTCGCTGTTGCGGCATCTTACTGCATTTGCAACAATTTGAGTATGCAGTCAAAATCATTGAGGAAAACAGTAACCCGATGCAAGAATTTGAAAGAAAATAAAAGACATGTATAAGCGTCAGCGGACTGCTCATTGTCGCCTTGCATCTAATTCCGAGCGAAACGCTCCCCCTGTATCAGAGCGGTGGTCTAAGGGACCATGTCCCAATCATCTTACCTAGGTGGTCGGCTCGTCTAGGATTGTGATCCCCACACTAGTGCCGAGCCACTCACACTCAAGTATTAGAGAAGGCTAACTAGTCCGTAATTCGAGCATGCAGTTCAACAAAAACTTAACTATTGGCGCTGTGTGACTGGAATTCTTGTTTGCGCTTTAGAATTTAGCCTCCCACAACCAGAACGCAGGGTTTGGTCTTGGACATGTCCAACTGAGCTTTTCTTTATGACCTCATCATTAGGGACAAACTAGAAGGCAAACTTTATAGAGTTCTTTGACATCAATGCAAATGAGGAGATGGCGGAAAACAGTCTGGGACGCATTTAAGGCAACCTTTAGGAGGGAATTTACGGCAGAGTGGGCGCTTAAGCAAAAACAAAGGGGACTGGAATCCGAACTTGAAGATGAACTAAAAGCAGGCCATGAAAAAAATTGAAGCCGACATGGGACTGCTAATAGAAAATGCATACAGGAATATAAGGGGCAGACTGAATCTTTTGATTACGAAAAAAGCTGAGAAAAGCCTCCTGTACGTAAAGCAGACACATTATGTGAAAGCCAACAAAGTTGATTGCTTGTTGGCTAGACAGCTCGGACATAAAAGGGCATCCCACATCATCCAGGGAATTAGAGATCTCTTGCAGGAGGTAGTCACCACGACCCCCCTGATCCTCACACAATTCCAGACTTTTTATTCTACCCTCAACCAGTGAGATACGTGACATTCCACATTGCAAAGTGAATACTTGCAATCGGTTCAGCTTCTGGTAATTTCAGCACAGGAACGAGAGATGTTGGAGCAAGAGATCTGAGGAGGAATTGCAGGTCATTCGGAATCTCCCCCTGAATAAGTCCCCAGGCCCAGACGGCTACCCAGCCATATTCTTTAAAAAATTCCGTTCTATTTCGGCCCCTAGATTAGCTAGACTTTTTTATTCCTTTTGGAGATAGTGGCCATATATCTCACACGATTGAAGAGGCAAAAATTATACTCTTCCTAAAACCCAATAAGGATCCGACCTGTTGCCCCACTGCCCTGATAAATCTTGATGACAAGATATGCACGAAAGTCCTGGCCAATAGGCTGGAGAACATTCTCCCAGATCAGACCAGGTTCATAAAACATTGTCAAAACCATGATAATATTAGATGAGCTTGTCACCCGTTGGAGAAAATCTCCAAGAACCGGCTCCTGGCTGCGTTTCTTTCGCTAGACGCAGAAAATGTGTTTGATAGAGTAGAATGGTCCTTCTTGGTATGCACTCTCAATGCAATGGGGTTTGGTCCTAACTTTGTTGACAAGATTCAAGTGAATTATAAAGATCTAAAGGTTAGGTTGTTAATTAACAGCCAAAGGTCTTCACCAATTACGCTGCACCGTGGCACCAAACAGGGCTGTCCGCTTTCGCCTCGGTTGTATCCTTTACACTAAGAACCCCTGCTAACTAAAATCAGACAAGCAGATTAGATTCAGGGTATCCCTTTCGGGGGCGACATGCATAAAATCATGACTTATGCAGAAGATTTGCTCCTCAAAGTTATAGACCCGTAGAGATTAACGGCAGTTATGAAGGAATTGGAGTCCTTTGGGAAGGTAGTGGACTAAAAAGAAATGTTACTAAATTGCAAATATTAAATCTCTCCCTTTGGTTGGGCTCAGGGGGAAATGAAGCCATTAGGAGTGCATTTAACTAGGGGGGCTATACAAGTCCAAATTACCCCTCCCCTATTGGAAGATTTTAAGCAACAACTATCAGAATGGGGTCCACTTTCGGTCTCTTGGTTGGAGTGGATCAATTCTGTGAAATTTGTGGTATTACCCGAGGTTCTTTACCTATTCCAAGCACTCCCAGTGCAAGTCCATATGGCGTTTTTCCGTAAACTTCACAGGGCAATCTCAAATTTTATTTTGAATAAACCTCTGCGGATCACACCAAGAACCCTTACGGCTCCTATACAGAGGCGAGCTAGGACGGTTAGTAATGGATTCGGAGAAGAAGTGGATTTAGATGGAAAAGGTGTTTGGACCCCACTTAGGGGACTTACAATGGCTCCCCAGGCAAGATCACTCCTCAAATATGCATGCTAGTCATATTACGCAGTTAGTTGAAAAGAAATGGGATCGGGTGATCCGACAGCATCAACTCACAACGTACCGTCACCCTTTACACCGCTGTCCAGTATCCCCCAATTTACTCCAGGCATAGAAAAGTGTTCATTCTCAAAATGGAAATGAGCTGCGCGTACCAAACTACGAGATATATTTCAAGATAAAGATCCCAAAACGTTTGACCAATGTAAAAGGGAGCTAGGACTAGTGGAGACAGATTCCAATATTCTCAGGTCCAACATTGGTTTATGCCCCCCTACCTCGATTAGAGCGGAAGCTATTAGGCCATTTACAACATTTGCAATGTTTCTGGTATCGAACCTGGGTGACAAAGCTCTCATTTCTAACTTATACCTACTCCTGACTGATAACCAGCCAGGGGAGTACCTTTGGATACATACAGAAATGGCAACCAATAGAGGGGGAAACTAGAACAGTGGAGGAATGGGAAATAATGGAGGACAATACCTGAACTCACTTGGTCACTACAGATAAGAGAAGCCTGGTACAAAATCATGACACAATGGCATTACACCCCACATAGGTTACATAAAATGAGAGTGGCGGCTTCCAATAGGTGTTGCAGGGGGATTGGATACATGTATGGTGGCACTGTCCCAAGTTGAATAATTTTTGGGGGACAACAACCATATGGCACAAATCTTCAGAATCCAAGCCCAAATGGGCCTGAAAGACTGCCTATTGGGAATTGCAACAACGGAAAATAAACAATGGCCCAGGCACATGCGGAAAGCATACACTATGTTGCAGTTGACAGCCCTGCTTTTGATAGCCCAACATTGGCAAGCAAAGGAATGACCCCATACTCATGACTGGTTTGTGAAAATCTGGAATTCTGTGCCATAATAATGGGTCACCTATGCCATCCAAGGCATCCAGCCTATATTTACAAAAGACTGGGAAGGGGTGCTACATTTCCTGCAAGAGGACTATAATGTACCCTTATGCCCACAGAAGTTACAAATCTTAGGCATCAACTAGACTCATTTTGATTCAAATTTCCTCAGGTGTGGGAGGGGATTAGGTGGTAGGATAATTTGGGGAGATTGTTGGGGGGGGGTAGGGAAGAGAGGGGGAGCCGTTTGGTTGTAAAGGCTATGCCAATAAAAAAAATATTTAAAAAAAATAAAAATCCTCCCACTGGGTATGGGACTACTTTTTTACTCCCTAAAAATCATTTTACTCTATAAATACTACCACTTCGAAATCTTATCTGGAGCACGGACGATCAGGAATTAAGGGGGCACATGAAAATAATTGCTGTTATTTGCGCGCGTTTCCAGATATCCAGGGTAATTTGTAGTACACATTGCAAATGGAAGCGTGGTTAAAGGGGGAAAAAAGATTTTACAGCTACAGAAGTGGGGGCTAACGGGTGTTTAGCCAGAGTATATGGGTACTAGATTACTTTAAGGAACCGAATGGTGGAATATGGAAAGTGGACAAGACTGAAGGTGGGCCCCCAACGAAACCTATCCTGTCAAGGAATGCAATATGGAAAGTGTACACGGCCAAAGGCCATGGCTAATGTGCCCAAAAGAAACCTAGTGGTGTGGCCACTGCCGAAGACCATGTCTAGTGGATCCCTTTAGGAAACTTATTGGAGCACTATGTAGCATGGTCACGGCTGAAGGCCACGGGCACTGGCCATGGCCAGTGGGACCGAGAGAAAGCTATTGGGGTAAAGGGGCCATGGAAAAAGGCCGGGGACCAATGGTCATGGGCGCAGGCCATGGCTAGTGAGTAAGAAAGAGTTTTAAAATATACAGTGGGCACGGCTGAAGGCCCGAAAGACATGTGTATGTATGTCTTTGCACATCCACTGAATTTAAAGGGTTTTGCTGTTTTGGTTTTTTTTGCAAGTTGTCCTTTTATTGGAATCTCAATGAACATAGTACAAACGCCTAGCAATAACAGTACAGACATTGTCAAAGTACCATCGAAGTTTCATTCGAGAAAAAGAAGAGCAGAAAAATAAAGTGTTTTAAAAAAGGGTCACATGGATAGTAATGATTATTACATCTTCCATCATTTTGCTCAGCCAAGTCTTTCTATCAAACATTACGTCTGTAACAAGTGTTTCATGATCTACGGCCAAGAAAACATGTGCTCCTTCTCTCAAGTAAATTCCAAGAAAGGGCCCAAGGTACAGGAGAATCTTGGCAGTTCCGTTGTGTGCTGTGATTTTTTCCCAGGCTAGGATATCCCATATTTTAACCCACCAATATGAGATACAAGGGCCCTCTGGCGTCTTCCAAAAATGATCACGGATTGCTCTTGCTGCCATCAATAGGTACGATATCAGGTCCGCTCTAGGGACCAACATCGGAAAGGTGCCTGTTTTCGCCTTTATCTTCGATCGACTCTCTTGCCAATATGTTTGGATAATTGGGCAGTGCCACCACGTGACCAAGATTTCCTAGACTTCAACATCTATACCACCAACAATTTGAATAACCTGAACGAATGACATGCAATCTTTCAGGGAGCGAAGGGGGGTCATGTACCAGCGAAAGTATAATTTGATGGCTCCTTCTCCGACTAAGGTGCAGCAGGAGCTTCTGTGGGTTCGGGACCCTCTCATTTGCCGTGAATCCCCTGATATGTCCATCCCCAGTGGGCCATTTATGGTAATTTGTCCTCTACAGACTCCCAGTCCAGCAAGAGGCAACAGGTGGATACTTTCGTTTTTCTTGGCTCTCTATCACACGCAGTGCTATCCCCTTGACGGGGTCGACATGCAATTTGACTTGATGGTTTGATACCCAATGTCCAAGCTGAGCGTACCTGATGTGCTCAGTCTCAGGGAAAGATGGAATTTTTCTTTACAGTCCAAAAAATTTAGAGGCACCCCATCCTTATACAGGTCTCTCAAGCATAGGACAACTCTGGGTTATTTAGGACCGGAGAGAGAGGGCCCAGGTCTGATCTAAACCCAAGTTGGGAGCATGCTCTGTTCCAATGGCGCAGAATAGAGCAGGTGGTTTCCAGGAGGTCCCAATGAGAACTTCTGATAGCTTTGAGGAAAAAGGGGAGGTGGGGAAAAAGGTAAGGGTAGGGATGACTGTTCTAAAACCTTCCATTTCGACAGTCTGTCTTCTGCTGCCCAGTCAAGCATTGGGGCGATTTGTATTCCTCCCAGACCAAAGGAGAGTCTTACAAGAGATTATATGCTTACCACCACCAGATAAGGCGACCCACTACTTTCTGTATGTAAAAAAAAGAGAGGGGTGAGGCGTGCACTCCAATTCCTGGCCAATATTCTACCTGAAAAAATAAAATTAATAAATGGGTTGAATCCCAAAGTGTCCAATTAACTGGGTTAGATCCCAATTGTTGCAAAAATATTCACAGGGTTAAATCCCTTATGCTGCATTTCTGTAGTTCTAGGAGGTCCTGCTCTGGGATCATGATAGGCAAAGCTTGGAAGAAGTAGAGGAGCCTGGGCAGCAAGGTCATCTTAACCACACTGATTCGGCCCTGCCACGAGATTGCCTGCATCTCCCATCTTTGCAACAGGTCTTTGGCATATTCCTACAAGGTGGTTATGTTGGCGCGCATAAAAGAGGTATACGTCTTTGTGATATGAACCCCTAGATATGTGATCATTCGATCTGCCCATATAATCGGGAAGGAGGTTGTTAGAGCACGAAGAACCTCAGGGAGTTCGGTTATGGTGAGTCCTATAGACTTGTCATGATTAGAATGGACGCCTGAATGACCCCAACACCTACACCAACACCCTCAACAGAGCTATCAACACCATAGCCCCATCGGAATACAAAAAAATCCATGCATACCAACTCCTGGTTCACGGATTAACTCCTTGCCTTACGTACACGCAAACGTAACGCCCTAACTGGCGAGCTATGCCCAGTGCTTCCACCAAGGAAGAATTTAAAAAACGTACAACCCAGTATAAAGATGCCATTTACAAAGCTAAATCCAAATCCCTCAACCATAGGATCTCCAAGGCCAACTCACAATCTAAGGACATTTTCTCAATCTTTAAAGACCTCATCACCCCAGTCGCCAGCCCAGACGAAATCATTAAGGATGAAGCTTGGTGTGCCAGCATACAGGCCGCTATGCTTAATAAAATAAGACTACTTCAAGAGAAAATACAAGCTCAATTCAAAGCCTTACCCAAGACGGAGCACTCCCCACACCCAGCTCTCCTTCCCATTCTCCCCCCACCCTCTCTTCTCATTGTCACAGAATCTGAAGTTCTTGCACTCCTCCAACAGCTCAGACCATCGACTTGCAAAGAAAATATCTGCCAACACCCCAAGATCACAGAATGTGCAGACTCCCTGGTGCCTCATTACGGCATTTATTAACGCCTCTTTCAAATCATGAACTGTCCCATCCAGTCACAAAGAAGCATGGGTCCATCCTCAAAAAAAAAAAAATACTAAAAAAAAGGAACCCGGTTATGAACAGGTACTTATCTCTTTTTAAATACATGTGTTGTATATTATTTCCAACCATAACGACAACTACTGGGTTCTTATCCAAGTTGTATTTTATGTCTTTATAGGAACTTTCAGGTCCTGTATGGAAACTCAAGACAAATTGAGTCTATATTTTCAAAATGGAAAGTAATGAATTATCCTCTTTATAAATTAAGGTATATTAGAGCTTCTTGGCAGCTATTTAGATATAAATTAGAGCAGAGACAAATGATGTAGACTAAAATATGTGTTGTTATTTTTTCATGTTGTAGAGTTAGTAAGGAATATGTAAGAAGATACGAAAAGGGAAACTATGCATTGCCTTATCCCTGAATAAAGAGCCAGTAAGGAGACCCTCGAAGAACAACGCATTCAAGGCACCAACCCTTGTGAGTTACATGAAGGAAGGGGACAGTCTGGCTTGTTTGGTCAATGGTCATGTGCTGTCATAACTAGCAATAGGGACGATATTATTAATCTTTTGGGAAAAGCAATGTATTTGTGAGGTCTCATATCACCCTCTAGTTGACCATTGGTCACCACTAATGGCCTGTCATTAGACTGTGTGTAGCATATGGTCCAACTTGATCATTGTAATATTTATTATGGTATCCAACATTGTTAATAAGTTAAAAGTTTATATACGGTACTGTAAGTTATTAAGCACCTTTGTGCTTTGTATTCTTGTACTGTTTGTGTTTCTGCAATATTGTATTTTTCCATTTGTTTCATCAGTGGTTATTTTGTAATATCTTTGTTACTTTGGAAGCCACTGTAGCTTTCTTTAATATGTATTAAAACACATTTGAGGTTTTTTGGGTTGTCGCTTGCTCAATTTGATATATGTTTTGTGACTAAATGTGTTTATTTTCTATACGTTCGACTTTGCCATCAGGAGACAGGACCTTTGTTGTTTGATTGAGGCTAGGGCACAGACATGTGTAACAGAACATGGACATTTCCTTACAGTGACCTGGTATTTTTGGGAAAAGCCAGCTCAATTAGTGTTATTCCAAAGAGGAGGGGCTTATAATACAATGTGATAGGCAGTCTGGAAATGTTCTTTCTGAGGCATGGCATTTTGTGCTCCCATTAGAGGCAATGTCAATATGATGTGTGTTCGTGCATGGTGAGGGGCATTTGAGCATCCAGCAAGGAAATGTTTCCTTACTGTGGCATTGCATATTTCACTGGCGTTAGAGCAAAATACAGCTGATGTGTGCTCTTACATGGTGGCAGAGAGAGTATTTGTGCAGACTTGTAAGCTTATGACGCTTTCTTACCAAAGCATGACATTTTTTACTGGTGTTAAAAATAAAGCCAACATGAGTGTTATTACATGAGGGGGTGGGGGAGGGCGGGGTGCATTTGTGCAGCCAGCAAAGTTGTTTGTTTACTGTGGCATATAATATTGTACTGGCGTTAAGAGCAGCATCAACACAAAAAGTGTTCCCACATGGTGGTGGAGGAGCATTTGTGCAGCCAGCAATTACATGTTTTTCTTTCTGCAGCATAAGCTTTGGACTGGCATTAAGGGCAAAGCCAACAGGAGTAAGTTATTAAATTACACACACATTCCTGATACATTTCATTTGGGTGCCAGGAACCAGCCACAGGTCTCTTATTTCTATGGTAGGTGAAAGATTTAAGGTTTGATTAAAACATATGTACATCTTTTACCTGGGAGTGTGCAGCATGGCCCTGCAGCAGCACGATCATCACGCACGGTGCTTCAGGTCAGCCCAGAGTGTGGCGTGGCCCGTGCTTTGTGGAGGAACCCTAATCATGGCTCACAACGTGGGGTGGCCTCCACATTTTGTGTTACGCCACTGTCTGGACCACACCAATTAACTTGGAAAGTCAGCTGTCACGCCTGGTCGTAGCCACCAAGGGTGCTCTTGTATCTCGTGTATTTTAGAGCCAGCCGCGTCTTATTGCAGTCTAGGACAGTGTGCTGCAAATGTTGCTAAATAAGTTACCATACCCATCAGGGAATGCAAGTCTGCATATAGTTCCCTCTCTAGAGCGCACTGTGCTCGTACATGCACAGTTCATCCCTCCCACGTCTATGACTTGCTACAGCTGGGAATACTTACAAACTTGGAGCCCTTCCTGTCCTGCTCCTCGCTGCTAGGGGTCTGCAGGCCGCGCTTCCTGTTAAGTTTTCTCTCCCGACTGCCGCTGTAGACGGCCGGCGGGGACGGCTCCCGTGAACCCATGGGTCTGCGGGTGTCCATTGGGGCGGTGGATCCCGGAAAGACGCAGGCACCAAGGGAGCTGACTGTGGACAAATCAGCTTAGCACCGGCCGGGGATTAGTGGGTCGGATCCTTGTAAATCCGCTGACAGCGGCTGGGCTCCAGTGCGCTCTTCTCTTGGGCCTCCACCTGCAGCGCACAGCGGCGCGAGGATCGGGAAACAGCCAGGGGGGCCCTAACTGTCAGGAGCGCTGTCAACCAGCGGGGTTGGGCTCCAGGACCCAGATCCGAATCTTCCCGCCGCACTGGAACCGCCCCTTGCGCTCTCTGAGCCAATTAGGACCGACGAACCGCCCTAGCTTCTCCCGCGAAATCCCAAGGACCCTGAGTGGACGCGTCATCACCATCAGACCACGCCCCTAGGTCTGGTGTAGCTAATAGGAGAATCATAGGTTTACAAACGAATCAGGTATGTGGGCGTGGCCGCCGCAGAGGGTGGGCATTTTGGAGTCAGGCAAGTAGTTGACTATGTTCTTATAAGGGTGGATCTAAGAGAAAAAAAAAAAAGTTTACTTTTTTCCGGTTTACTTTTACCTATTTTTTTTTACACACCATTCTCTTTCTCCGAAGTTCAGTACCGAGCGCCCCACAAGATCCAGCGCTCCAGCAGCCTCTTAACACAACAGGTTACGGTTTAGCACTACTGCGTTTCTCCCACCAGAGGTTAGTAATTTCTGCTCTGGAGATCATCCAGTGTCCCGCTATTAGAAGAGGACTTGTGGGAAGGGGAGGGGCCCCGGTGTCTGGGACTTAACGTTCAAAGCAAGGGCACATTTGCATACATTGTAGTAAATTCTTATAAAGATGACAGGAGGCTGTCGGTTAGCTTGATGTCCTTTATTAACTGGGCGACATCTGCTGCAAACATATGCACATAAACGTGCCAAAACAACCAGGCAACGTGCCTGTTAACAGCTGCAGGGCTGGGGGGCTGGGGTGCCTTGTGGTGCAGTCCCCAAGCCCAAATCTCGGAGGAGCCGTCCGGACGCGTCCTGATGCTTCCTCTGCCGCTCCCGTAATGCGCGCGGGGGCGGTCTTGGTGCGGCCGCGAGTTCTCGCGAGAGTGGGGCTCTCGCTATATCTCTACACACCTCCCCTGGGTAATGCAAAGGAAGTTCATTGCAAGACCTAGTCTTTGTATCTCACCGGTCTTCTGTGCTCTCTACTGGGTCGGCCACCTTCTCCGGTGCGGACTTCCGTCTGCTCCTGTTCTGGTTCAGACCTAGGTGTTTCAGGTTCCATCTCTGTTTCTTCCCTCTCTCTGTCGTCCCTCTCTGGCTCGCGTTCTTCCCTTCGCTCATAGTCTAATCCTCCTTCCGCATGTGATCTCTCCGGGGTCCTCGCTCTTTCTTGTCTCTTCTGATAAAGGGCTACTCTTTCCAGATTCCACGTGCGCCCATCTTCGGTGCGAACATGGTTGGTTCCCCTGTGACTCACTTTTATGGGTCTGCTGAACCGCGAGCCTGTGATTTGATCTTTTTTTGGCAGTCTTATTTTGACCCAATCTCCCCTTCCCATGTCTGATGCTTGCTTGGTTCTTCTTCTTCGGTCACTCCATGTTTTCATGCGTGCCTTGCTGTTTTCAATTCTCCACACCACCTCTGACATGTCAACTGCTTCATCCTCTCTTACTTTGGACAGCCATGGGGGTATGAGCGTGGAGGCTGCACTCCTCCCTCTCAACATTCGAAACAGGGATATTTGCGTGATCCCGTTGGGAGTGAGTCTGTGGGCCGCTATGGCCTCCTCGGTTGTTTTCAGTGGGTCCATTCCAGAGGCTGTGGCTAGTTGGATGGCCCCTTTAATGAACCTGTTGGCCCTCTCTACGAGCCCATTGGCTTGGGGATGATACAAAGCCGCTTTCTTTTGGCCTATATGGTGCTTTCTCAGGAATTGTTCCATGTCCCGTGATATAAGTTGTACCCCATTGTCCGTCACTACCTCCTTGGGGAGGCCTTCCCTTTGAAAAATTTCAGTGAGGACTTCGATTACTGTCGCGGTGGTGATGTTCGGGACGAACTCCGCCTCGACCCACTTGGGTAGGTAATCTACCAGCACTATGCCGTACCGATGTTCTGGCGCCATCGCCTCCAGGGGTCCTATAAAGTCTATGCCCACTTTTGACCACACCGCTTCTGGTACTTCTGTGGGAATTAGAGGTGCCTGTCTGACTTTTAATCTTTTGTCGCTATTGAGGCACTCATGACACCGCTCTATCATGGTGCGAATCTCTTGGTCCATGGAAGGCCACCAGTAGGAGTCTCTGACTCTGCGACGGGTCATCGTGTTTCCCAGGTGACCCGCATGGGCTCTGCAGAGAATGGTTCTCCTCATGCCTACGGATGGGATTATCTGGTCCGTTTTCATTATTATTCCGTCCGTTTCAGATATCTCCTCGGCCACCTTCCAATAGGGTCTCATGCCTTCTGGCATTGCTTTTTCATCGGGCCACCCTTCCTTGATCCAGTCTCGGATTTTTGCCATGGTCGGGTCTTTTCCGTCTTCTTCCAACCAGTGTTTTTCACTGAGTTCCAGGTAATCAGGTGCTTTTATATCAGTGATGGATGCCACGATGCACTCCCCTTGTAGAAACGTGGTGGCCTTGACTTTGCCCTCTGGCAGTCTCGACATGCAGTCTGCCTGTGAGTTCTTCCATCCTGAGATGTGCTGCACTTCAAACGTGTACTCCTGCAGTTTTGCTGAAATGCGTGCCAGTCTGGGTGTAGACACTTTTGTGCCTCCCGGGCTGAGCATGTGGATGAGGGGTTTATGGTCTGTCACCAATTTGAATTTCGTGCCCCACACATATGTTCTGAAATGTTCTACCGCCCATGCACATGCCAGCATTTCCTTTTCTATGGTGGAGTAGTTCTGTTCCGCCGAGGACAAAGCCTTCGAGGCAAAAGCTACCACATGTTCCGTGTCTCCTTTCTTCTGCGTTAGAACGGTTCCTAGTCCATACGCACTGGCATCCTGGTGATGACTGTCTCCCACTCTGGGTTAAATGGCTGTAAACACGGCGCTTCCATGATGTGCCGTTTTATACTTTCGACCGCCTTCTTTTGGGGTTCTTGCCACAAGAATTCCGAACCTTTTTTGAGGAGTTCACGGAGTGGTGCCGAGGTCTCTGAGAACTTGGGGATAAATTTGGCGTAATACTCCGCCAGTCCGAGAAATGATCTTACTTCATCTTTGCTGGTGGGTTCCGGTGCTTTAATTATGGCATGCAATAAGTTTTGTTTGGGACTAATCCCTTTTTCTGAGATTTTGTACCCCAAGTACTCGACTTCTTTCGCTTTGAATACGCATTTTTCATGGCGTAGTCTCACACCTGCTTCTTGCAGCTTGGTCAGGACAGTTCTCAGTGTGGCATTGTGTGTCTGTTCATCCCCTGCGTACACGAGGATGTCATCCTGAAAATAGGCAACATTTCTGACCTTCCGTAGCAGGACGTCCATCATGCCTTGGAAAGCTGATGCCGCTGACGATAAGCCGAATCGCATCTTGGTGAACTGATAGGTGCCAAACGGTGTGATGAATGCTGTGAGAGGTTTCGACTCTTCGTGCAATTGTATTTGGTGGTATGCGTTTCTCATATCCAATTTTGAGAATATTCTGGCTTCTTTCATCAACAGAATGAGTTCGTTTATGCTCGGTAGTGGGTAGTTGTCGGTGATGACTTCTAAGTTTAAACTGCGAAGGTCAATGCACACTCTCAGCTCTTGTGAGTTGGGCTTCTTTATGAGTACGACCGGGCTCAGCCATTCCGACGCTTCAATTTCTTCAATGACTCCCTCCACTCTCATTTTGTCCAATTGATTCCTGAGCGTGTCTCTTGCGGTTGCTGGTACTGGCTTCACTCGATGCTTGACTGGGACGGCACTCTTCTTGAGCATTATTTTATGGACAAAGCCCTTGATGTGTCCCGGCTCCTCCGAGAAAAGTTTTGGATAGTCACTCTTGTCAATGGGCCCGCTCCTCGCGCCGACAGACAGTACCTGGTCTTCTGTGCTGGGGTCCAGTTTGATTTTCAGCTTGTCTTGGTCGTCCCATCCCAGCACTGCTGGGCCTTCATGACTGAAGTAGACTCTGGTGATGGTTTCTCTTCCCTTAAACTCCACTTTTCCATTGATATATCCCAGTAGTTCGACTGACGCCCCACCGAAAACTGTGGGTTTGTGTCGTGTAGTGAGAACTTGGACCTTTTCTTTTCCCACCATTTCTTTGTAGGTTCGTAGGGGTATGATGGTGAGGTCCGACCCGGAGTCCGCCATGACTTTTGTTTCTAGGCCGTCGATTTTGATTATACAATGGGGCTTTTCTCTTCTCGCCCATGTGCTGTTTACCATAATGACGGTGGGTCTCCCCTCCTCTTCTGAGGACGATTCTCTCTCGATGTTGCGATCTGTGTTTACGCTGGTAACTTTCTTGTTCCTCCATCGACACACAATCGAAAAATGGCCAATGCGTTTGCAGATGGAGCACTCTTTATCTCTGGCTGGGCACTCCCTGTCGAACGCCAGGTGTTTGGTGCTGATGCACCTGTGGCATTTCAGGGGTTCTTTCTTGCCCCCTCTCCCCTCTCTCGGGTCTGGTGCCTGTCTTTCCTTTCTCGAGTAAAATGCAACCGCTTGAATTTCGGTGGAACTCTGAGCTCCTGTGAGTTCTCTTCGTCTTCCCGCTGTTTCTTCGACTGCTCTGGCAATTTCAATCGCTTTCTCTAGCTGTAACTCTTTCTCCACTATGAATTTATCTTAAACTTTCCTGCTGTTTGTGTGGACTACCAACATATCGCAGATGAGGCTCTCAGCATTGTTGCCAAAACTGCACAGCGCCGCCAGTTCCCGTAGCTTGGTGACGTAATCGTCAACGGGTTCTGAGATTTCTTGTTTGCGGCTATAAAAACGTATTCTGTGCAACACCGTGTTTTCTCTGCTGGCAAATCTCTTTACGATTCTCCTTACTGCCTCCTTAAAGACATCATCGTTGTCACCCGCCACCGGAATCGGGGTGAGACTCTCAAACACCCTCTGCCCATCCACTCCCAGGGCGTTAAGTAACATAGCCCTGCGCCGTGCCGCTGAAAATCCTGCCCCTCCCAGTGCCTCCACATACGTTGTGAATAAGGGTTGCCATTGCGGCCACGGGATGGCAGGTCTACCTGGAGTTTGCAGGAAGGGCGGTGGTGGCGTCGCTCCTTGCATGTTCTCACGTGGGTTGTAGTGGTGATCCTCGTCGCCAATTTATGTAGTAAATTCTTATAAAGATGACAGGAGGCTGTCGGTTAGCTTGATGTCCTTTATTAACTGGGCGACATCTGCTGCAAACATATGCACATAAACGTGCCAAAACACCCAGGCAACGTGCCTGTTAGCTGCAGGGCTGGGGGGCTGGGGTGCCTTGTGGTGCAGGCCCCAAGCCCAAATCTCGGAGGAGCCGTCCGGACGCGTCCTCTGCCGCTCCCATAAGGCGCGCGGCACGCGTGGGGGCGGTCTTGGTGCGGCCGTGAGTTCTCGCGAGAGTGGGGCTCTCGCGATATCTCTACATACATGCCAACATTCCGTGACTGTGACCAAAAAGCTGTAGGATTTTGTAAGTTCCAAAAATGGTAATTACCATAATGATAACTTCATGGGAAATTACATCACTTGGCCTGATAACCTCTCCTGCCATAAGGCCCTGAACCACAAGGCTCTATGAATAACAAATTGAAATAAATAGCATAGGTATTGGCAATTACAAGTTGAGTTTACCGGAGCCCTTCCTGCCATCACTTCCCATGGAGTATACAGAAGTGTTATCACCTTGTTGCCTCTAACACCAGTTCCTCCACATCACCCACAAAGAAGGATGTATAGCTTTTCAGTGGGCATGTATTGTTTAAACTCCCTGCTGCCCAGCAATCTTGTGATAATCTGTGTCAATAAGACCCCGCTCCCTCTCCCCCACTTGGATTTCTATGCCTTATTTGGGTTCTCTGCACACAACTTCTAAACTCTGGGCTTTTTCAACTAGACCCTTCTGAGTTAGCTTCTGCACTCATGGTTTGTGCTTTGCGTACCCAGTTATGCTGTACTTCTGAATACCCCATAATCCCACACTGCCTCAACTTCCTATGCCCCAAGGCCTGTAACTTCATTCACATTCCTTGCCTAAACCCTGCATCCTGCATTTACATTTTACAGCCCGATTCTTCCTACTGCACTCCCATTGACAATTAACTTCCCATCACCTAGGGTGATCTAGAAACAACAAGGTGGGGAGTTTATAAACAATCCCATCAACGTGATTGCTCTGGAAGAATAATTTGAAAAGTCAAAACGGAACAGTGAAAATGTGTTAGTCTACCAGACCTGTGCTCTGCTCAGAGCTCCCGCCTGCAAATGAGGGATGACAGCTTACTATCAGACTCCTGCAGCCTCGGTTCCTCGGCAGCCACCTTCTAAGAATGGGTATGAAAATGAAGGACCAGTGGCAAGGTAGCATGTGAGGGCAGACAATGCCTGCCCAGTTCATCCAATGTGCCCACTCTCCATATTCATGGTCCCCACCTTTACACTCAGTACACCAATAATATTGTTTCTCTCTTTCTGGCCATGGTCTTTTTGAACCCATGTGCCATGTTTGTATACAGAAGTGTTATCACCTTGTTGCTCCACCCCAGAACTCCTAAATAAACCCCCATTGCCACTCACAGTTTTGCTGGGAAGCTGCTACATGCATGCTCTTCTATTTCTGGGATCAAACGCTTTCTGGTCTGAACCCAGGGGCTGGTTTTGTTATCAACCTATCACTGCATTCTCTATTTTTATTTCCATGGTCTCCTTTGAAATTAGGCCTTTTGTGCTGAGTTCCTGGTGGTGGGACTTGAAGAGAATTGTGCTTCGTATGTGCGTCCAATGAAACAACAAGGAAAAGAAAAGGCCCGTGAATTTGTATGGTTTTCTCTGTGGAGTTCTCGCTTTTTTTATTTTTTGCTAATAGGTGTCATCTAAGCACCACCAATAAGCCAAACATATTGCATTGGATTGGAGTACAGCTGACATGTGAGGATGGACACACAGCTTGTGGGTAGTGTTTGGTGATTTACTCATCCATTAGCTGCCCCTGGCCATGCTAATCCTTATGGACATTCCCACCCAGTATCTGACTCTCCCTGCCCAAAGCACACCCTCCTGGAATCTCTTTGACCTAGTTCTATCAAGTAGTTAGATCAAACATTGGCCTGTGAGTGTTACTTTGAAACAGCCTGCTGAGAGATAATGGCTTAATTGCAGCTGTAACACGCTCCTGGTATAATACAAATGTCTTAACCAAGTGTGCCTTCAGTCGGTTGATTTATATATTTTCCTTGGACTGAAGTCCTGCTAAAAACAAGTATTGACAAAGCCAACAGTTCTGGCTTGTGTGCAGGTATTACATAGGTATTTGTCAGGCACTGCTATGAAATATGCAGGCAACCACACCCTTTTCCAGTTTCTGTCTTATGGCCAAGTAGTACTATTATGGAAGTGCCATGCAAATGGCTATCCCATGCCTACACAAAAGCCAAAATGGTTGGCCATCGCCGTGAGAGAATGTGAGGAGGTGGCATCCATTGCTGCAGAAAAAGGGGGAGAGGAAAGTGTGGCATGCAAGGCCCCTGCCAGCAGATTCTCCCTGGCTGTGTTCCTCGGTGAAGAGGGCGCTCATGTGGCCAGGTTGGGGAGTCTTCTGGCAGCCCCTGTGGCTCCCGCAGCCAAGTGATTTATTTTCTTCCAGTGGGGAAGAAAGTGAGCGGTCCCCCTCTAGGGAAGGAGGCACTGCCTTGGCCGCAACCAGAATGGAGGAGGTGAGTGCCCAGCCCAAAACGTAAGCAGCAGTACGATCTGCCAGCTTGCCGCCACGCCGAAGCCCCCACCAAAATCCCGGGCCATGCGGGCGGAGGTGAGAAAAAAAAATGAGTGCTACGGTGATGGAGCTGGCAAGTTAGAACCCTGCAGTGACAACCTCATAACCCCGGCATCCGTCCATTTGTATCCAACACAACACATATCCATAGCTCATTCCCTTTCCCCCCAGAAAAGTGGAAAATGAGTCCTGTTTGTTTTTTGGCATAAAAAGGCTGTAGATTTATTCCACAATATCACAAACCACACTGCACAGATTTGTGGAAAACACTCATAAGATGCGGCGACTGCTCCGTGTCCAAAATAACTGCTTCCCCGTTTCCTTCCCCAAGCATCCCGAATAGGCCCAACTCTCCCCACCTTTGCGTCTGAGCCCCTCCTGCCCCTGCAGGCGCTCCTGGGTGGGGAGAGTGCCGTTTTCTTGGGGGAAGCTGAGCCCTAGTTGTTCCTCCCAGACACCCCTGCCGCTTAGGCTCCCAAGGGACGCTGGGTCAGAGAAGAGCGAAGACCCTTCCGGCTTCTCCTGGCTCATCCGGAGTCTGTCTCATGTGTTTGTTCGGCCAAACGCCGCTACACCGCCTTGTCGTCCTGCGACATCGACAACCAGGCATTTCTGCTTGTTCTGTTCGTAGGGTTGGTGGGTGGGAAAACGAAAACCTTCTCCTGCGGGTAACGGGCGGGCGTCCTATAGCAGCTGATGATGCTGCCTGTAGCAAGGAGCCCATCCGTTATGAAGGGGAATCCCCTCCCCTTTCTTTTGTTCGCCCTTTGCATGCTTTCCCCAAATTTTGACGCGCCTTCCCCTTCGCGGGCTTTCCTTCCTTTTTGCTGCGCTGGATTCAGCGCCTCCCCTTCCTCCCAGGAGGGGGAGGCCAGGAGGAGGACACTGCCTGGGTTATCGGGGTGCCTCCTCCATTTTGATTTGCTTTTTTTTCGTCGTCACTGTCATTACCAGGCCTGATCGGCGGTGAATGTCAACAGGTGCTCCTGTGTCAGAGCTGTGAAAGTGAAAGCCACTGCAACATCCCGGGCCGAGAGGTGGTGACTCCTGAAGTCTGCCACGTCGGAGGCTAAATAACAAAATGCACAAAACTAACGAAGTTCCCGTGCCGCAGACAGTGAAGCACTGTAACAGCGCTCCATGCCAGAGCTGTACAAAATAATATGGAGGCCTGCTGTTTTATGACAGGTTCCGGGCCACGCAGCAGTGAATGTTAGTACTCCCTACATCAGAGCAAACGGAAAGAAAGGTAGAACATGCAGCACAGTGTCGAAGCTAAGGAACGTAGAAGACCCCACTGAGATCTCAGGCTGCCCGGCCATAATGAGAATGAAGCACTCAATGAACAAACACACTGTAAATAGAATATGCATCCGAATATCCAGGGCTAGCTGGCGGTGAGTTTGATGTGGTGAAGTAATGTAGTGTACACCGAAGCAAAGGCAGGAAAGAACTGGAAGCTGAGCCTGCATGCTGCTGGCAGCAGGAAGGCACTGCTGGAAGGGTATGTTCCTGATACGCAGTACTGTGCTCATTTGAGCATGGTGTAGAGAATACACTCCATTCATGGTGGCACCGAGTGCGATACCAGTGGCAGTTGTGCCCCATCAGCCCCTAAAAAGGTGAAAACACCCAAAAGAAGGGGGAAGTGTGAGTGCTGTGAGAAAAAAGAAAGGACTCTGCGTTTGCAATGATGGCAGGCATGTGGCATCAGAGCAGAGTGTTGCAGCACCTACAGTGCCCACACTGTTCCTAACGTGGGCCTGCCACCAGAATAGGTTTGTTTCCTTTCCCGCCAGTGACCATGTCTGACAGCACCTACCATGCTGGTTCTACTCCTGCACCCGGGCCGTGGACGGTGAATGTCTGTTGGGGCGAATTCTCATAAATGTGTTAATTCCCTTCACCTTAGAGACCCCCGGCAACTTTGCTGGATTTTTGAGGACTTGATTTTCTTACCTGGAAAGAGGGTGAGCCTTTTTACCCACTCTTTCATGTATTTTGATGTGTATTTGTGTTCTTTGGTTATGGAGTTTTAGATAACTTCATAGGCCTCAACTTTCATGTGTGTCACACAGCACCCTCAGTGCAGTGACACAGGGATGTCTTTTAGACTTACCACATGTTTAAATACCTTCTCTGGGATAAACTACTGTTTCCCAGAGAATGTAAAGTGAAATTGACTTTACTATTCTTTCCAAATGTATAGACCCAGCACACACCATCTTAAAATGGAGTGCTGGAGGGGTTAGATAGTATCCCCTGTGTCTAACTACTCATGTAGCAGTCAAATGCTACCCTTTCGTATTGAAAAGGCTGGTAGCAGTGGTTTACAACAAACTACCATGATTTTTCCCAACCTCGAACACCGGTAGCTAAAAATCACGGGAGCCATGTTTTTCAAGATGGCGCCTTAAACCCCTTCGT
Organism: Ambystoma mexicanum; assembly: GCF_040938575.1. Taxonomy (NCBI): domain Eukaryota; kingdom Metazoa; phylum Chordata; class Amphibia; order Caudata; family Ambystomatidae; genus Ambystoma; species Ambystoma mexicanum. Next base: position 409,137,560 of record NC_090941.1, on the reverse strand, counting down.
TTAAACAGGTCCCAGTCTTCTTTTTTCACTGTTACTTTGTGGAAAGGTCCTTCTAGTGTTTGTCTCTGTGCGCCAAACCAGGTTTGGTCCCTTTGTTTGTATGCCTTTTGGCGGGCTTCAGGACTGAAGACTGCCTCTGGCATCTGAGTGTCTGGGGTGGGCAGGAATTGAGGGAGGTGCCTGAAACTCCCCGTGCTTAGTCTCCTGGGAGACCCAGATGCACTCTGGCGTGATTGGCTGGCTGACTGTCCGACAAGGGCATCCACCCTACTGGGTGAGTGACAGCTAGGCTGGAATGAATGGGAGAAAACTGTTTAAAAGGCGAGTCTCCAGGACTGGAAGGCAGAGTCAACCACTGGAACGAAAGAACCGAAGAAGAGCTGGAAGAGGACGGCTGCTGCAACTCCTGGACCGTTGGTTTGCCCAGTGAAGCACTGCTGCAGGTCCGAATTACCAAGTTCAACTCAACAGAGAAGCCCCTTCAAGGACAACCTCTTCCTTGAGTTGGTGGGACCAATCAACTCGCAAGCCAACTGGATACCATTCTCAAGGCTGGTTAGAATTAATCAAGGAGAGGAACACCAGTTTGTGCGCTTTAATTTACAGCTACTGGAACTGAAGCGACTCCATCTTGTTTGCTTTTTTGACGATAACGTGCAGTGCAGGAGTCCCCCACGACTCAGGCTCAGGAACAGTGACATTCTCAGGACCGGCCAGGAATTGAGCTGCATTTTGTTCTTCATACTAGGGTACTGTGCCAACCCGATTGAGAGAACGCCACTCTCGCAGTGAAAGTTTGTGAAACTTTCCCAACTTTCAGGCCTTATCCGCTTATCCTTATCAGCTTGTAACCCGACATATGATTCCTTTTCGCCTAAACTACTTCTTAGAACTTTCGCAGAGACTTTACCGTTTGATACCAGAACTGCTCTTTCCTATCCAGAACACTAGACCATTGACTTTGGCCTGGTCTCTTGACTTGAAATGAACTCTTCTGGTGAACTGAAACTATCTGCACTGTCTAAAAAGTATATATGATCTACTTTACTTACCTCGTGCCTTTTGCTCATTTTTAAGTAACTGAACTGCCATTTGACTCCTATTTCAGGGGAGCTCAAACTGTCTAAAAACCTAAGAATTTTGTATTGAAGTGTATTGGTTTATAATATTAAGCTGCCTTCTTCTAGTGAAATGTTTTCTAAATGATAGTGTAACAAATGAATAAGTGTTTTTACCAAGAAACTTTGAGTATAAGTGTTTACTTGAACCACTGTGATTGAAAGTCCTCTGTGTTACTACTTGTACTGCTCACATTCACTCTTGAGATAATCCTAGCTGCTCAGCTCGCTACCAAAAACTGTGTGATACAGACTTATACCAAAGGTTGGTTTGGCTAACACCTGTAGTCCTAATTGTGTGTAGTGGTCCCAGAGGGTACTGCCTGCAATCCTGCCTAACAAAGCCACAAAAAAATAAGTGAAGTGAAAGGAAGGTTCAAACCATAACATGAGGGTTGCAGCTCAACACAAGTGCTTGTGCGCCCTCTAATGCTGTCAGTGTCCTGCCCATAGTCATGCGCGGAAGAGCAAAATAAAACAAAAGTGAACATAGTGTGCCCGGGGCGAGTGTCAGTGGCTGTCAAGGACAAAACATGTGTCGGCGAATCCCAATAAACACTTGTTAATGGTCACACAACAAGATCTCGCAAGCTTTTTTGAGGGAATTCTCAGCCGACATCTACACATGTAGATGTCCTCTGTGTGACAGGTCCCAAAACCGCAACTTGAATCCCAGCAAGGGACAGTGGGGCACTGCCCCAAGTAGACCAGGCCACATGCAGTAGGGCACTCGATATACTCATATGAAAGTGTGGCAGTCCTGCAGTTCTAGTGTCCCTTTCACCAGCATAAACACTTGCTGAGAGTGTTGGCAGGAAAGGGTTACAAGGTGGATAAGGCAAAATTACAATATTGCTAAAGGGAAGTGCTATATATAGGGCAGTTGATATCACAAGAAGAGTGAAAAGTGATTCCAGAAAGGGCTGAGGTGATCTGTAGAAAGCTGATGCCAAAGACAGTGAGAGAAATGCAGCAGTTTCCTGGCCTTTGCAATTATTGCAGAGCCTGAATGTTTGAATATAGCACATTTAGGATATCCTTGTTCAGTGGGCTCAGGGAGGCACAGAGAGGGAATGGTAAATTGGTATTGTAGGGGAGGCATGGTATCCCAAGTATGACACTGACACAATGGGTACAGTTTGTAAAACCTTAATGGAAATTGTTGGAGTTGTAGAAACTCATACTTCGCCCTATAACTAAGATTTGAGTAGTCTCAACCATCAAATAATAAATAATGCAGTCCTAGTGGAGTCTGTCAAGTCAAAATGGCCTATGCTAATAAAACCTAATGCCTGCCCCATCTCTTGTACAAAACAGAAAAATCGGTGATCAAATGAATAAATGTGGTCCAACCAGCTCTCCTCTCTCACGTTAGTCCTCACGGAGTAAGGGGGTCCCTACAGGTAGGATGACACACTCTGGCTTGGCTTTCAATACAATAAACAGTTCCAGAATGTGGATCGAGGCCCGTCCGGCCTTCCATGTTTAAGTCTATTTTCTCTATTTCCAAAATAATGTTTCAACCAAAACGTGTGAAACGTCCCCCTCTGTCGGGCTCAGACCCTTTACTACACCATTCTCGTAAGTCCCCCTCTGCCGGGCTGAAACCTTGCGTGATAATGTTCAACACAAACTTGCAAGGGGGGGGGGTCCCTTCCCCAAACTTATTTCCCTTCGGGTCTCCCTCTGTCGAGCTAGGACCACTTTTGGATGTCGAAGACTTTCAAATATGTGTGGTTTATTTTCAGACCACTACAGGACCACTTCGACTCAGTTTACAGTTTACAGCTCAACTTTGACTTTCCCCTTCTCTAGGAGTTAAACCTCTTTATTTCACTTTTGCTGTTCATATGCTTTATCGCTTCAACCAAATTACTTTTCACAGAGACTTTTGTGTGTGCTACTTCCTTTCACGGGACCACTCCCCTACTTAGTATCGTTGATTTCATAGCTGTCTTTTACTTCAAAGTTCATTCACAGGGCTGCCTTTCCTAGCGTCTCGTCCACACGCTTGCAGCCTTCACTTGCGATATAATCTTGCTATTACAAACTTCAACACGCACTGGTCTCTCAGGTCGCTTGCCAACTCATCAGCTGTGTGGGTCTCTTTCTTGGTTTTGCGATATCCAATCCATGAGTCAAGGTTAGTACCAGAGGCTTGGCCTTGCCTCCCCAACTCTGCCGTTCACCAGGAAGGGTTGCTGGTATCCTTGAAAAACAATGCAGTCTTCGGTTGTGGGATCTGGCCTTCCTCATGTGTTTTCCGTGGCCTGTCGGAGGCAACGACCTCCGGTAGGGAACTCTTGGGGTTTTTGACCCTCTGCTATCGCCCCTTGGTCCGTCGCTCTGCTCCAGTAGGTTTGCCTTCATCACGGAAGTTCTACTCCTACTCGTGTTCCATCTTGCTCAGAGTGTCTCTTTGGGTTCTGCATTTTATACGTGTGAGGCAAGCTAATTGGTATCATGTGTATGCACATACAGTCAAGTGCTTGATTTTGCCTGACCCTGTGGGATATATTTACCCACTCAGCTGTACTCCCTTCCATAACCAAGCTGCACTTCAGCAGAAGCAGCAACATGGCTGCTCTGGCTCCTGTGACCACCATTGCCTCACATCAAAACTGCGTTTTTCAGCTACAAAAGGATGGCTGCACCACCTTGCTAAGCACATATTGGGCAGGATGGAACAAGGGGGCACACTGAGAAAGCCAGCCAGTGTGTTCTTAGATGTGCAAAAGAAGGGGAGTGGAAAAAAACAGCGCTGCTTTGCTGCAAGCCAAAAGTTCCAATTGAAAAAGGGAAATATTTACATAAAAAAATGATGCCGCTTTGCTGCACTTTTCCCTCTGTTCCTCATCACAATACTTTTATTCATGAGACCTTGCCATGCTTATTCACCTTCACATTGTTTTGTGCTCCAGCAGGCAAGAGCAGTATTCCCGAATGACAGGCTGTTGTTCAGATCTGAAGAAACGCTTTACTTTCTGGCTACAAAATATCAAGGATCAATGCGGCAAAAAGGCCCTGGCTTTCTGGGCCTATGTCAATTTCAGTGCATCTGTGTTTTAACCCATTGCTGCATTCCAGAAAATAACCATGGATACAGAACAATGTGGGAAATTCAGATGGAACCTTTTTGAAAGGAAAATGCCAGCAGGCCTCACACCGTGTTGAAATGTACTTTTGCAAATAAAGGAAAATACCTGTTTTAAAAGTGTATGTTGGATAAGGCACTGCCCTGGTCTAGCAATGTAAAAGGGGGTTGTGCTGTGAAACATATATGGGATGTTTCATTCAACAGGCTTGTGTTGATTCAGGACAAAATGAAAGAAAATAAAGGAATTAAACTGCATTGGCTGGATTTTGCAAGCTCATGAACAGTTTTTTCCTGCTGGCTAAACTAAGGCTTCCCCCAAAAGGAAACACCATAAACCTCCAGGACACATGTCTGATAATTACTAGTTTTGAAAACTTTGACTGACCAAGACAAAGAAAGTTCACACACTCATCAGACTTTCGTCTGGGCAGAGGCCTCTTACAATAGAAATTCTGGGACACAAAGATGTGAAAAAGGAAATTGCACTTCCCTGTGACTTCTAAAAGACGCTTCAAAGAATAACTCCAGGACAACCCTGGGCTTAGGGTTTAGCCTGGAAAGGCATTACCATATTTGGAGGACAATGCTGACCATTTGCTTTAAACAGGAATGTAAAAAGTGAACAGTGAACCGCTTTAATGTAATCTTGTGGGTTTTATTTTAAGACATTGTAGCTTTCACTGCCATATTGGAAACAGAAATGGCAGAGAATTGGGTATTCTAAGGAAAGTATACCCGATGCCACTGCAAATTTCAATGCTGACATGCCTAATGATAATCCACACAAATGTATAAAGTTATAGACTTTTAGGCCGAATATTTCTCACAAAAAATGATGAAAAACTGTTAAGCGGATGAAACAAAGTCTTATAAACTGTAGATTTGGACTGGCATGCTCTGCATAAAATATGTAATCTGCTCATGTAATTTGTTTAAATGCTACCACTGTACAAATGTGCCATTTATGTCAATAATTGATTTGAGAAAAAGTAACTGTGGGAGGGTCTGGACATTGTAACACACTCGCATCATAAATCTGACATCATGCCCTTGAAACCCAACCAGCTGAGAGCAAGGTGTCAACCATTACCCTTTATCAATCGAGTTGTTTAGAGGCGTGCTCAGCTAAGCCTGCCCCACCACATAGTTCTATGATGTCACCATGCTTTGTATAAAGGGTGTCTGACAGGACTCTAGAGGAGATTCCTTCCTGAATGTCCTGCACCTACGTTCCTGATCTACATTCATCTTGCCAGATTCCAGATCCCACTGCAAAGCCAAAGCATAGCTGATTCCAGACTCCACTGCAAGGCCAAAGCATTGCTGACCATCCCAGCAAGGCATCAATCTAGAGATCCCACAAAAAAAAATCCCAATTACCAAAGGGAAAAGCTGTGGTGTTCTTTTGGGAAGCATCATGAAACCAGACTGGCTTTTTGCCCACTAGCTGCATGCCCGCTGCAACACTGCCAACCAGCTGTCCTGATTATCCGGTGACCAGACAGGCCCAGCTGTTGTTCTGCTAGGAGAGTCAGCCGCTACCTGGTGACCCGAGCCATGGAGTCCAGAAACCGGTTGACTGTTCCTAATCCCAAGCCCCATCTTGACTTTTGTCATTGTGCCACTCTCTAAGCAACCCTATCCCTACCCTGATAACTTGTATAGACTGTTCCAATTTTCTGTGCACCCTGTTCTTGTTTCATAGCGTTAGCGCAATTCTTTTATTCACGTCACCTTGTAACTCATTAGTGATATTTGGAGTAATTTAAATTAATTCCCACATAGATCTGAACACGGGGGTGGGGGGAGGAGGTTGACGTCCTGAATCAATCTTTGAACGTACCATGGCTTTCTTTAACAATATGGTCTAAATAATTTAGTTTTATTTATTTACTTATTTGCATTTTTAAAGCGCGCATCAGCCCGGAGGCATTGTGGTGCTGTTACACTCATGGTACATTGAAGGTTAAGTTACAGTTACATAGGTTACAGTTACATAGATGATACCGTGCAGGTTATTCAGGAAGGCATAGTAGTAACATAAACATATGCATAGGGGTTCATCAGGGCGTTACATATATGCATTTGAGGTTCATCAGGGCGATATTGGGTGGAGAGATTATAAGAATAGAGTGGTTTGGAGGGTTTTGCCACTGTACAAATGTGCCATTTATGTCAAAAATTGATTTGAGAAAAAGTAACTGTGGGAGGGTCTGGACATTGTAACACTCACATCATAAATCTGACATCATGCCCTTGAAACCCAACCAGCTGAGAGCAAGGTGTCAACCATTACCCTTTACCAATCGAGTTGTTTAGAGGCGTGCTCAGCTAAGCCTGCCCCACCACATAGTTCTATGATGTCACCATGCTTTGTATAAAGGGTGGCTGACAGGACTCTAGAGGAGATTCTGTCCTGCACCTACGTTCCTGATCTACATTCATCTTGCCAGATTCCAGATCCCACTGCAAAGCCAAAGCATAGCTGATTCCAGACTCCACTGCAAGGCCAAAGCATTGCTGACCATCCCAGCAAGGCATCAATCTAGAGATCCCACAAAAAAAATCCCAATAACCAAAGGGAAAAGCTGTGGTGTTCTTTTGGGAAGCATCCTGAAACCAGACTGGCTTTTTGCCCACTAACTGCATGCCCGCTGCAACACTGCCATCCAGCTGTCCTGATTATCCGGTGACCAGACAGGCCCAGCTGTTGTTCTGCTAGAGAGTCCGCCGCTACCTGGTGACCCGAGCCATGGAGTCCAGAAACCGGTTGACTGTTCCTAATCCCAAACCCCATCTTGACTTTTGTCATTGTGCCACTCTCTAAGCAACCCCATCCCTACCCTGATAACTTGTATAGACTGTTCCAATTTTCTGTGCACCCTGTTCTTGTTTCATAGCGTTAGCGCAATTCTTTTATTCACGTCACCTTGTAACTCATTAGTGATATTTGGAGTAATTTAAATTAATTCCCACATAGATCTGAACACGGGGGGGAGGGGGAGGAGGTTGACGTCCTGAATCAATCTTTGAACGTACCATGGCTTTCTTTAACAATATGGTCTAAATAATTTAGTTTTATTTATTTACTTATTTGCATTTTTAAAGTGCGCATCAGCCCGGAGGCATTGTGCCGCTGTTACATTCATGGTACATTGAAGGTTAAGTTACAGTTACATAGGTTACAGTTACATAGATCATACTGTGCAGGATATTCAGGAAGGCATAGTAGTAACATAAACATATGCATAGGGGTTCATCAGGGCATTACATATATGCATTTGAGGTTCATCAGGACGATATTGGGTGCAGAGATTATAAGACTAGAGTGGTTTTGAGGGTTTTGCAAAATGTGAGTAGTGAGGGTTCTGCTCTGAGTGTGCAAGGGAGGGCATTCCAGAGTTTGGGGGCTATGTAAGGCAAGCCAATGCCACCGGCGTTGGCTTTTTATATGAGAGGTACACAGAGTTGGTTAGCAAGGTGGCTCCTAGAGGGCCGAGTAGAGATGTTTTTGGAGATGGTGTCAGAAAGGTAAGATGGGGCGGAGAGATTGCATTTGTGCATGAGAGTAAGGATTTTGAAATGGATCCTTTCCTTGACTGGGAGCCAGTGTGCATCCCGTCTGGCTTGGGAGATGTGGTCTCTTTTGGACATGTGAAGTGCTGTGCAGAGTGCATTGTTTTTTGTTATTTAGAGCCTATGGATGTTTGTGTTTGAGGTGCCTGCCAGGAGGGCTTTGCAATAGTCAAGTCTGGCTACTATTGTGGCTCTTGCTATGGATAGGCAGTTCTGAGCGGTTAAAAAGGGTTTATGGCCGCTATAAGTTTAGTGGTGTGTGCAGAAGCAGAGTCAATTGCGCTGACCTATCTTGACATTGAGAGAGTTGTGTCTAAGTAGACTCTGAGGGTTTTAACAGCTGAGGAGACTGTTATGTTAGGGTGGTCATGAAGTTGGCGTATTTAGCGTTGAGTTTGGAAATGGTTTCTTTGGCACCTAAAATGATGATCTCAGTTTTATCCCCATTTAGGCAGAGACCGTTGATGGCCATCCAGGTTTGGATAGTGGAGTACATTTAGAGGAGAGTGTCTGCATCATGGTCGTAGTATCCTTTGAGGGGGAGGAGGACTTGGGTGTTGTCGGCATAGTTAGTGTATGCCATGTCGAGCGCATCCATCAAGTCAAAGAGAGGTTTGGTGAACAGGTTATAGAGGGTAGGTGTGGTGCAGGAGCCCCAGGGAACTCCACAGTTAATGGTGGTGGGGTCTGCATTGGCTTGGCCGGAGTAGACTTTCATAGCCCTTCCTTCTAAAAAGGATGTTATCCAGGATGTGGCTTTGTCCGAGAAATGGACGGCGTTGGACAGGTGGGATGTTAGGAAATCGTGGTCAACAAGATCAAACGCAGCAGAGGGATCAAGGAGGAGCAAGAGGGCAGGTTTGCCTTTATCCATTATTTTGGTGATTTTGTTCTTAAGATCTAGGAGTGCAGTTTCTGTGCCATGGCCTTTGCGGAAGCTTGATTGTCTTCTGCCTAGGTTGGCATTGGATTCTAGCTATTGTTGGATTTGCATGTGTGCGGCTTTGTCCAGGATTTTGGGGAGGAAAGGGACAGTAGTGATGAGGCGGTAGTTGTTAGGGCATGAAGGATCTAGGATAGTTATTTTTTTAAGAGGGGCCGAACCCAGGCTTCTTTTAGGCTTTGTGGTATGATACCAGAGGAGAAGGATGCATTGTTAAAAGCTGTGATGATAGGGGTGAGGGAGTCTGCGCATTCTTTAATGATGGTGGGTGGACAAATGCCTCCTTTACAAGTGGAGGGTTTGATGTTTTTGAGAAGGTTGGTAACTTCTGCTTCGATGACATCTCTGAAGGTGAAGAGAGGTATTTGAGAGGGAGGTATATGAGAGGGGGTCAGATGAGGAGTGTTCTTATTGTTAATGGCTTTGCGCTGGATTTTTATTTTTTTCTTGGAGCGTTTTAACTTTATTGATGAGGGCATCCTTGATGCTGGAGCACCAGGCTTTGTCTTTGGTGATTTCATCCGGGGTAGTGGCGGGGGTGGTGAGATCTTTAAAGATGGTGAATATTTCCCTGGATTTGGAGTTGGCTTTGAGAATTCTTTGGTTGAAAGAGTCAGATTTGGCTGGGAATATGGCTTTTTTATAAGAGGATGAGATTTCTTTGAACTCATTTAGAGAGTACTGGTTGGGTGAGTATTGCCACTTGGCTAAGGCTTTCCGCTTGTTGATGCGTAGAGTGGATAGTTCTTCCATAAACCATGGAGAGTACCTGGGCATAGGTTTTGGCCAGTGAGATGGGGTCATTGTTAAAAGGAGGTTTAAGTTCAAGAGTGTCGAGGAGCAGGGCGAGGTTGATTTTAGTTCACTTTTTTTAGCTTCTAACTTTGGCAGGTGGGGCATGCGAAAGTATCTTTTGGATAGGAGAGGTGGGAATAGCAAATTGGATGAGGTGATGGTCTGTCCATGGGAGGGGTGAGATGTTGGTGATGGAGGATGTGCAGTTATGGTCTGTGATCCAGTCAATGGATTGACCTTTGATGTATGTGGGTGCAGAGATTTTGTGTTCGAACCCCATGTTAGTGAGTTTGTTGGCTAGGGAGGCGGCCGATGTTGTCCTTAGGGTCAAGCAGGCCTAAGTTGAGGTCGCTGAGCAGGATAGTTTTGGTAGAGCATTTTAGGTTATTCCCTACGATTTGGAGAAGGTGCTTGTGGTAGTCTGGTGGTGAGCCAGGTAGCTTGAGGATGATGATCATATTTATGGTGCAGTTGGGTGAGAGAGCGAGTTTGGCAATGTCAAGTGACTCCAATCAAGCAATCCCACTAAGTCAGTGCCTCGTCTGGGACGCCCAAGGGAAGCCCTTATTTATATATTTTTATGACAAGTTATTCTCTGGATTATAAACCCTTGTATAACACCATCTCTATGAATCCCCCTGATCTCACTGAGCCAAGAAATAGGTTTGTTTTGCAATTTACAAGATTTATTGGAAAAATTAAACAATATATATATATATCACACTTTTATAATAAATTAATATTTGATATCACGCTTAGGCATATGAATATAATGTTGATCGATAATAGATAATCTGACACTAGCACACTTTTTACAATCAATGAGGAGTTAGTATAGGAAGGATAAGGTAGCAGAAAATACTTTTATGGTTTCAAGGAAAGCAATGAGGGAAAAATGCAGCACAGAAATAAACTTGATATGATTTCAACAAAAGATAATATGATCAATTTTTCTTTGACAATTCCCTCCCCTCCTTTGCAAGGTAAGGAGATGGAAGGAGAGCACACAATTCTCAGGAATACAAAATGCAATACAAATTTCCAGTTCCCCCCAGCGAGCTTAGAGGAAAACAGGTATGATTTTAAATCAGGCAAGATCCTTTTAAATGTGGTGGCAATGAAGTGAAAAATATGCTGAAAATGCTTTTAATTCCCCCTAGAGGTTCAGGGTGAGTGAGAGATACTTTAAATCAGTTCAGGTCAGCCCTACCAATGATTCAGGGATGGTTATCAGGTTGAAAACGGGATTCAATAATGGAAGCAAAAGACAGATATTTTTACACATGGTTGAAATGAAGCAAACTGTCAATTCGCAGCACTTTTTTCCGAGTGCGTCAATCGCAATTACGGCGGAACTATAAGGAGTATCAAGTCCGTTTTAGGCTTGTTGGAAAGCTTAGAATCTTAGCCTTAAGATGGAAGTTCAACCACGTTCCTAGCACATATGATTCCAAAGATACGGACGATTTTGTGGAGATAGATTTTCAGAACTGAAATTAAAGTTTCAGAATGACAGATGCGCTTGGAAGGTCTGAATCAACAGGATGGACACATGATTCCTTATGATGCAGTTCTAATAGGTTAAAATAGTTTGAATTAGATTATTTTAAACTAAGAGATTGGTTTTGCACAGTTCTGGGTGAGTACTCACACTATGAATTTGAAATAGGCCGTCAGGGTCCGGTCAGTAGGTTTGGACTGGACTCCGGGCGGTTTCTGGTACTGGTTCTCTGGTTTGGATCTCTGGTTCTGGTCTGGTCTGGTCTGTGGTTCTGCTGGTCTGGATCAAGTGGATTCTGGATACAGCACTGCTTTCTGGGTCTGCTACCAGTTCTGGCAAAAGTTCTTGGCAAAGAATCCAACAGCTCACCCGGCTGTAGGAATAGTTTGGCGGGATTGCTGGATTCTGAAGGCCTGCTGAGAAGAGTTCTCAGCTTGTGGGTTAGGCCTTTGCTTTAAGTTCTGGAGTCTATCTGGAGTCCATGTTCTGGATGTTCCTTCTAGATGTTTTGTGGTCCGGCAAAATGCTCCGCAAGAAAATGAAAAGTGAATGTCTTGCCTGTCCAAGCAGTCTCTTTTTATGTGTTTTGAAAGTGGGTGGGTCGGCTCATTCTGCATGCCCAACCCTCTCATGATTTGATAGGTCAAGGATTCTCTGTGACCTGATTTGAGAAGGGATAGTGTGTCAGAGTCTTACAGTCTATTGAAGAAACGCCCTTTGCTTTTACTTAAAAAATTAATTTTTCATAACTAACAGGTTTCCCAGATGCACACGTCGCTGAAATTTCATACACATCTCACAGATTAATTTAAGATACACTCTCGCCCAACTCCGGTCCCCCTCAGAGCCTGGGTTCACAAATGGCAACATTTTGTGCTTTTTAGTGACTTTCGCCATATTGGTTTTTCCTCAATATTTACAGACCTGCACCCCTTCCCTGAGCATATTACTGGATATTACTATGTCTCTATCCTAAACACAGTGTCTGCAATATTAATAAATAGCGGGGTTTGGTCCCAGAACACCGTACAAAGTGGAATTTGGGCTCAAATCGTGAGGGCATTTTTCATTTTCAGGATCCCCAAATTGTACATTTCTGTGAGCTTAATACAAGATTTTAGAAGCATTTAACTTAAACATATATTTGCTGCGATATGAATCCACAGTCCTGTCTGGTCCGCCCCTAGGTACTGGGGGAGTCAGGGATCACATGTCTCTACTTCCAGGCAGAGCTCTGTTTACAGTCCACACCCAAAATCAGCATACCCCATTCAATTGCAAGGGTCTATTGTGTTGGGTCCAGCAGGCTGCAGGGAAGTCCCCTCCCTCTCAATCAACAGGGCCATGTGATATCCTGCCTCCTGGTGTGGGTCTCTGTGGTGTTAAGAGTTCTCAGGAAAGGCCAGTCTTTTGAACTTTTAATTACATAAGACCCCCTTCTGTTCACTGCCCAGTTCTGCAAGACAGCTCTCCTGTCAGGATTTATAGAGCCCCAGCGCCGGTCAGTGTCCAATGCCGGTACTGCACCTATTTTTGACAGCTGTCCTGAATTAATACATTTCAAAAGGAAAGGATTTTACTTGATAGTATATGATCCATGCTTGACATGGCATTGATGTGGACCTGTAGTAGAGGAAAGTAAAACACTCAACCATAGTTGGGTTTTTGTTTGGTGGTTCCTGGCCCATGATCTTAGCAATTTTTGACATTAATAAAAACGGGTTTTGGACAGAACCATCTTTCTTTGCACTGGTGGGTGGCAGGTCAGGGGACCATTTTGGTGTGTGCAAAACTGCACGGTTCTCCTGGATTCTGGCGCAAATGTGGGCTTTTCCGCCTTCTTGGATTTCCTAAGCCCACACCACCAAATGTTGCAGCATAATAGTCCAAACGTGGGTCAGGACACCCAACAGCAAAGAGGTTGTCTGCTTTATTATCCCACTGTTGGTTACAGAGTCTGATGGAGAGGGTACCTTTGAATATGATGGGTACGCCTCCGCCTTTAGAAGTTTTGCGGTCTTGTTTTAGGATAGTGTAGCCTTGGGGGAGGGCAAGAGAGAGTGATGGGCCTGATGCTTCATGTAGCCGGGTTTCGGAGATGGCCAGTAGGTCAAGTTCAAGGGCTGTGATGAGGTTGTTGATCTGTAGGACGTGTGCTGGGAGGGATCGGGCATTGATGAGTGCGCATTTCAGATCAGTGTGGGGGGGGTTAGAGTGGTTTTTGATAGTAGTGATGTTGGGGCTAGGGGAGGTATTGCATGGGTAATTGTGAGGAGGAGAGGGGTTAGGTGTGGTGTGTTGGGAATGGATGTGGTTGCTGAGCAATTTTTGAATGACGGAAGGGGAGTGTGTGGGCTGGGAGCGCGAACGAAGTATGAGATTTCTGAGTTTGGTAGAGGGAGGAGTGTTGGGGTGTGTGATGTGTAGTTGAGTGCGAGCTCTGAGTCTTTGGAGTCTGGAGTAGTAGTGGGGTTGGTCCATGATCTTGATGGTATGTCGGCTGAATTGAGTGTTGTGTGGTGAGCATGATGATGTGTGACTGTGGTTGGCTTGTTGTGTTGCAAGAAGTTTGTGTGTGAGTGCCATGCAGCTAATAGCCCAAAGGGCGATTGTGATGAGTGAAGTGGCTGGGTGTGTGAGGTTGAGTGAGATGTGCTGTGGTGGTATTACTATAAGGCAGGTCATGGGTGGATACATTAGTACAGATAGCGTGCAAATGTAGTGCAAAATTAGTCACACATGTCTGAAATCACAGGATTAGAATGAGGCAACAATAGGCTGATTCTAAATGAATCACAAATGCCTGAAATCGCAGGATTAGCATGAGGCAGCAATAGGCATGTTCTAAATTAGTCACAAATGCCTGAAATCACAGGATTAGCATGAGGCAGCAATAGGCTGGTTCTAAATTAGTCACAAATGTCTGAAATCGCAGGATTAGCATTAGGCAGAAATAGGCTGATTCTAAATTAATCACAAATGCCTGAAATCGCAGGATTAGCATGAGGCAGCAATAGGCATATTCTAAATTAGTCACAAATGCCTGAAATCACAGGATCAGCATGAGGCAGCAATAGGCTGATTCTAAATTAATCACAAATGCCTGAAATCACAGGATTAGCATGAGTCAGCAATAGGCTGATACTAAATTAATCACAAATGTCTGAAACCACAGAATTAGCATGATGAGGCAATAGGCTGGTTCAATGGCTAGACCATATGGGCAGTTCAAAGTAAGCAATTGGGGTTAGGCTATTCAAGTATGCAATTCCAAAAAAGATTAAGTCACAGTGAACGAACTGAATTAGGCTAGCCAGATATGCTGACCTGACAGTGGTGGAATGAGTTAAGACTAGGCAGCTCAGGCAGATTGCATAGGGCCGTCGTGTGAGCGTTTGTGTTGGTCAGTCAAAGTCTCTTGCTGAATGCAAGCACAGGTTGAGGTGTTTGTTTGATTTTAGTGTATAACAGACGCAAGGTCGTACTTACAAATGGAGGCACGGCCAGCCAGTGTCCAGACACAGACAGGCCCTTTGGTATGGCCCTTCGGCGTTGCACACTTCTATGCTGCGGCTTCCGCCTGACGGTGGGGGTGGGGGCTGGAAATGGCGTCAAGCAGCCAATCAGGCTTATGGCAAGGATGCAAGCCTCTGTAATGTTATGGGGCTGCAGAATAGGTGGCGGCCATTACCGTGTTGAGGAAAGCAATGGGGAATCGGTCTGAGATTCAGACGGCTTTCAAATTGAATAAAATGGAGATTGTGGGAGCAATATGTGTAGAAGCAGTGAAGCCACAGAAAGTGGCGTTGAGGATTGGGTGCTGGCCTTCTCACCGTCGAGTGAGGAGAAAATCCTCAGGATGCCGATCCGAGTGTAGGAGGGGTCGAGGGGGCTCCTGCCAGCTCCTCCCGTGTAGGCAGCAGCTCTGAAAGTAAACTTTGCCTTTCAGTTTTTTTTACCGATTTTCTTTTTCACTGCTCTGTTTTCCTAAAAACAAACCTCATTCTACCTTCCAAATCCCTCTCAGTTCTCCAGCTATAGCCCTCCTTTCACTTCTATATTGTCCATGTGCTGTGCATTTATTCCCCTGCCCTAAAACTGCATTCTGATTCAGTGTTTTTCAATCGTTTTTTGGAAAAAAACGTTTTTGCATTTAAAACTGCAAACCAGAAAAATGCAACTTTTCCATGTGTGAATTTGGCTGAACTGGGTTTTTAATTTCAATCTGTTTTGTGAACTGTATGCTTTTGTGATACCTTGCCTGATGATTGCTAGTCCCTAATACTGTGATAAAACATATGCATATCATTATTTAAGCATACATATAATTCATTATTTGTCAAAATCCGAGTGTCTTTTAGGCCTCTTTTTTGTGTGAGGGAAGGTCAGATTTTGATTCTGTTTGTTGCCTATTATCCCTGACTACCTGCTGCTTCTTTCTATCGACTCAGAAGTCGATTATTTGTGGGTTTGGGGAACATTGCAGGGGGAAATCTTAACGTGGGTGCTATCTATCCTATTTCAAAAAGTGCTCCTCTTCACTAGGGTGTTGGATATGTTCTATTAGAAGGCTAACCAAGTGCATTGCTTCCATTTCCCTTGTCATTATCACCCCATTGGTGATTGCTGCCCAATTGTGTGTGATTTATTTTTTGTTTTTTTTGTGAATTTTAAAAATAAATAAATATTGTATTTTCACCAACCGGCCTGGTTCATGGTCCATTGTGACCCGGGGTGTTTGTAAAAGGGGGTGTGAGATGGGTCGGTACCGGCTCAATTTGAATTCATTGAAATTAAAGAAAAAGCATTCCTTTTGAGCACCACATCCCAGGCTAAGACCAAGTGCCCTGGTCCAGTGTGTGACGCCCGATTGGAATCCTTAACAAATTGGGGGCTCGAGTCATTTATTCACCAGTGACAGCCTAACACAGCAGACTAACCTTCAAAGTAGGAATACTTTGTGTGGTTGGAACACTGTTTTACGCTGTAGAAGCTCCTCCCCAAAACAAAAATCGTAAGTACCTTGCCTGTGTATAAAAGTAAAGCTAAAGCAACCCCAAAAATAGACAAAAAGCAATAGAATACAGATTACCCTTCTATAAGTAAATTAATAAAGAAAGAACACTTTCCAAAATGGCCACGGTAGAGATCAGCATAGCTCGGGAACACCTTCTGCACAAATTATTTGTCAGGGAGGGGGGGAAATGGCCAGAACAAGATGAAAAAGTCTTGTTGGAAGAAATAACGCAACAGGTCACCACCATAGACATGGATATACGGCAAGACGGTGGCCTATTACACCAAGCTTTGAGCGAGTTATACATGACTCCAAAAATTAAAGAGGGGCAGATAAAAATTCTCAGAATTGCAGCCTATATGTATCTTCAGATGGGAGTGTTGCGGGAAAAGCATGAGGAAAATACAACTCTTGCGCAAAATCCATCTGAACTTTTAGCTCAAATGCAGGCTAAAATAAAATTAGCGGAACAAAAATTGCAAAAGAGCCAAGATTTTGAGGCAGAATCTGGAAATTGCATTCAAAAGCTAAAAGAGGACTTGGTTCTCCAACAGCAGAATAATGTAGACCAAGAGACCCAATTAGATGCATTGAAAGAGGAGTGTAGGGAAAAGGTTGACTTTCTACAAGAGAGTCAACAGAAGTTAAATAAACAAATAAACTATAATAGAGCCTGCGCAGAGCAGATAGTTACTCTGCAAGATCAGATAAAAAAATTGGAAGAGGAAAATAATAAATGAATTATGAGAGAACTCTACTTCCAAGCAGAATATGACGAAGAGCGCTAAAAAATTGGGTGTCATAACAAAACAAAGGGATAACCTGGCGGAACAAAGGTGTGCTCTGTATCAGGAAAAGGAGGCGCTCCACCAGGAAATATGTAGTTTAAAAACCAATCTGGAGAGAATGGAGTCAGACCTTCAGGGACTGACTGGCCTAAAAGAAGAATATGATAAATTAATGGGACATAGCAGACAAATGGAACTCGAGTTAGAGCAGGCCATAGAGGCTCTAAATGTGCAGAAAAGGGAGGCTTACCTCCCACAACATCAACTGACTCAGGGTGCCCAAACTATACAGGCAGCACCAAGAGATAATGAGGCCCTCTGTGAGGGGAATGATGGAATCCACAAACAAGTGGCAGCTCAAGAGCGGGTCATAGAGGCCAGTAAATCCCTGATAGCCGAGCAAAAGGCTCAGATCTTTGCCTATTATCAAGAGATAGGGGCTAAGAAGGAAAAACTACAAGGTTGGAGAAGGAATATTCTGGATCTAATACAAATTGGAGGGACCCTGAATAGGAGGGACAGGGCAACCCCTGATCATAGCATGATGACCTCTGTGCTAAGGGACTCAAACCCATTTAATACATTCAACACAGGGAATTAGATCTACAGACATATTACCTTCCAAGAGACCAGGTCGTTCAATTTGTAGAAAAAACAAATGAAATGTGGCCCAAAAAGAGCATCAAGGCAGTGGGGGGGATCCTCTGCAAACCCTGGAAGCAGGGAGGAGTCAGAAGACTACTCTCCTGTGTGCCACAGGGGAGTAGAAACTAGGGCCCACCATTCTGCGAGCCCCTCCCAACCTCAAAGAATTAGGGAGCGCCTAGAAGATCAGGAGGGGTCCTCGAACAGTAGCGCATCTGAGTCTGAGGGCGAGTGGACTCGGGTGACAAGGCCAAAGAAGGCAAATAAACTAAAGAGAGTTATGGCAAAAGACCCCATTAGGCAGATTAAGGCCATTAGGAATTTCATAACCTTATACCAAAAAAACGCAAAATATTTTGTCTGGGAACATTTGGAACTCTCTGGGCAGATGATGGACACTTTTCATCTTAAAGACACCCAGAACTGCATAGAGTATGCTAAGTGGACGTTCTCTCCAGAGTACTCCAGCTTCTTTGCTGGGCTGGAGGACCAGAACCATTCAAGATGGTCCACCTACAGGGCGGCCATCTTGAAACACTTTTTCGCCCACAGAATCCCCCGAGAGGCTCGCAAAGCGGCCTACAATTTGCAGTGCGGCGAAGATCAGGCCCCACGAGAATTTGTGCAGGAGTTAAAACGCGCCTTTGCACAAACCACTAGGAGGGTGCGCTCGGATAGCAGGGAGTTTATAACTACTTTCTTTCATGCGCTCCCAAAGTATATTATGACCTGGTGATTAGCTGGTGAGGGATTTCCACGATAAAAGATCTCTGGACTGGGTAGTAGAGCAGGCGACCCGCATTTATGAAGTCCAAAAACGTGCAGAAAACAAAAATAAGACCAAAAACCCCAAACCAGCCAACACCCCTGCCTCTGCTAAAGTGGCGGAGGTGAAGGTTGCCCCTATTTTAGACCTAGAAATGGGGGAGCCTAAAAATGCACCAATCCCAAACCAACAAAACCAAAGGCCAGAAAGGCCTTCAGGCCAATCACAAACAGGTGGCAATCAGGGAGGTAATCCCACTAATGGGACCCCTAATTCTCCTGATTATATAAGTCCCAGGTACAAGGGCAACCGACCTATCTTGGGGTATGTATGGACTCCTCCCATCCAAGGGGGGGTCACGCCAGGTAAGTACTCCACCAGGAAACTTCCCTCCTAACTTCCCTCAGGAGGGCAGTAATCCCCCAAATGCCAGGTTAAGTTTCTTTCCCCAGTACCCTCAAAACCCAACCTGCAGGGCAACCCTCCTTTCTTTCTCCGGTTTCAGGAGCCCAGACAGCCCAATCCGGGAGAGGGGGGGCCAAGAGGGGAGGGCTACCAAAATCCACCATCTCCAGGGTACAACGGGAGAAGGGGTAGCTATCCTTCCCGTGAACAACCGAGGTATGAGCAGAGACCCCCGTACCAGCCGGAACGGGTGTCCCAACTGGAGCGCCAGGTCCAGAACCTTACCCAGGATCTGGGTTGCATGTTCAGGGCTCAACAGAACCCTCAGATGAACATGGCGGTTCAGAACCCCACAAACCAAGGGTCTGGCACCCCAGAACAATGATGGCTAGCGAACCCCGAAAATTCACCGGTTCCAGAGGAGGAGGCACAGGGGAAGGAGGGTGTAAAGCCCTAGATGAATCTTCCTTCCTCACCCGTGAAAAGCCCCTGGACACCCAGGAACCGGAACAAAAATCTCTTGCCCCTGAAAATCTGCAATCCAGGGAACAGGAGTATAAAAGCCAGTAAAAAGGCCCACGTTGTGGAGGAAACTAGTGTCCTCTAGTTTGAAGTGGAATAATCCTCAGAGTATTCTGGGAAAAAAATCTTCTCCTTCACGGACGGGGGAACTCCTCCCAAAGAAAAACGGGTCCCAAGAGATCTAAATGAAGATGGGGTGGGTGTGGGGACTGATTCAGAATCGCCCATCCCTGAACCCCAGAATGAGTATTCAGAGAATCAAATATTAAAGGAGGGATCCCAAACCTCACAAACCGATTCGGGTAACTGTCCCCAAAAAGGCGGGGGTTAGCCCAAAATCAGAAAAAGAGGATCCCCCAAACTTCCCAAGTCCATTCTGGTGACTGCCTCCAAGAAGGTGGGGGCAGCCCAGAATCAGAAAAAGAGGATTCCCAAGCTGCCCAACTCAATTCCAGGGACTGTCTCTAAAAAGGGGGGGACAGCACAGAACCCGGAGAGAAAGGGGAGCCCGAAATTCCCCAAATATCAGAATGCCAAATTTTGCTTTCAGATTCCCAAACTCCGACACAGAATTATGTCCAAAATACCCCTGTGTCGGAGTCCAAAATAAAGGAAATGACCACCCAGCTTGCCCAAAATGCACATTACCTTTGCCCACTTGAAGAGAAGGAGGATAGATGTTATCTCCCCGGTCCAAGTGCAAGGGCAATGTACATTTTCAGCACTGGTGGACACTGGATCCCAAGCCACTTTTCTGTCAAAAAGGGCCTTTGATCAGCTAAATTCAGGAAGGGAGGAAAGAGACCAGATCCCTCTGGTTTATAGTCATAAAATCAAAAACAAAAAAGTCGACAGTCAAAATATCGGAAATAAAAATGTAGAAAAAAAGACTTTTTATTCAGCATTATTTTTTCTTACTTTCGACATTTTTCTTCTCGATATTTTGACTGCACACCGATCCCTCTCACCCCTCTTCCTGGACAACTCCAGAACTTCGGCAGGAATCAAATTCCTGTCGAGGGGACTGCAGAGCTTTAAATAAAAATAGGGCGACACAAGAAGAAGCGAATAAAGCTCCATCAGCTACGTATTATTCTGGAAACTTACAAAAAGACCAGACCCTGCCCGTGTTGAGTCAGTTTATCAGTGGGTAAGGGCCTGGAAATTCCCTGTTCCATACAGCTTCTGCTTTGCAGTTGTATGATCAAAATTTCTATAGGTGGCAAAAGCATAGAACATAATTGTTGGATCGTGTGAGGTGTTCCTTCCGCCTTTTACATGGGCAGTCATATCCTCAACCCACTCAAAATTCATTTGGGTCCCAGTTATTGCCAAGTCCGGTCCCAACTGGAGAGTAAATCTCAGGGCCCTGGCGATCCTAAAGAAAGCCTTCCGGTCAGCCCCATTTCTACCGTAGGCAACTGAAGTTCAAAAATGGAGAAGAGGTCACGATCCCAGGCCTCACCTACAGAATCTGCATCCCCAAAGGAGAACTGACAGAAGAGAAATGGGTCCATATTAATCAGTTAAAAAGTTGTCACCCTAGGCATACTTTGCAGCGAATAGAGGCGCCATCTGGAGAATGAGAACCAGACAAAGAAGAACCAGAAGGGAACAGATAGGCTTAGGGGTATAATTCTTTAACAGGGAGTATGTTTCTTCATTATTAGGAGAAAGGATTCCCCAAAATTCTAGCCAATTCCAGAGTTATCTGCGCGTGGGACTGATCAATAACCTTTATTACCGAAGTACTGGCCCTCATTACGACCCAGGCGCTAAGAAATCGAAATTACCGCCATGGCGTAATGAGCGTTAACGCCATGGCCCGATGGCGATAAGAGCGCCATATTACGACCCATCGCGCACGAGCATTACGCCATGGCGGTAATGTAAACTGCGCCATGGCGTTAATGCCCCCAAAACGGCACCTACCGGCATCGTATGCCGCACAAGGTGCACCACCGCCACCCCGACCACCGTTCATAGCGGTGACCGTAGTTAGCGGTCACCGCAATTAGCGGTGACCGTAGATAAGCGGAACCGGAAGTAGCGTCACCGCGGCGGAACGGGAAAGAGCACGGCGGCCATCTTTAAAAACACAATCCATTGCCATCCTCCGCAACCACTGGACATCCGAGCCTGGGACCCGGCAAATACCATCATCAACCTTCTTCCTGCAAGAAAATGCCTAAAGTGGTTAAGAAAGCCTGTGACCGCCAGCGGCAAGACCGCTTCACCAGAGAGGAGCTCACCATGCTTGCGGAGACCCTCCAGGAGAACGCCGCAGTGGTATTCTCCAACCAAATGACCAGACCGGCCATAGCCAAGAAGAAGGCCATATGGGCACTGGTAGCTCAGCGGGTTAGTGCAGTGGGAACAACACCCCGCAATGTGAGACAGTGCCGCAAGCGGTGGGACGATCTCCGGCTCAGAGTCAGGAGCATTCTATCGGCAAACAGAAACCTGGCCACGGCAACCGGGGGAGGATCGGAGTCCCCTATCAAATTGCAGCCATGGGAGGAAATCTGTGCCTCCACCATCGGAATGGAGAGCATAGAAGGAGTAGGAGGAATGGAGAGAGGAGCCCCGACATCAGGCGATGCAGGTAGGTGGCTCAAATCAAGCCATGCAAAATTCACCAAAGTCCATTCATGTGAAGTACAATGTTGCCCCATAGTGCACATGCAACACATCAGCAGGAGACTGCCCACAGATACATCAGATCTCCACCCTGTACACATGCAGTATTTATACCCTAACTGCAGGCACCCACATACCTCCATGCTACTTCCACACAAAAGGGAGACGACCTGTTTTCCCCTGCCTCAAATGTGCCGCATGTACTAACTGATAAGATGTCAGTCGTCACAATGCCCGCCCAATGTCCACAGACCCATCAATAACACTTTCCCTCCTTTGCTCCACCACAGGCTCAAATTCCGACCTTGAGGATGAGGACACCACTGCCTCCACACCCACCAAGAGGGCCAGGACAACTGTGCCAACACCACAACCCTCCACCTCTGCCGTCCCAAGGAAAACCCCACAGCAGCCAAAATCCATGCCAGGAAAACAGGACAGGGCACTGACAGCCACCTCAGCAGGCAGCACAGAAGCAGCAGCAGCAGACATTACCCAAATCGTGCCCACAGAAGGGACAGGCTCTGCTGCAAGCAGCACTATTGGGGAAACTGCTGCCATCGCAGCCTCCTCCGATAGCGAAGCAGGGATCATTGAGGAGTTTGATGTCGGAAGCCCCACTGCCCACCCTCATTCCCCCTACCTGTCCCTAAGCAGCCCGCATGCGGGTGCTACACAGGGGCAGTCAGAGGATGACGATTGGCCAGGCTCTCCATCCCCGCTGCAGGAGGTGAGCAGCCCAATGGGAATACCACTGCCATTAGCTATGGGCCAGAAATAACAACTAAGCCTGGAGGAGATCATCACCCGGCAGCAGCAACTATCCTCGCTCCTCAATGAGCATGTTGCAGAATGTGGGGGGTCAACGGCAGCAATGGAGAAATGTGCGGAGACAGTGAAGGCTGCTATAGAGTCCTCCACGAAGGACATCTGCGCAGAACTCGCCGCTGTGCGGCACGTCATCACTGAACTTGTGCAGACAATTCGGGACATGCGTCCAAATGAGCAGGCAGGAACCTCCTCGGCTGCCAGCTCGACACCAAGCAGCCCCATCCGCCGATCGGGGAGGAACCTGCGCAGCACAGGCAGGGGTGCCCCGGGGGCCAGGGGAGGGGGCTGCCAATAGTGGCCGGACAGTGGAGAAATCCTGCATCAGACACTGCTGCACAGACATACTCTCACCTTTGTAGGGATTCCAGGGTGGAGGGTGGAGGGGGGAGTGGGTGTGTTGGGGAGTTCAGGGGGGAGGGGGGAGTGGGTGTGTTGGGGAGTTCAGGGGGGAGGGGGGAGTGGGTGTTTTGGGGAGTTCAGGGGGGAGGGGGGAGTGGGTGTGTTGGGGAGTTCGGGGTGGAGGGGGGAGTGGGTGTGTTGGGGAGTTCAGGGGGGAGTGGGTGTGTTGGGGAGTTCAGGGGGGAGGGGGAGTGGGTGTGTTCAACAAAATCACTTTCACAATACACTTTTCATATTTGCACAAATCAGATGTGTGGACATTGCTCATTGCGTATGTGTGATTTATTGGTAAACAGTCCCCAGTGTCCATATAACAGACGCACACAGTGCCACAATCGTCATCTCCAGGTGACACCCCCCATTCGCGTGTGCTAGAATAATTGGTTGATCAGAGGACTACGCATTTCACGCCCCTCCTGTGCATCGCCACCTCCATGAGGTGCTGCCGAATCCCCTCCTTCATCATCCTCATCGACAGGTGGTTGCAGTTCAGCATCAGGGAGCAGGGGCACATTGCGTCTGACGCACATATTGTGTAGCATGACACATGCCATGACGATCTTTGCCATCTTCTCATGGCGGTACAGGAGTGCCCCACCAGACCTGCTGAGGCAGCGAAACCGTGCCTTCAATAGGCCAAAAGCCTGCTCAATCACCACACGGGTACGTGTATGTGCACGGTTGGAGTCCTCCTCGTGCTGGTTCTGTGGGTTCCGGACTGGTGTAAGGAGCCACCTCTTCAGGGGATAGCCTGCATCACCTGTATGTGGGCGAGAATGTATGTGTCAGTCATGACGTCTATTTCAAAACATGACGTGCCACCATGGCTTGCATCCAACTGTTACTTCGGACCTCTTTTGAATGCACTAATTGATTCACACTATGCAACCAGTAAATGCTCATGGCTCCTATGGAATGTGGTGCATGCCATCAAACAATGTATGCAGGGGGGTCAAGTGCCTTGTGAGTGTCCATCCACTGTGTTCGTTCATGCCGTTTGTTTTGGTGGCCTGGCACGTGTCCTGTGAGGTCAACGCTCACATCATTGCAACATTGCTGTCAGCATCATCATGACCCCAGTGAGCAATACTGATGTTGATAGGGACATTTTGTGGGCCTTGCTGTCTGTGTGATGGTGTGTTGATGTTTCTGTCCGTCATGTGCCTCATTCGTGCGCAGTTATGGGGACAGGCCTTTCGGTGGATGGTGTCTGGTGACGTGCATGTAGGTGCATTTCGTTGAGGTCAATGTGGTGTGAATTGGTACAATGCACTTGCAGATGGTTGTGTCAATGTTGGGGCACACCTTCATTCACGTGGTGGGGCTGCATACATCGGGCATTAGGTTTAGTGGTGTCAGCTGAGGTTTGTGCTGCTTTAGGGTATGATCTGGCTCCGTTGTCTCTGCTACTCACAGCCAGGTGGGGTATTCAGTAGGGGTGGAATGGCGGTTGGTGTTTCTATCATGCTGTTTGTGTATCATGTATACGATGGTGTTGATGGTGTCCTGGTCCAAACGGTACAGGGTGTGGATCTGCTCAGCGGTGAGGTTGAATGGACTGGCTCTGATGCGTGGGATTGTGGGCTGCCTGCGTTGTGCCACTGGCTGTGCTGGTGGGGCTTGCTGGCCCTGCCTTGCCCTCCTTCTCCTCCTGCGTCTCCTCTGTGCAGCCTATTGTTGTTGTTGTTGTAGTTGAAGTTGTAGCACTTGCATTGCTATCAGGTCCTCCAGCCCCAACATTGCTAGTCCTATTGGAATCATTGTGGAGTGTGACTGAGTCTGGGAAGGGGTTGGGTGTGCTCTTTTTGTACTTCCTGACTCTGTATTGCCTCCACCTGTGCTGATTCTGTGCGCCTGTGGCAGCTGGATTCACTGCACAAGGCCCTTTACGGTTGGTTCGCAATGGCGTAATTAGCACCATGGCGGTAAGGTACTTAACGGGCTGGGTGATGGCGTTAGGTGCATGTCCGCTTGGGTCGGCATTCGCGTACCTTTACACCATGGCGCTGAGTACGGTGTGGGAGGTCGCGTGCGCGCGCCATTGGCGCAGTTAGCGGCAGCGTTAACTACGATGCCGCTAATGGCATCGTAGTTAACGGTCACGGGTCATGATCGGACCTAGCGGAAAACGATGGCGGTAACCATTTACCGCCATCGTTTTTCACTTAGCGCCAGGGTCGTAATGAGGGCCACTGTCCTTATCAAATGTATGTGTGTCCCACAGCTGTCAACCTCCGGGAGGGCAGTCAGTGGGAAAATGTAGTAACCGGTTCTGTTTATTTAGTAGATTCATACTGGCTGTGCCATTCATCACCAAGGAGAATCTCCACAGGGACCGGGAAAGGAAAGAACAAAGGAAAACCGGGGTGTCGCTCCACACCACAAAGAAAGACCTAAGGGGAAGCTGCGGGTGTCGCTCCGCACTACAATGAGAAACAACGGGAGGATTGTGGAGTACTGCTCCCTGATGATGTAAGGACTCCACCTGATGAACACCATTTTGTCCACCTGATGAAAACCACTTTGCCCACCTGATGAACCCCGTTTTGCCCTACCGATGAATCCCACTTTGCCCTCCTCTGCCTCGACAAGGAATCTCAGAAGAGTGGGAATTTGTGGGATGTATTTACCCACTCAGCTGTATTCCCTTCCATAACCAAGCTGCATTTCACCAGAAGCAGCAAAATGGCTGCGCTGGCTCCTGTGAGCACCATTGCCTCACACCAAAACTGCCTTTTTCAGCTATAAAAAGATGGCTGAACCATCTTGCCAAGCACATATTGGGCAGGATGGAGCAAGGAGGAACACTGAGAAAGCCTGCCAGTGTGTTCTTACATGTACAAAAGAGGGGGAGTGGAAAAAAACAGCGCTGCTTTGCTGCAAGCCAAAAGTTCCCATTGAAAAAGGGAAATATTTACATTAAAAAATGATGCCGCTTTGGTGCTCTTTTTCCTCTGTTCCTCATCACAATACTTTTATTCATGAGACCTTGCCATGCTTATTCACCTTCACATTGTGCTCCAACAGGCATGAGCAGTATTCCTGAATGACAGGCTGTTGTTCAGATTTGAAGAAATCAAAAGAAGCTTTACTTCTGCTACACAGGAAACGCTTTACTTTTTGGCTACAAAATGCCAAGGATCAATGCGTCAAAAAGGCCCTGGCTTTCTGGGCCTATGTCAATTTCAGTGCATCTGTGTTTTAACCCATTGCTGCATACCAGAAACTAACTATGGATACAGAACAATGTGGGAAATTCAGATGGAACCTTTTTGGAAGGAAAATGCCAGCAGGCCTCAAACCGTGTTTAAATGTACTTTTGCAAATAAAGGAAAATACCTGTTTTAAAAGTGTATGTTGGATAAGGCACTGCCCATGTCTAGTAATGTAAAGGGGGTTTGTACTATGAAACATATATGGGATGTTTTATTCAAAAAGCTTGTGTTGATTCAGGACAAAATGAAAGAATATGAACTGCATTGGCTGGATTTTGCAAGCTCTAGAACAGGTTTTTCCTGCTGGCTAAACTAAGGCTTCCCCCAAAAGGAAACACCATAAATTCCAGGACACATGCCTGATAATTACTAGGTTTCAAAACTTTGACTGACCAAGACAATGAAAGTTCACACACTCATCAGACTTTCGCCTGGGCAGAGGCCTCTTACAATAGAAATCCTGGGACACGAAGATGTGAAAAAGGAAATCACACCTCCCTGTGACTTCTACAAGAAGCTTCAAAGAATAACTCCAGGACAACACTGGGCTTAGGGGGGGTAGCCTGGAAAGGCATGACCATATTTGGAGGACAATGCTGACCATTTGGTTTAAACGGATATTTTATTAAGAAACTTTTCAGACTTTTATCTTTGCAACCAGACTTTGCAGGAATGTAAAAAGTTAAGTTTTAATGTAATTCCGTAGGTTTTAATTTAAGACATTGTAGCTTTCGCTGTCATATTGGGAACAGAAATGGCAGAGAATTGGGTATTCTAAGGAAAGTATACCTGATGCTACTGCAAATTTCAATGCTGACATGCCTAATGATAATCCAGACACATGTATAAAGTTATAGACTTTTAGGCCGAATATTTCTCACGGAAAACGACGACAAATTGTTAAGCGGACGAAAAACAAAGTCTTATTAACTGTAGATTTGGATTGGCATGCTCTGCATTAACTATGTAATCTGCTCATGTAATTTGTTAAAATGCTACCACTGTACAAATGTGCCATTTATGTAAAAACTGGATTTTAGCAAAAGTAACTGTGGGAGGGTCTGGACATTGTAAAACTCGCATCATAAATCTGACATCATGACCTTGAAACCCAACCAGCTGAGAGCAAGGAGTCAACCATTACCCTTGACCAATCCAGTTGTTTGGGGCCTGCTCAGCTAAGCCTGCCCCACCACATAGGTCTATGATGTCACCATGCTTTAAATAAAGGTCGGCTGACCAGACTCTAGAAGAGACTCTTTCGTGAATTTCCTGTGCCTGTGTTCCTGATCTTCTACATTCATCTTGACAGATTCCAGATCCCACTGCAAAGCCAAAGCATAGCTGATTCCAGATCCCACTGCAAGGCCAAAGCATTGCTGACCATCCCAGCAAGGCCTCAATCCAAAGATCCCACAAAAAAATCCCAATAACCAAAGGGAAAAGCTGTGGCGTTCTTTTGGAAAGCATCCTGAAACCAGACTGGCTTTTTGTCCACTAACTGCATGCCTGCTGCAACCCTGCTATCCAGCTGTCCTGATTATCCGGTGACCAGACAGGCCCAGCTGTTGTTCTGCTAGGAGAGTCTGCTGCTACCTGGTGACCCGAGCCCTGGAGTCCAGAACCTGGTTGACTGTTCCTAATCCCAAATTTAAGAGCGGACTGTGAGTATCCCCCATCCCATAACACATAGTCTACCCCATCTTGACTTTTGTCATTGTGCCACTCTCTAAGCAACCCTATCAACACCCTGATAACTTGTATAGACTGTTCACATTTTCTGTGCACCCTGTTTTAGATTCATAGCATTGTCGCAATTCTTTTATTCACCTCACCTTGTAACTCATTAGTGATATTTGGAGTATACATTAATTCCACCATGGATCTGAACACGGGGGAGGGGGGGTTCATGTCGCAAATCAATATTTGAATGTACCGTGGCGTTCTTTAACAATATAGTCTAAATAATTTAGTTTAAGTAAACTTTGCCTTTCAAGTTTTTTTTTTACCGATTTTCTCTTTTTCACTACTCTATTTTCCTAAAAACGAACCTCATTCTACCTTCCAAATCTCTCTCAATTCTCCAACTATAGCCCTCCTTTTACTTCTATATTGTCCCTGGGCTGTGCATCTATTCCCCTGCCCAAAAACTGCATTCCGATTCAGTGTTTTACACCGTTTTTTTTAAAAAAAAAAACGTTTTTGCATTGAAAACTGCAAACCAGAAAAATGCAACTTTACCATTTGTGAATTCGGCTGCACTGGTTTTTCAATTTCAATCTGTTTTGTGAACTGTATGCTTTTGTGATACCTTGCCTGATGGTTGCTAGTGAGATAACATCCCTAATACTGTCATAAAACATATGCATATCATTATTTAAACATACATATAATTAATTATTTGTCAAAATCTGAGTGTCATTTTAGGTCTTTCTATCCACTCAGAAGTCGATTATTTGTGGGTTGAGGGAACATTGCAGGGGGAAATCTTAACGTGGGTGCTATCTATCCTAATTCAAAAAGTGTTCCTATTACCTAGGGCTTTGGATATGTTCTACTAGAAGGCTAACCAAGTGCATTGCTTCCATTTCCCTTGTCATTATCACCCCATTGTTGATTGCTGCCCAATATTAAAATGTGTGTGATTTGTTTGTTGTTGTGAATTTTAAAAATAAATATTGTATTTTCACCAACCGGCCTGGTTCATAGTCCATTGTGTCCCAGGGTATTTGTAAAAGGGGGCGTGAGACAGGTCGGGTACCAGCTCAATTTGAATCCTTGGAATTAAAGAAAAAACATTCCTATTGAGCACCACATCCCAGGCTAAAACCAAGTGTCTTGGTTCAGTGTGTGACGCCCGACTGGAATCCTTAGCAACCTGATTAGCAGGACATGTCCAGTTCGATGTATGAAAGTTAATGTTGTTACTCTCAGTCACCCTCTTCTCGGCGCAGTGTTTGTGTAAAAAGGGGGCGGGGTTGCGACCTCAGTGAATCCTAAAAAATAGAATGGGTTGAATAAACAAAATAGGAGGGAATACCACATCTCACCATCGGCTGCCTCACCCCCACTCCATGAAGAACCCTCACCCAGGTGATCCTTCCGCACTGGTTCACCTCCAGGGTCTGGATCCAAAGGCGATGGCCGTGCCCTGGCCAACTGAGAGAGATATCCTTGGGGACTAGTGGAGTAAGGATGACTACTGTACTCAAACAGTAAACTACCCTAGGGCACAAACCAATGGCTTATTACAGTGGACGTTTAGACCCAATAATGTGTGGACATTTCCCCTGCGAGCAAGCTCTGGTTGCTGCCCCATTTGCAGTAGAGAAGTCAGTGAGTATTATTATGGGGTGTCGCACCACGCTTTATGTAGAGCATTCCCTCTTTGCAATTCTTGAAAGACCCAAGAGCACATTCACCACGCAGAGAGCTTCTGGATACAAGGTTATTATCTCGAATCCAGCAATCAAGGTAGTCCGGTGCAGGACTGTAAATCCAGCGGCCTTTTTTGCAGAACCAATAGAAGAGGGAGACTATGTACATGACTTTACTACCTACATGGGACACTATGACGGCCTTCCCAAGGTGGAGGAAAAGCCACTTGAGGGTGGAGAAGTGTTTTATATTGATGGGTCATTGACCATAGACCAGACAACAGGAGAAAGACATACGGGGACAGCGGTGGTGAGAATAAAAGCACACAGTGCAAGCAGCAGAATTAGTGGCCCTAATAATGGCATTAGAAGTGAGCAGGGACCAGGAAAATACAGTGTATTGAGATTCGGCCTATGTCAGGTCTACAGTACACCCTGGGATGTCACAGTGGCAGAGGAGGGGCTTCTGGCGTGCTGACGGCACCCCACTGCAGCATATGCCCCTACTGGGCAGGCTCATAGACGAGCTTCAACTCTCAGCAGCAATAGCGATTGTAAAGTGCCAGGCCCACATGAGGGGGGAGGATGCAGTCTCCTGGGGCAATGCAACAACAGATGCAGAAGCAAAGCGCGCAACATGTTTTCCAGGAATAATCGACTACAATACCCCATCAAACACACATATCCGTGTGCGCAATTTGATTCTAAGGGAAGGGTATAATCTCTTACCAGCCACGCAGATAATGGAGTTTCAGTTATGGGCTCAGATGGAGGAGAAAGAATTATGGGGGAGAAGGGGGTATTCAGTATCCCCAAGGGATGCTTTGTGGTAACAGGAAAGCATAGGCAAGCTAATCCTCCCAACATCATTATTGCAAATTGCACTCACGTAACTGTGTTATCCTACTCACATGGGTAAAGGGGTACTTGCTGCTCACATTGGGGATGATTGGTTCTGTCTGAATATGGCAGAGCGTATAGCCGCATTTATAGAGAACTGTTACCTGTAAAAGGTTCAAAGCAGAACATACTTTATGTGTAGTGAGAGGAGCCATTCCCTACTCCAACATATCCACATGAACTATGTCGATAGGATCCAGGTGTGCTATGGTTACCACTATATGATATTGGTTGTGTGCCCATTCTCCTGATGCATTGAAGCTAGTCCCTGTTTACACTCTAATACCCTCAGTGCTGCAAAATTAATCGTATGGGAGGTATTCCCATGATTGGGGGGGGGTGTGTGAGGTCCTACGGTCTGACAATAGGCCTCATTTCACGAATTAGACTTTTGACCACATCATAAACCCTACTAGAGATATAGCACAAACTCCCCTGTGCCTATCGCAAGCAAGTGAACAGATTATGTGAGTGCCTCAAAGGCCTGCTCAAAGAAAAGATTGCAAAAATAAAAAGCCACCTTAAAGAAGGAATAGCTTCAATGTTTGCCCTTAGCTCTGTTCGCATTATGCAATCAGCCCGGGTCCAACCACTACTTAATGCCCCATGAGTTGGTAACAGGACAGCACATGAGGCTATCCCTAGCTCCTCCCACTAGGGTATTGACAGATGCAAATGCAACCTATGATGTCTTCTGAAATGAAATATATGAATATGTGGCTTCTTTGATGGCTAGTGTGTCTTTTATCTCTTGTCAACTGCAGGCGCAGGGGGAGAGGTCGAATTGCAGTGAGGAGGCGATCATCCTAGCCACAAGCTAAAGACTCCTCAGGCAATCACTACTTTTTCCGGGGGACATAGTCCTACTCTGGAATTTTGTAAGTCCCTGGTTTAAACCGAGGTTCGAGGGTCCTTTATATTGTAGAACAAGCCACAGACCATGCAGTAAAACTGAATGGAAAAAAAGCATGGAACTACATTGGAGACACTAAGCCTTGCCGAGGTTAGACCTCTCGAAAAGAAGATGATTTGATACAAGAGGAAGACAAAGAAGAAGAACAACATCCACGGATAACAGGGTTCAGAGCAGGAGGGTTGGGGGAAGGACAATACAAACACCTAGAATATGCACATGTTCTTTTCTTACAATAGGTATTCATCAAAAAAAGAAAGTAAGAACAATCCGAGCCATATGGTTTTCGATAAACGTAATTCACTCCAAGAATGCTTTATCCGCTTTGTGATATGGAGAGAAACTGAACGAATGATTCCTCCGCGAATGTTTTTTCATGCCTTTCTGCTTTATGTAGCTCAGACATACCCACAACTGACCTGTCGAAATCCATCTATTATTACTCTGCTTGGTGATTCTAGAATCCGTATAGTGTGGGAGTGATTGCTGTTTGCAGCACTCGCCCAACACTATAGGCGTAGAGCTTAATATAACATATACTAACATGATAATAACACATTTCTCAGGCTTTTCAGGCGAGTTGCACAATCCCTTTGGACCTACACAAAGTAACACCCAAGGATAACAACATGGTAACATTTGTAACATTGTGATAATGTTTTGTGCCTTCTGCGTATGCTACCTCTTTACATTCCTTGTTCTACAAAGGTTGATGTTTTCCCAAGCACAAGCTCTGACCCTTACTAACATAACCCTTTTCCATGTTGTTACAGAAGCCATATCTGGGCAGGCAATAAGCACTGCAGAGGAAGTAAAAAGAGTTAGGCGCAGTGCAGGAGTAGATTTCAACCAGGTAAATACCTATATAGCTGATTTGGCCCGTTTATCAAACAACATGTGGTATAGCCAAATGGCCAAACTGGGGAAACAAATGACAAAACAGAGACATTATGTCCTCTCTTTCATCCCCTATGCCATGAGTCAATCCCGAACGTTCGTGGCAACTGAAATTCCAGCTGCAAGAGCACCATGCCTTATTTAGCGCTCTGCACCACAAGAGGATGATTTCAAGGGAAGCATGCCACACTAAGGTGGATGTCCAAGAAGACGTTCCCGTACGAAGATAACTACATAAAGACCCAGGGAATGTTAGACAATTATCAGAATGCAGATAAAAGTATAGAATATATGACAGAGGTTCCGAGTAAGGGAGAAGTACAGACAGTGACACAGAAGGAGTTAGTGTCCCAGGACAGGACCCAGAGAAATAGGTGGAATGCCAGGATGCTGGTAAAGACTGCAAATGCTGGTTTATGGACAAGAATACACCACAAAAGGATGGAAAGAAGGAGCTGTTGGGAGCAAAGCACATGCCCTCCTAACGGTTCCAGTGGAAATAGTACAGCAAGAAAATGACAAGTGCCTCAAGGAATGGGACGCAAGTGCCAAACTACTCAGATGGGAAGAAAACAAAACGGGGACCATGCCCATCGTGCCTCTCAAGTAATCAGCTTTATGTTTCTAGAATGATGGTGAATAAAAGGTTGTCTAAAATGAAGGATGCAAGCATATTTCGAAGCTAGCATGCATGAAGGTCAGAACAGCAGTACTCATTGACCACTACTGGGCCTGCGGGTCGAAGGCATATTTGCAGCTGCCACCCAGCTGTGGAGGAATATGTTCACTTGTACATCTGAACCCCCCAGCATTAGTAGTGCCTAAGGACATACAAGTTGAAGGGTTCCCAAAATTGGATACCAGCAAAAGGAAGAAGAGATTTGAAGGTTTGACCAGAGTGAAAAGAGGGAACTATGCCTCTTCAGATATGGAAAAGGCATTGGATGCAATATCACCAGAGCACAGGATGTTCAGCAGAACTGAGATGTTGTAGAGGAGGTCCCAGATATGACCTGCACTCCTGCCCCCCATTGCGAGTTGCCAGTAAGGTACTCGCCGATGTACGTGACGAATGAGGAGCAAATAAACCAACAAAGAGCCGCACTGGGACTCTGCCACGTGTACATAAGGAGATCAATACCGGTTGAAGCAGTCATAACGCGAGAACCCTGGGCAGCACGGTACCCTATCAGACAGCCTTACCAGCCACTGATGCGAAGTGAGGAATACCTGCATACGGTCCACGAGGAGACCCCTAAAGCCTTAATGGAAGGCCAATGAAAATAAACCAAGGGCCCGAGCAGCCCCGAGAACAAACAGAATTGGCTACTGAAAGCAAGTATGACAGTACTAGTAACTGCAAGGATAATGATAATGAATGCAGGGGAGAGACACTTGTTAAAACGTAAGAGAATGGTGCCATGAGACAAGATGGAAGCAACCGCCCTGTTGAATGTGTGTAAATAAGCTTGAAACGCAAGATGCTAAGAAATCGATACTGCCTACAATGCTCAGTAGAAGAATAGAGCGGCAAACGCCAACCATATATCTACCTCAATACTGCACAATGTACACATGCGACTCCATTTTGTGAAAGCAGAAATCTACCCAGGCGGCCGAAGGCCTGGCAGGCCGAGTTTAGAAACCCAGCAAAGAGCAGAGAAGGAGCGGAATCGAATCTCAACAAAGAGAGGCTTATGCCGGGGAGATCGAGGTCAACCAGAGAAGGGGAGGTGAGCATGAGGTCACGAGACTCCAACTACAAAGAATATCAGCCCGCCCGTGAAGGTCGAGATAAGAGAGGCCATGCCAGTGGTCAAGCGCACACAGAATTAAATGCACAAAAGGTTGGAAACTGAAGCAGATTCACGGTGGACCAGCACGTGACCAGACAGGCGCGAAGATGTACCACCGCCTGATGTCATCCAGAACCCGAGGGTGCCATAACTTTTCCTGATAAGAGACTACAGATCCGAGGCCATACCCAGCCAATTAATTGACACATAGCCCTAAAAAAAAAATTGATGGAAGGGAGGAAGAGTGAATCTTGGGACACTAGGCACCTGGGTGTCTACTCTGCATGCTGCTAATTAAAATGGAGATTTATGTTTAGGGGTGTAACTTGCCCAATCACAAGGGACCATGTAATCTAGGGTCCTATAGACACTATAACCAATGAGATGTCGTACTTTTAGTGACGTCAATCACGTGTGTTGTAGAGGGAAGGGCGTAGACGCCCACCAGATAAGAGTTATCCAATCCACTTGCGTTATTTCCATATACAGATATAGCACCTATACTTAAGTTACCTTTCCCAACCAATTATATTGCATGATGATTTTTTGTAGAATTAGACGTCAATGATGACGGATTTTGCCCATAAAAGAGGCTGTTTGACTAAAGTTCGAGGAAGTCGGGGTTACGCAGGTGTTCGTGATGCTGCTGATTTCCATCTGCTGATGTATGTATCATTAAACAGACTTCCCTTTGCCAATTTACTGAGTCCTGATTATTGAAGCCTGCTGGAGTATGTGAATCCTGCACTCTGTCTTCACATGGTGCAGCTATGATGCATTACTAGTTTTCGAGGGTGAGTAGTGACCAATGGGCCCGTCAGTAATTTCCTTTCCTCATCAACACTTGGTAGCGTGAGGATGGTTTCGGCCATTGATTATAGATTATCGATTGATATAGTATAAGACACCTTTAGACCGACGGCACGAAGTAACTCTGGGCCTTCGGTTACATCACGAGTCCTTTCGCTATTCCGGCTGAGTAGGTTGAGAAGCTCCCTGTGGACAATGATAGTGCAATTATTCCCAAAAAATCTGCAGTGGGTCTGAAGGACCCCGCCTTTCCAAACACAACCCTTCTCATTCCCACGGGCAGCGGATCGGACGAAAACCATAAAAGCAGGACGAGGAAGGGGCGGTGATCCTGAAGTTCCAGAGAGGAAAAGAGGTGATCAGTGAGTGAAAACAACGAAACTCGATATCCTGGCAAAGGTCTTATAGGCCTTAGAGTGAGAAAGGAAAGGTAACGGCGGGTGGTGGAGAAGATTAATACAGTTAAAAGTAGGAAAGACTGTAAGGAATACCGGGGGGGAGGGTACTCGAGAGAAAACTGTAAAATTTGCCTTGATCCTGCGCTTTAAAGAGTGGTCAGAAGGAACGTGAACCCAGAGCTGACCCCAGAGCCCACAGAGGGGGGAACATTAGGCTACGTTTACGTTTAAAGACGTAAGAATGGGGTTCGTTCAAATCCCATGACGGTAATAATTAGAAGGCAGGTTTACGTATGACCAGCTGGTGTCCATCTAGTCCGTCAAACGTCTGTCCTGTATGTCCTGTGTATTCCTATATGTCCTGTGTATGCTGAATGTGGAATTATTGTGTTATTAATTGATGGCAATGTATTTTTGCTTTACGCGATTCTGTAAATGAGAGGGAATCGCCACTGAATTGATGTGTTTTGAGTAAAACTGTTGGTATAAAATTGTGCGGGAAAATTGGATTGGAGCTCGCCTATGTGGTGCTTGCTCATAACAGCGTAAAGTTGAAAAACTGTATGAACATTGTTGGTGACAAAATTAAGAATGGAAGAAGTTACCCCACTTGCACATTTGTGCAAGCAGTTGCCAAAGCATGCAACAAAATTGAAGCAATATAGCCAGGAATGGGTTAAGGGCACCGCAAATAAAATGTTTATGCAGTGGCCCCAAAATGGGTCATTGTCTAAGGCTGTTTTACAGCACATGACCACCTTCTTACATGCCACATATAGCGGGAAGAAGCTCGAAAAACGCCTTGCTGTTCCCGAGCTTTGGAAAATGTTTGAACAAGCAAAAGAAGAAGAACCCCCCGCAGACTGGATATTAAATGTATGTACGGAGGGGGGTGAGATGCCTACCGCGCCACCTGCCCCGCCGGAACCAGTTGTTGAGGGAAGTAAGTCGGAGGGTCTTTACCCACTAAGAGAACTTAAGGCAGCCACAGGTTATAGCAACCCTGCATATGAGTCACCTGCGTGTAGCAGTGACGAGACGAAAGAGAAGGAACAGGAAATTGACTCGGCCTCCACAGTCCCATGGGGAAAAGAGAGGCGAGGTGAGGAAAGGAAGGACCAGGCACAAATGAGTGCACCTCTAGATAGAGAGAGAGAGGGAAAGAAGCGGAAAGGAACCGATGAGTTAACATTTACAAAGGACGAATGGATGGGAGGGCAGATACTGTTGAAGTTAGATGGAAAAGGAAGTGATGGTGCAAGGCCGAGTGAACGGTCTGATGAAGCGCAAGGAAATGAAAGGGAAAAAGAAGTGGACATAAGAAACGAGAGGGCAAGAAAGAAAGAAGGATAGGTTGAGGCGAGAACAACTATATCGCGAAGAGCAAGGTATACCGCTCAGTCGCACGCAATATACAGCCTATGAAAAGTACAGGCAGAACATGCTAAAGTTGGAGGAAGAAAGGAGGGTGCACGAAAGGAAAGTGTAGAAGAAGGAAGAGGAGGAAAGTAGAAGGGCAAGGGAGCGTAGGAATGAACGGATGAGGGAAGTAGATAAGGCTAGAGAGGAAGCAAAGAAGCGAAGAGAAATGGATGAGGAAGCAGAACGTAAACACAGGCAAAGGGCGCAAGATTTAGAAAACTTGCAACGGGAAGTGAAAAAACCCAATCCTGTTGTAGACTGGGAAGACATAGAAGAGTTCTTACCTGCACGCGATGCGGTACCAGGTACAAGCGGGACAGTTATTGATGATGACTTCGACACCAGAAGCATCAGGGAAGCAATTGATAAAATATACGATTAGATGGGACTGGAACGAATCTCCCAAGAGGGAAGGGAAGATGAGCGCTTAGAGAGCGCTCAGCTATATTACACTGAGGATGTCACCCCAAGTAGTGGGAGTAGGGGATGTTCCCTAGATAGACTAGAAGTTGGGCAGAACGAAGATGATGCGAGAAGTTGTGTAAATTGGGCGTACTCGGAATCAGACTCCGATGGGGAAGCAGAGGAAGTGGCGTATGACGAAGGGAGGCGGTGCGAAAAGCGACTCCCAGGGAACCGAGTGATACGATGGTCAGATGCTAGCGGGTCTATAGATAGGACACCGAAGTCCACATGGACGGTCCAGCAGACATGAAGAGACATCCCACGGTCAGAGGTGGGCGTCGGTACCTGCCTATACAGATAGGTTACGGGCATTGCCAGGTAGAAGGCAAGGCGGGAACGCCGCCCCGGCAAGAGACCGAGGAGGTATAGAGAAGGAAAAGGAGGATTGCCCATTCCATTTCCCACTGCTAGAAAAGGGGGGGAGCAAGACCGCAATATATTCCATGGCCACACATGGACCGAGAGAATCTTAAAAATAAGCTTCCAATGCTGACCTCGGGAGCCGGAAAGTGGATACATGAGCTAGAGAAAATGACGCGGGGCATCACCCTAGCCATAGGGGACATGAAGGGTCTTCTACTTGCTATACTTGGTGAAAGAGCAGACAACGTGTGGAAAAGGGCAGGATACCCCAGCATAACCATAACTAACATTTCTCATGACGGGGCGCCATTTAACAACTGTAGAGCAGCAGTGTGGAAAGCGCTGCGTACGCTATATCCAGACACATCTGATATGGGAGCTATAATGACTCGAAAAATGAAGGAGTCAGAGGATCCTTTGCTTTATATCCAGAATTGTCAAGACGCGTGGGTGCTCGAAATGCATGAGTCTTGGACGAAATCTATTCCTGTATTCTATCATATATTGTGCCAAGGGTTACCAGAGCTCAATAAATTGGTAGGAATAGAAGCTAAACCGTGGGCCAAAATCCAGTTGATGATTGCCCATTATTGTAGATTGTTGCAAGAAAAGAATCGGATGAAAGAGGCAACGCATAAGGGAGAGGAGGCGAAGCTAGTGCAAAGGAAGCTCTCAAAGTATGCTCTCGAGGGAGCCATGCTAACAAGTCCAGCTGAATCGAGTGCACAACATGCCTCTCACCCGCCACAAAACAATCAGGGTAACGCGGGATATTACCCGAGAGGAAGGGGATTTGGAGGAAGAGGATGGCAGAGCAATCAGGGAGGATTTAGAGGTAACCAAGGAGGTTTACGGAATGTTCAAAATGGTATCCAGAACGCACCGATGGCCAGTCTGACTATGCCAGATGGACAGATGGCCCAACCGCCGCCAGTGTGTTGGTTGTGTGGAGTAACAGGACACATAGCGCATGTGCAGAAGCCAAAGCATGTGGCAGATCAACCAAGGGTTGGGGACAGGCATGGTGAATCAACCTGCTACCCCACAACAGGGCAGTGCACAAAACTATACCGTGCCACAGCAGACGGTTGGCTTGCAGCAAGGTGCACAGCAAATGGTCCAGCCACAGAACATGGGGAATGTACCACAGGGACAACCCCAGCAGACACTGCTGCAAGTGGCTCAGGGCACTAATTCTGGTGGGGGAAACCCACAGGTATACAGTGGACCAAACCTATATATGAAATAGGACGGCTCACAGGGAACTCTGATGTGCTCTATCCTATCAGTGACACCAGACCCTAACAGGGAGCCTAGGGTAAATGTCACTATAGGGGGGAAGGAATATTCCTTCTTAATTGACACGGGTGCAACGCGCTCGTGCATACGAGAAGGCAAGTTCTCTTTGTCCGGCGAGGCCATAGATACCCAGAGTTTTACTGGAGCTCATAGCAGAGTTCCCTTTACTGATGCACTCCCAGTCTCAGTGGGAGAGTGCGACATGAATGTACCCTTATTGTATTCTCGTCAGTCCCCGGTGAATATCATGGGTCGGGACTTGATTACAAAGTTGAATATGACCATCTTGTTCACTGAGGATGGCATAGTATGCTCCACTCCAGGAATGCATTATTCAAACGTGTGCGAAATGATCAGAGCATACTCTGGACGTGCAGCCATGAGAGCTATACCACTGGAACCAGAAGTGTTTGCATATGGCATGCAAGTGTCTATGGCGGGACTGCCAGGCCTCGCAGACAAAACTATGAGAACCCCGGATGAGTTTCTATTCAGGCCAAGAATACCCATGCACGAAGAGGAGGGACAAGTATTTTTCCTTAATGATACTATCTGCCGCGGTGCGAGGAATGGTAGTATTAGTTGAAGGATGTGACGACGAGGGCAGAACTTGGTGTGCGATTGTCGCCATCGAATAAGGGTATCGAGTGACTGTTGTCACCGATGACTATCTGTTCGAAGAACACCCTGACCTAGAAGAGACACGGGTGGAAGTGAGTCTCATATTTTGGGTCAAAATAATCAAGCGGGAGGTACCACAGAGAATGATGTTAGCATTGGTACACCCAGGATACTTTGATAACGACATGGCCTTAGTGCCGGCCAAAGTATGGACTACAGGGCCCTATGATGTAGGTCTCCTGAAGGGGGATGGAGAAGTAAAAATTAAATTGAAACCAGGAGCAATTCTGCCACAGGCACAACAGTATCCCATGTCCAGGGAAGCAGATGAAGGGATCGCAAAGACAATCTCTGCCATGATGGAACAGGGCATCCTGGTGACGTCAGAGTCACCATGCAACATGGTGATTTACCCAGTCAAGAAATCTAAAGGGGTGTCCTGGCGTTTAATCCAGGATTTACGACCATTGAACAACATAGTGGAAGCCGAGTTCCCTCTAGTCCCTAATCCATCCACAATTGTGTGCAATATACCCACTGAAGCGAAATACTTCATGGTGATCGTTTTGAAGAATGCATTCTTCTCTATTCCATTACACCGTGACTCACAAGACCTGACGTCATTTACTTTCAGACAAATGCGCCTGAAAAGTACGAGGCTGCCATAGGGGTATTGCGAGTCTCCATCTATTTTCAACAGAGTCCTGCAAATGGATCTAAGCAATATTGCAGTGGACAGTGATGTTTTGCAGTATGTAGATGATAGTCTAATCTGCAACATCACTGAAGAGTAATGCCGACACGACTCTGTCCAGCTATTGACTATATTGGCTGAGAAGGGGTACAAAGTGGACAAGGACAAGTTGCAATACTGCCAACAGGAGGTGCTGTACATAGGGCAACTGATCTCACATGAGGGGAATAAGGTAACCCCAGAAAGGGGTGAGGCTATCATGAACACGGCCAAGCAGCGCACGGTAAAGCAAATGCAAAGCTTCCTAGGCCTGTGCAACTATGTCAGAGCATGGATCTTTGACTACAGCTTGTATACCAAGCCCTTGTTGCAGGCCCTTAAAAAGGCCCAGGTGACGAGAGAAGAAATTGAATGGAATGAAGCGATGGAGAAAGGGTTTACAGAACTCAAGGGGGCAATTTGTAAGGCCCCAGTCCTCGGGATTCCTAATTATGCTGAGGAATTCTATCTGTTTTCTCATACTGAAGGCGATTTTATGACGGCAGTACTCACTCAGCAAACCTCTCTGGGATATAAACCCCTAGCATAATACAGTGGAAGTTTGGACCGGATATGAAAGGCACTTCCCGTGCGAACAAAATTTAGCTGCCGCCGCGTTCGCCATTGAGAAGGCGTCATCCATTGTGATGGGGTGCTCCATGACATTATATGTTGAGCACTCATTATTCGCCATACTAGAGAAGCCAAAGGGCACGCTGACTTCTTAGAGAGCATCAGCCTACGAGGTGATTATCTCCAATCTATCGATCAAAATAGTGCAATGCAAAATGGTGAACTCTATGTTTATTGCTGAACCAGTCACAGAGGGAGAACCTGTGCATGACTGTGCCAACTATGAAGAATACTATGATGAGATCTCCAGGGTCAAAGAAAATGCCCTGCCAAGTGGAGAGATCGTCCTTATTTATGGGTCTTCAGGGATTTACCAAGAGGACGGGCAAAGGTATACAGGCGTGGCCGTGATCAAACACATGGTGAATGGAGAATTCCAAGTACTTGTCAGTGCACGAATACCATCTCACTATTCGGCACAGGCTGCAGAACTAGTGGCATTGATACTCGCCATTGAGAATCACGCTGACCAGGAAGTAACAGTGTACAGTGACTCCGCCTATGTGACGTCAACAGTGCACGCATGACTGGCACGCTGAAAAAGGAGGGGCTACCTCCGAGCGGACGGCATGCCAGTTCAGCACGCAGCCTTACTGGACAGGCTGATAAAAGCACTATAGCTCCCAGTGGGCATAGCGGTCGTAAAAAGCGCCGCTCATACCAAAGGGACAGATTTTGTGTCACGTGAAAACCATGAAGCGGACATGGAAGCCAAGCGCATGGCATACAAAGCTGAAACAATCATGGACGTGGATGTGGCACGTACCCATGAACCTATGATGGTGGCGCAAGCCATACCAGAAGCCTATAGTAATATGGGGCATCCTCAGTAATTGGAGCTTCAGGGGGAGGCACCTCAGGAGGAGAAAAATCTGTGGAAGCGTCGAGGGTGTTCTTTAAACCCCTCGGACGGATTGTGGAGGCAAGACAGCACTGGTAAACCAGTAATGCCTGTCGCCCTTCTGTAACGCTCACCTGATTCCCACGGAGGCGCGGGTTTTGGCAGGAAGCTGTCTGTGACTCGAAAAGTGATGTGCAGGACTCGATTGGCTTCTGGGGTCGAACCTCTTTGCACTGTGTGTCGGACTCGAAAAGTGAGGTTTCTGCAAGTGAAAGAATATGGGGGTTAATGGTCTGGGTAGTTGAATGTCCCTCTCTCCCTTTCTCTTCCCAGCTTTTTCGTAGAGCCCCCAGGTCAACGTGCTCACCTTATATAGGTGAATGCTGGGCTCTCCATCTGCGTCTGGTGCAGGGTGCCGTTGCCAGTTCCTTCACTGGTGAAACATAGGCCTTCAGAGGATGGTTACCGTCGTTGTCTGCACGAGTGGTGAGTTTCTGGACACCTTTTGTCTTTATAGTCTTTAAATGCGTGGCACGTTTATATGCAGACTCTATATAATGCTTTTCCCTTATGTATTGCAGGGCTCTTGAGATGGAAGATGAAGTAAAGCGCCTGGAAGTTTGTAAGTATGGCAAGCGCTCTAATTGTCTCTTTCCTTGCAGCTTAGTTCGTGTTAAAGAGACGTCGGAGTATTTGCAGGCGTTTTATTGCGACGAGCGGGATGGACGTAAGTAAATACCTGCTTAATGTCTTTTCTTTTGCCTTTCAGATGTTGGTTTGCAGCGCCGGAGTCCGCGGAATGCCAGTAAGTTGTTAACGATGCTTTGTCTTTACAGGCGGCGATGCAGAACGAAGAAATCCGGAATCCACAGCGTGCCGGTAAGTATGGCAATGCTTTTGCCTTTGCAGGTGGAGATGCGGCGTGACGAAGCGGCCGCAGCCGATGGATCAGGTGAGTAAGTACTGCGTGTAAAGTTCGCCTTGCTAACCTGTTGTTTCTGTTCTTTGCAGGTGCTGATGATGTCTGGATACTGAAATGGTAAGTAGGATTCTTGCAGGTCCAGGATCAGAAGAAGAAAAGCCGGAGCAGACTCGGTGAGCGTTCTGCTGCAGATGCAGAATAACGCGAAGCACGCTTCATCTATCGGGTGTGGTTTAAATAGCCTTGGAGTGATGAGGCGTCTTCTTCCACGGCCCCGCCTAGGTAAGAAAAGAGTTCCAGTTTCCAGAAGAGTTCCAGTGCTGTATCCAGGGAGTGGAGCTGCCCCACCCAGGTAAGAAAGTAGTTCCTGTTCTTAGATAGCTTCTAAGTGGCTGGTAAGTAAGCAGCATGGTCTGCTGCAGGTAAGTCCACCCAAGCATCCTCACACCTATTATGAGCCCGGCGCTTCCAGTGCCGGGACCAATGGTTTTGATGAGCCTGGTGCCACCGGCACCAGGACAAGGTCCAAAAGGTCCCAGTGGGGACCGGTGTGTGCCTAGGATTAGGGTTAGGGGCCTGCTTCCAAGGACGTTGGGCTGGTCCTGGCTCCTTGGAAGCAGTGAACATGACACTTCTAAAAGTAGCGTTAGAACAGCTTCATTACCCCATTCACATGACAAGAGAAAATCTTGCCGCAACGCTTGCTGAAGACTGGTTTAAACCGAATTTAGCAGAGCATGTTGCATTCTTTATGGTAAATTGCATTGTCTGCCAACAATTCACCTCTGGGCACACATTAAAAGTAGTGAGTGGTGTCATCCCCAGACCAAGTGGACCTTTCCGGCACCTGCATATCGATTATGTCGATATGATTCAGGTGTGTAATGGATACAGGTATTTAATTGTGGTGGTGTGTCCCTTTTCCAGATGGGGGAAGCAGGTCCCTGTACACACCCCGATGCCGCCTGTGCTGCTAAATTCCTGGGGAGGGAGGTCTTCCCTAGATGGAGGGTGTGTGAAGTTATGAGATCAGACAATGGACCTCATTTTGTGAACACAGTGTTCGAACAGATTAGCTTATTGCTTGGTATAAAGCACAAGTTCTCGTCGGCGTATCACCCAGAGGGAAATGGGATATGTGAACGGATCAACGGCTTGCTTAAGGAAAGGATAGCCAAGTTGAAGCTCACTTTAAGAAAGGGATGGGTGCACTGTCTACCACTGGCATTGTATGCTCTTCGGAACCAACCAGGCTCTGACCATCATCTTACGTTGCATGAAATAGTTACTGGGAGAAGGATGAGGACTCTCCTTACTCCCCGAGACAGAGCTAGGTATGATGCCCAGTCAACTAGGGAGATTCTGGGAGAAGAGATGAAAGCTTATCTGGACTGTCTCACATCCAGTGCCACTGTCATTCAGGCCAGCTGCAGCGACGGCAGAAAGGGGACAGCACAGCACGAACCACTGCAGATAATGCTGATGCAGGCACAGCTCTCAGCCTTGGCGCACCCCTTGTCTTCCTTGGAGACAGAGTCCTGGTAAAAAACTTTACGAGAAGGAAATGGGACGAGCCGAGGTTTAACGGCCCCTTCATCGTAGAGGACTGCACCCCGTCCGCTGTCAAGCTTGTGGGCAGAAGAACCTGGATCTTCATGAACGACATAAAACCCTTTATGGGAGAGAGCA
The DNA here is from genome assembly GCF_040938575.1 of Ambystoma mexicanum. NCBI lineage: Eukaryota > Metazoa > Chordata > Amphibia > Caudata > Ambystomatidae > Ambystoma > Ambystoma mexicanum. The sequence goes on along the minus strand of NC_090941.1, from coordinate 409,093,223 downwards.
CTCCTACTGCATCTACTGCCGGGGAACCCACAGACAATGGGGAAGGACCGCAGCACGTGCAGACAAGATCTATGGCGAGGAAGAAGGACGCACAAGCAGAAAACATACACTAAGGAACTTGCTGTGAAAATTGTGGCTGTACACTGAACTTCTCCTCCAGGCACTGAATGAGGTACAAGACCTTCAAATGAACGCAAAGTGCAGCCGAACTCGCAGGGTAAAAGGAAAAGTCGCATACTCTGAACCTGCAGTGACACTGATGGCTTGATCACGTTGAGCCACAAAGCATTAAACACAAACTCTCAGACTAAAAAAACAGGACACTCTTGTAAACTAAAACTGGTATCCTGAAGCATCCAGTATCAAGACTTTGTTCACTGACATATGGTTCACCCCAGCAGAATTCTCAAGTGGGATGTGCGCACCTATTTTCAGCTAGTAGTACTGTCCTATCCGTCACTCATAGGGAGAGAAGCAAGTGTCACAGAATATATTCAAGATCCAGAAAATAAGAAGGTAATCAGGCAACTACTGACTGTCATCACAAAGGTCTTCGCCGAGTTGCCTGAGCACAGTGAACAAAAGACTAATGCTCCCGCCTCAATCAGTTATTGACGAAGTTACCTATATTTTATTCTTTAGAATTATTGAGGAATGCCCAGAACTTGTCGGGAGGACCACAGATACCCTGACCTTCATCAGAGATCCCCGAAATAATCACATCCTGAATCAAATATGGAGTAAACTGAACAATGTGGTAGCAGACCATGAAGCAGGAAAGTGCAAGACCTGTTCACGACAACAAAAAGACTTGTGATCGGAGCCCAGCAAAACAAAGCAAATGTCCCTGTCCCCTGCAGACACGCAGCTAGCCTACAACGTCCTGATCAGACTAGTCACAGACTATCCAGAAATGGTGGGAAGGCCTGCTGATGTCGATGTTGCAACCTTCCTTAGAGACCCAGTCAATTTCCTACACATGAAGACCCTTCTCCATGGAATCATGCTTCAAGTGGAGCTGTCCAACTTCCAGCGAGAATTCCTAAGGAGATTCCTGTGAGACTATTCGGCGAGGGACAGATCGAGGAGGCAAGGACTGATCACACTGCATGAAAGGCCTGGGACCTAAGAGCCAAAGAGTCAGAGAAAATGTCATTAACACCCCAAGACAGTCGGTATGGGTTTCATGTTTTCTTTCATCTCATTAAAAACTTTCCAGAACTAGTGGGCAGACCCCACAACATTGATGTGCCCACTTTTCTTAATGATCCAGCAAAAAATGCCCAATTGAATCGGCTCCTGATGGCCATTGCATCTCAACTAAGAAGCAATTATGGACATCCACTGCTAAGAAGAGCCCTAGAAGGGGGAGATCCATTATAAAACTTTCCATCATCCCCCAGCCGGGGACAGAGCAAGGAAACAAAGACACAGTTCTTCATGCTTCCAACGTAGAACGGACCGAAAAGGCAGAAACAAGGACAACGACATCTTGAACTTCTTTTCCTATTTTTCTTATTTTTTACATTTTTGCATCATCGTTCCGTAGTGGAGTAAATGGGGGAGGGAGAGACTGTTCACCAACTCGACCTCGAAAGACCAAGTGAAAGGAACAGAGACACGAACTTCACTGCCGTGTTTTACTTTTTTCAAACTTTTTCTTATTTTTTCCTACCTTCTCATATGTTCACTTTTATTTTTACTTGTATCAAAATTTTATTTTGAGTGATTTGTAGCGAATCCATCCTTTCATAGTGTCACTGCAAACAAAGTCCTGTATGTCCCCAGGGCCAAGGTGAGTTGGAAGAGTGCCCTGGGAATACGCTAGCCATACAACTACAGGATAATTATGATGTGTTGAAAATGATAGTCTAACCTTTTTCCATAGACTAGCAAAGGAACTGTACCCATACTTAGAGACTATCATCATCATCACTCGTAAGAGGGGGGACATTGAACTGTACTTGTCACTTTAGTGTTTATTGAACTTGGAACGATGAAAACAGAATAAGAAGAAAAATAAACTATTGACTGTGGACGTATTGGAAATGGGGGCCCAAAACAGTAACGTAGTCATGCCACCAGTGGAAGGGCGCCCACGGTTCCCTGGAAGGAGATGCTGCAAGCTGTCTTTCAAGGCTGTCATATGTATATGCATTGTGATTATTGTAGTATTTTTATCGTTAACTATTAGAACTGCGTTTTTTATTGGTGCACAAAGCGTCCCAATGTCTGTGCATCCACCAGGTAATGAACATCTGGGGCCCACAAAAGCACCCAGACCTTATATTGTCATCCCTATTCCAAGAAAAACTGATGATAAAGCAAACGATTTACAGTTGAATGTAATTAGCAGTAATACGTATACACATGAAGTAATGAATGGTGAGAAAGGCTGGAGACAGGGTCAGCACGGAATGAATGATAACATAGCACTGTCCACGGCACACACCCATACACTGAGTGCACACGAACAAGGGCAAGTGTCAATGGCTACGAAACTGCAGGCCAAACCAACTGAAAGAGATAAATCACCTGTGGAACAAGCAGCTCCAGAAAGCAGGGAGCAACGTGAGAAACCGAAGTGAAATAGCAAAATCACTCAATAGAACAGAGGAAGCAACAAAAGAACTCACTGAGAAAACACATGCGGTAGTTGAGTATGTGTTTCCACTCATACTTAGAGCAAAGAAGCTACACGAGGAGCTGAGCAAGACAACCACCACAACTGTGATAGCGAGCATGCCAGCTCCAATGCCAGATGTAACTACTGAGCCTACGACACAGCCACGTGTTGGAAGGATGATAAGTCACATTTGGTGGGAGGAGGTCTACAAAAGAATGCAGGAGGGAAGGAAAAGAAGCGCAAAACCTCCCCCTACTACTGCAGGGCAGGAAATGAAACCTGCCCCTCCAAGGATAACACCAGAGAGTCTGCCTGAACGAAACAGCAGTACAGATGCATTCAGAGACATAGTGATAGCCAACCACAGAAAAACGCTAAGGATGAAGAGAAGTCCATATGAAACCGATAACGAGTTAAACGATTACTTGGACAGCACGGCCCATCTTGGAAACAACATATAGTACCAGCACATGAAGAAAGTTGGACGAAGTCAATCAGAAGGAGAATGTTTCGTCTGTGCACTCCTGCCGTACAGCATGGGAAAGTCCAAACTCTTTGTGGCTGTAGAAATAGATGTCCCCATAGCACACTAAATGTCACATGTGGCAATGTGTAACACCAGAGGACAATTCATGGGGAGAGACGCCTCGTTGATATGGGCCAACGAAAAGGACTACCCTGATGACGACGGATATGTCCAGGACATCAAAACAAGAAACAGCGCACACCAAGAATCATGTGATTAGATATGAGAACCCTGACGTCAAAGGATCAGGAATAAGGTGGGAAATAAACTCAAGATTGAACGTCCAAGGGAAAATGGCAGAAGAAGCGCAAATATGGAAGAACCGAGGCCAAATGCAGATCTGGGGATCAGTTGTTTCCCCCGACGGTTGGGAAGAAGGAGTTGTAATCTGCCGAGCTTGGATGGTCCTGGGAGCCTGCCAAGAAGCCATAGAGAACTCTCAAAGACTATGTAAACCACTATGGCCAAAATTGGTAAAGCTGTTAACATGGGTCGAAGACAGAGGAGGCCCCCTGCAAATAGTACTGCTGGAAAACCCGAAACTGTGCTTTAGAAGTAATGGCACGAGGAAAATGGGGGAGAATCAAAACTGCGGATGAATATACGAAGCCCCAGGGATGTCGCAAGGGACCGCAGTCCTGATGGACCACTATTGAGCATGTGGATCCAAAGCCTACATAAAACTACCGAGGAACTGGGGAGGCATATGCACACTGGTGAACGTCCACGTTCCTGCACTAGTGAACTGAATTTGGACAGTTTCCCGAAAGCAGATGCTCACCTGAGGAAAAGGAGGTCTGTGGAACTAATGTCAAGGATGAAGAGAGAGAATTATTTCTCTGCCAAATCAGAGCACACATTTTATGCCATTCCCTACGAACACAGGCTGTTTAGCCTAACTTCATCCATATTTACAGCAATACTTTTGACGCACATCCAGGTTGGTGAAAATACCAAGTGGTTGCAGATAACGAGATGGGAGTTACTGCAGACCATCAATACCACCATGAAGGGGTTCAACGCAATCAAGGAAGAACTGAGAGCAGTCAGACTGATGACCCTCCAGAACAGATATGTGCTTGACATGATCACTGCAATGGATGGAGGTGTTTGCGCAAAAATTGGAGAATCATGTTGCACATTTATACCATCACACGACAAAGAAAATGGAACCCTCACAGAGGCCATAGACATGTTAACCTTGGAAAACCAGATGACCAATGAGGCAGATGAAGTGGATGACGACAGCTGGTTTGGGAACCTATTCTCATGGGTCCCGCAATGGATGGCTGATATATTCAAGTTTCTGGGAGCCTTGCTAGCAATGGTGCTGCTAGGATTCTGTGTAATCAAGATAATCATCACACAATGCCATAAAACGGCAAAGAAGGCCATTGGGATGAAAATCATGGTCGATGTCGAGCCAGGCTGAAAGCCGGGAGACCTGACAGATGAGGAGGTAAAGGACTTTGTGAAGAAAAGTGAATTTGCACCAGAAGGAACAAAATTCACTTATCCCAAGAAACAAAGAAGGTACGAAGGCAAATGGATTTACTGCAGTCCAAATGGACAATGCCAGTTGATGACCTGGAATAAAGATGAGCATGTGAAAACAGCAGGAAGCTTAAAAGGGGTGATAAAGATATGGACACCAAAATTGCATACTTTCACGCCTTCTTGTGTAAACCCAGGAGACGATGAGCAAGAATCTGAGGAATCAAAGAATGTGAATGTAAAGGCGGAAGTAGGAGTGGTCGATGAACCGACCAGAGGGGGGAGTGTAGAGGAGGTCCCAGATATGACCTGCACCCCTGCCCCCCATTGCGAGTTGCCAGTAAGGTACTCGCCGAAGTATGTGACGTATGAGGAGCAAATGAACCAACAGAGAGCCGCACTGGGACTCTGCCCTGTGTACATAAGGAGATCAATACCGGTTGAAGCAGCCATAACGCGACAACCCTGGGCAGCACGGTACCCTATCAGACAGCCTTACCAGCCACTGATGCGAAGTGAGGAATACCTGCATACGGTCCACGAGGAGACCCCTAAAGCCTTAATGGAAGGCCAATGAAAATAAACCAAGGGCCCGAGCAGCCCCAAGAACAAACAGAATTGGCTACTGAAAGCAAGTATGACAGTACTAGTAACTGCAAGGATAATGATAATGAATGCAGGGGAGAGACACTGTTAAAACGTAAGAGAATGGTGCCATGAGACAAGATGGAAGCAACCGCCCTGTTGAATGTGTGTAAATAAGCTTGAAACGCAAGCTGCTAAGAAATCGATACTGCCTACAATGCTCAGTAGAAGAATAGAGCGGCAAACGCCAACCATATATCTACCTCAATACTGCACAATGTACACATGTGACTCCATTTTGTGAAAGCAGAAATCTACCCAGGCGGCCGAAGGCCTGGCAGGCCGAGTTTAGAAACCCAGCAAAGACCAGAGAAGGAGCGGAATCGAATCTCAACAAAGAGAGGCTTATGCTGGGGAGATCGAGGTCAACCAGAGAAGGGGAGGTGAGCATGAGGTCACGAGACTCCAACTACAAAGAATACCAGCCCCCCCCGTGAAGGTCAAGATAAGAGAGGCCCATGCAGGGTGGCCAAGCGCACACAGAATTAAATGCACAAAAGGTTGGAAACTGAAGCAGATTCACGGTGGACCAGCACGTGACCAGACAGGCGCGAAGATGTACCACCGCCTGATGTCATCCAGAACCCGAGGGTGCCATAACTTTTCCTGATAAGAGACTACAGATCCAAGGCCATACCCAGCCAACTAATTGACACATAGCCCTAAAACACTGATTGATGGAAGGGAGGAAGGGTGCATCGTGAGACACTAGGCACCTGCTAATTAAAATGGAGATTTATGTTTAGGGGTGTAACTTGCCCAATCACAAGGGACCATGTAATCTAGGGTCCTATAGACACTATAACCAATGAGACCGTTGTACTTGTAGTGACGTCAATCACGTGTGTTGTAGAGGGAAGGGCATAGATGCCCACCCGATAAGAGTTATCCAATCCACTTGCGTTATTTCCATATACAGATATAGCACCTATACTTAAGTTACCTTTCCCAACCTATTATATTGCATGATGATTTTTTGTAGAATTAGACGTCAATGATGACGGATTTTGCCCATAAAAGAGGCTGTTTGACTAAAGTTCGAGGAAGTCGGGGTTAGGCAGGTGTTCGTGATGCTGCTGATTTCCATCTGCTGATGTATGTATCATTAAACTGAGTTCCCTTTGTCAATGTACTGAGTCCTGATTATTGAAGCATGCTGGAGTATGTGAATCCTGCACTCTGTCCTCACATGGTGCAGCTATCATGCATTACTAGTTTTCGAGAGTGAGTACTGACCAATGGGCCCGTCAGTAATTTCCTCTCCTCGTCAACAATGTTCTTTGCATCTATTGTTCCAGCAGTACAAACACAAATGCTAAATGGCTCCCGATTATGCGTTGGGAGCTGATGCAGACAATAAACTCTCCTCACAGCGATGGAGGGAGGCGTTTATGCCAAGATCAAGTCTTCTTTCTGTACATTCGTTCCTGCCAATGACTAAGGCAATGGGACGCTGACAGAGGCTATCACCCTGCTCTCTGAACTTCATACGAAGATGGAGGCAGAAACGAAAAATGTAGGAAAAGACGAAGGTTTGCTGTCATATATATATTCTGATGGATAACAACATGGATGACCAATGGACTGAAAGTACTGGCAGCAGCTAAAATTCGTGTTTCTGATATTTTGTGTCTTCAGCATAATGAGAATGCAGTGTAGAAAAAACCAAAGAAGACATTAGGGATGAAAGTGCTCATAGACGTAGAAACTGAAGAAGATGAGGAAACAAAAAAACTAAATACACTAAAATCACAATTGCTGCAGTGTCCTCTGTTCGCGAGAGGAATGGTGTTCCAGTATCTCTACAACAACCGAGATTATTGGGGAAAATTGGTTTGGTGCAACTCTGATGGGGACTGCAGTTACGTTACATGGAGCCCCGATGACCGTGCAAAATACTATGGACATCTCAGAGGGATACCAAAGGTTCAGCTCCCGAAATTGCAGATGAACCAAGAGAGTCGTGTAGGTAGTGTGGTCGACAGGTCAACCCGAGGGGGATTGTAGACATGGGGCCAATTCTGACCCTCATGCTCACCACATGACTCTCAACACAAAGGCAAAGAAATGACAGATGTGCCTCACTCTTAGGCCCATCACTGTAATCATCGATGTATAGCAGGTGTGAGAAGCATTATTCTCTCAGTCAGACATTCAGACCATACCCAATCAATGATTTGGATGACATGGAAATGACATTGATCGAGCAAGTTGACTGACTGCAAAGCCAGAAATCAATGTCATCATCACTGACATCATGACGTAGCGGCATTATACATGAAGTACGTATTCATCCATTCATGAATTCGTGGCAACATGCACTAGTCTATTGCATATAGACACGAAGCACATGCTTATGACCCACGACAGATGCACATACATAGCTGCATACTCATATTTTTCCCCAAAGCTGAAACCGCAAGATGCAAACTATTAATATATTTAGCTTGCACATGTTTGACTGCTACTAACACGGAGAAGCCATAAGGAATGATATGGAAGCTATAAGTCTCTGAAATGGATGGCAAAGGAGAGACATGCTTTGAGTACATGGACATGCTGACATGATCGCCACAGTCAGCAGTGTGCAGAGACAAGGCACCCAGCCAAGGACATGAGGAGTTGGAAAGTTCCAGTTACCAAGACAATGAGCCACCTGCAGAAAATCAGGCTACAATCCTTATACTCACAGGTAAGAGGGCTTCATTTCGTAGTCTCAACACACGTTACCCAGCCGTACAGGACAATGCCCATTCAATTGAGATAGACGAAGAGGACTGTTCCCATCGAACCAAAGGGGGACACGTTACAAGTATTGCCCACAAACTGCTAACTGAATACACTCTCCCAGGCTTAGGTGATCAGAGATGGCAACATTAGGGAACACTTTGCACCTCCATGTTCATTCCCATTGCCTTGAAAAGGTACAACCAGTCTGGTAACCGTCCAGGGTCCCAGGGATGGGAGGACACATTCTTCCCCTGCCCAATCCAGATTCACCTTTCACATGGGGATATAATTTGTTGCAAGGGCCTGCAACATTGTAGATTAATAGTAGTAGAGTTGGTCCTAGGAGGAGCCACTAGATATGGCTATCCAATTGTAGAACTAACCCGTATATATTCTAATGTAGCTCACCCAAACTGACCAACGTAAATGTGTGATAGGTTTCTGGGATGGAACCTGAACTTGTGATGTCACATCGGGATAAAACCGGGTGGCACATGCTTAGAAGACGAGAGCTGGATTCTAAGATGGGCGCCGGGACGCTCGCATCGTGAGCAGAGGGCTACCAGCTGGCGCTGCCGAATTAATAAAGATTTGGCATTGCATACCACACTGGGCGAGGGTAAATCTGTGGAGTGGCCCAAGGATTGTTCCAGAACCCGAGAGATACAAGATTGAGATGGATTCTTTTGGATTTAGAGGGACAAGCAGCAAAAATTCAGCAACGGTCCGCCCGATCGCCATTTTGTAAACTAGGCCTGGGAAGCACCACAAAGGATCGGACTGACCCCCTCGCCCCACGGCTAACAGTGGAGTGTTTCAGACTTTATTGTGTAGTTGGTCTCATCATATGGCAACTAAAGGTGCTCACCATCAGTAAACCTGGAGTTGATTGGAACACGCTGTGAACAGGATTCATTCTGAGGTGGGTGTGGCAAGTGGGAAAGTGTGTGGGGACCAATGGACAGTAACAACATGCCTAACAATTGGTGACAATTTTATATAAGGAGGAATCCAAGAGTAAAGGTGGAAGGGATCAGTGGGGAGAAGCGCACACGGCAACATTGCAAAAGGTGTGGCTGCAGTGCATGAAGTGGGTATTGGTGAGTCCTGATAGAGTGAGAGAGAGAGGTGTTGGATTTGACTTTGTGGCACCTCTACCCCCAAAGTGTCAAAGAAACAGCAAGATGGGGCGCTACAGAAACTCTGGCGAAAGGAAGGGGAGACGGTGTTGGCTGAAGAACAAACTTCCCAGGAGCATGAGAGCTTGAGAGGGTCGCCAATTTGGACAACTGGACAAGTTGTAACCAAAGAAGTGTTTCAACAATGCTTTAAAGATTCCAGTGATCAAATGACAGAGACCCTACAGTCACAGTTGAGTCTGATCAGAACAGAGTTGACTCAATCCCTTCAGGAGGTGAAAGGGGATATTATTGAATTAGGGGAGGGACTTGATCCCAAGGAAAATGCCATTGAAGAGCTGGCGGAGAGTACATGGGGCCAGTGGTCAAAGCTTCAACGCAGGCTCAAATATGATACAGATGGACGTTCCGATTCGGATGGCCGTTTTCTTATGAGGGACGTCAACCTCATATTACCACCTGCGAAGAAGGATTTAGGATTATGAAAGTTAAGGAAGATGGGGGTGAGCAACAAGACTTGAGGCCGCCAAGGGAGACAGCAAAGAATAAACAATGGGAATGGAGGAAAGTATGAGAGCTACCATCGAAGATGAAGGCTCCGAGTGGTCCTGGTAAACAATGGACAACCCAACCCGTTTGTGAGGACACATAGGTACATTGTGCCCTTGGTCCTGGGGGGAGGGTTATGTTATGGAACGATCTGGGCAAAGGTAGAGGTATTACCCATGGGGTGATAGAACGTTGGAGTGGTGGTACCGTGGTAGGTGTGAAGTGATCTCGGTGCTTGGAATTAGTCGAGGGTATGGGTCTTAGTAGACCCGCACAAGTTATCTCCGGATGTGTGGTGAGACTCGGGCCCCCATGACTTGTTGAAAAGGTGGGGGAGAAGAGGGTTGAGTCAGACTGGAATGTTTTTGGGGAGAGAAGGAGGGGGTAAGAGAGTAGGGGTTAGATTGGTGGACAACTGCTAATGAAGGAATTAACATGCCAAAAGGTTCATGGGGTAACCAAGGGTTCCAACTCCTGTCACTGAATGTTAGGGTTTTAAACTCCCCAGTGAAAAGATGCAAGGGAGAAGAATTTTTAAAGCGGGGAAAATCAGATATTGTGGCCTTGCAAGAGACCCACATATGTAAGAAAGACAGCCATAAACTAAGGATCAAGGGGTACCCCCATATAGTGCAATCCAACAATAAGGGTAAAATGGGAGGTGTCCTTATAGCTTTTAAGGGATTGGTAGGACTGCAAATAGAGGTGGACAAGGCTAATAGGTACATTTTTGTTTGTATCCAGTTGGGGAGCTCATGATATACGATAACTATCCTGTACGCACCTAATAGGAACAGACAGCATGCGACACCTTTAAGTCGACAGAGGGGTGAGCTAATTGCAAGGAAGGTCCTAAGAGAAAAAAACCTCACCTCATTTCAAGGCAAGCTACAATCGCAATTGAAGGTGGTAATGAGTAGAATGTAAACGGATAGGGGGTTACCCTGATGAGGGCATCTAGGCATATTAAGGGACAACTGGCACTATTACAGACTAGGCAGGCTGAGAAGTCCTTATTATTTTTTAAAACAGCTGTATTATATTAAGGAAAATAAATCAGACCGAATTTTAGCGCGGCAAGTGAGGAAGAAGGAGGAAGCAAGGGCCATTCTTCGTATTAAAATGGGACCGGCAACTTTTAGTTCATCGCTGGAAGATATTCACAGAGTATTACTCAGTTATATACTACCGATTCCCCAGACGAAGAAGCTCAGGAGGCATACCTGACGCATTGCCACCTAAACAAAACTGGGGAAAGGGAGGGGCTGAAAGGGGAAATTACTCCAGAGGAAGTACATGCAGCTATCAGGTCTTTACCAATGAATAAGGCCCTAGGACCGGATGGTTTTCCGGCACTGTTTTATAAAACTTACATAGACATTTGAACTGCGGTAATGAACTCTCTTTATAAATCATTTAGTGTTTCGAGATGTATCACTCTGGCCATAGAAGAGGCAAAGTTAGTGTTATTTCCCAAGCCTAATAAAGATGGAACACATTGTGGGTCATATTGACCTATAGCTGTCAGCAATATTGATGCAAAAATATTTACTAAAATATTGGCAGTAAGAATAGAAAAATAATACCCAAACTCATCCACCCAGATCAGTCAGGTTTTGTTAAGGGAAGGCAAACTTTTGATAACACAAGGAGGGTGTGTCACCTGATTGAAATGGTAAACAAATCAGGGCTGGCTGCAGGGATATTAACGTTAGATGTGGAAAAAGCATTTGACCGGGTGGAGTGGTCCTTTTTGTTTCGCAGTATGGAGGCAATGGGAGTTGGGCCAAGATTTGTACGCATGGTGAAGGCAAACTATCAGTCACTGGTTTTGCGGTTGGCTATCAATGGTTATGTTTCACAGGGAATTAGGGTATCTCGGGGTACAAAACAGGGATGTCCGTCATCCCCGGTTTTGTATGCTACATTTGGAGCCGCTTTTATCTAAGATCCGGGACATGAAGAATGTGAGAGGTATACAATTTGGGGGAGTGGAACATAAAGTGATGGCGTTTGTCGATGATTTGCTTATAGCAGCAACAGAGTTCACTAGTTCATTGCCAAGGCTAACTATAGAACTAACAAAAATGTGTGAAGTGGCAGGATTGAAAATTAACACCCAAAAATCTGAAATGATGATTTTACAAGGGGGAGCTGTGTCAACTGAATGGTCTTTAGATGTGGGTCAGTATCTGAGGACAGATAAAGGGCTAAGATATTTGGAAGTGGAGATAACCTATTCATTGGAATATATGTATCAGGCTAATTATCCCCTTTGCTAGACTCATTCAAAAAGCGGCTGGATGAGCGTAACCCTCTTTCAATTTTATGGATAGGTAGGATTAATGTTATCATAATGGTAGTGCTCCCAAGGCTATTACATTACTTCCAAGCTTTACCATTAGTAGTCCCTCTGAAATTTTTAGAAAAATCTAAATTGGATGCTGGAGGTTTATATATGGTAAGGAAACAACCATGGGTGACTTGGAAAGCACTGACCACGCCCATAACGAGGGGTGGCTCCAAATTTCAAAACTTATTATCAAGCAGCCCAGTTGTGGATAATACAGGAGTGGTTTGGGGGAAATCAAGAGAACATTTGGCTAAGGATGGATAGAGCAGTAGCCGGTAAGCCCCTAGAAGAAGTACTATGGTGTCATAAGGTTGATAGACCTGCTAACATGTATAGGGGTAAAATCATGGCTTTCATAGGTGACGTATGGGATGACGTGGTATGGTGGGTGGTATAACTATGTTCCCTTCCACGTTTACGTCCTTATTTCATAATCCTCCATTTACAACAGGGGCACAACAGAGAACCTTTAAGCGAAGGGCAGAGGCTGGTTGTCAGAAGATGGGTGATATGGTGGAGGGCCAGGAGATTTAGACATACCAACACTGCAAACAGATATTTGCTATACCCGAAAAGGAGCAGTTGGGATATTCACAACCTAGACACTGGCTACAGGCTTTGGGAAATAACCGGGTGACAATAAGGGACCTTACCCCTTTTGAAAAGTATCTGACTACAAATTCAGGTGACCGCCATATGGTCGGAGCATTATATAGGCTGTTTATGGAATCCCCAACCCATTTGCACTGGGGATATATGAAACAATGAGGAAAAGTCTTAAACAACCCCATAACAGAGGAGCAATGGCAGGAGGTGTGGCAGGGGATTCCAAAACTCATGAGTGCACTTCATATCCGAGAGTTGTGGGTCAAGGTAATGGTGCAATGACATCTGTTTTCCTAGAAGTTAGATATATTCAACCCAAACGTGTCTGGGAAATGTTGGTGGGGTTGTAAAGTTAGTGGGACATGGGGGCACATATGGTGGGACTGTCGAATCTTGAAATCATTTTGGAATAGTGTTAATGCGGCAATATCAAGGCCTGAAATACGTAGAGAATTTGGGGAGGGGTGGCTGGGAGTGGGGGTGCTTATGTTATTATAAAACAAATGCTAATAAAAACAATTTTTAAAAAAGAAGGCGAGATCTCAGTTTTTCTGGTGTGATCACTGTCATTTTGTTTGCTAATAAATGACAGTAACTTTGCCCCATGGCTGAATCTTCCATTCTTGTGGCGGGGAGTCTTTGATGGCCCAAGAGTTGTCTGCTGATAACTGGGGTGACTGTTAGAGGGCTCCTGCCACACCTATAGAGTAGCAGAAGAGAAGAACCAAACGTAGAGATATGGAACAGAAAATAAATCCTTTTCATAATTGATAGCAGCGGAGTGTCAGGTAAACACTTGTGGCTGGGAGCAAGAAGAATAGAAAGGCAAAGTCCCTATTCACGGGGCTTTGACGCATGGCGTGCTGGCTGGCAGCAAGCAGTGCAGGAGTCCCACATGAACAGAAACTCTGCACAGCGAGTTTGGAAGCTGGCGGAATATGCCAAGGAGGAGGAACACCAGGTATAATATGTACGACGACTGGATAACAGGGAACATATTCGTGCAGGAAAAACCATGCTCGGAAACCGTGTGAAACACTGTGAAGCCCCCCCTCGTGGTAGCGTAATACCATAAGCTCGTGAAAACTAAAACCAGCCCTGAGCAGGAGACTAAACCCAGGCTGGTTAAATGGAGATGAATATTTCTCCATGACAACAGGGGAGGAAGAGGAACTTATAAAAGAGAAAAGGAAGAAACGGATTATTCTTATAAACCCAGACCCGTAGTACACAAGTCATTGTTCTTCCTAGTCCCAGTTAACTTTCACATTATAAAGTTGACAATCCTCGGACGATAGAAAGGGATTATGCTGTAAAGCACACAAAGGGTATACTGATAAAAAAAGGTTGATTAGCACACAAAACGGAAAGTCCAAGGAAGGGGATTGTCCCCTTGGCAGTGTTACTTGTGTATACCTTTAGGAAGGAATCTGCTCTCCCGTAAGTTAAGGCTAACTACACACTACTCAGAGCGAGTTAGGCTCCTTAATGGTTAAGAAAGGCAAAAGACAAGTAGTTTCATTATACTTTGGTTTGGTTTTCCTTGTGTTTGTTGTTAGAAATATTGATAGTGGGATGGTCAGAATAGGTTTGTGGACATATCGAAAATCACTTTACTTTTGAACTTCCTGACAGGGTCGTTAGTTTCATTTGAGGCAGGGAAACCCCTCTTAGTAGAAAGGACAGGTAGGCGTTTGTCAGAACCCCAAATTCCGTTGAACCATTAAATACCTATCATTGCTGAAATGTCAACAATGTGCCCAAGTCGTTCTTCTGGTACCTCACATTATACAATAAAATAATGCTGTGTAGGCTATAGCCCGCTGTTTGTCTCAAACATGTATCTATCAATGCTGCCAGCTGAGCAGACTTCCTGCTTTCTCCATCTATTATCTCTTCATACCATTTAGTTGAACTAAACAGTAGTCCCAAGTATGTATAAAATTCCACATATCCTATTTTACCCCCATCAGCAAGATATTACGCTTTACGGTGGGCTTGCTGGCGAAGAAAATCATTATTGTTTTTTCTATGTTCATTTTTATATCATTTTCTTAAGAATATATACTTAACTCCTTTACAGTTCTCATATCCCGCATATACGTATGGTCAAGTAAAATAACATCATCCACGTACGACATGCAAGAGACATGAATTTGACCAATCTTTGGAGGGAAATTTTGTGCCAACTGAAGCCTAAATGGCAAGTCCGCCAAATATAAATTAAAAAGCAGTGGGACCAGCACACAACTCTGCTTTACTCTTTTGTTAGTTGGAATAGGGGTGGTATAGGCCACACTACTGCCAATAATTTTTCTGGATATCCTAATTGCTTCAACTTATTCCATAATTTACATCTGTCTACGGAATCAAAGCAGCATGAATGTCTCCATATAAAACATATAAGGGCGGGCTACCCTTACATTTAGCTTTACTCATCAATGTGTCTAATAGCATTATATTGTGTAATGTGGCTGAGCCTGCTCTAAAGCCAGTCTAGAAGGTATCCAACAAATGTGCTGCCTCTACCCATATCTGTAGTTTTTATAATATAAAGGTAGCGAAGATCTTACTAGTGATATCCACCATGGATAACAATCTATGGCTGTATTGCACTACACGCAATCTTTTTTATAAATAGGTATCAATATTGACTGTCTCCAGGAGTTAGGGATATCACCTTCAATTCATACCCTTTTAAATAGCATTTTTAGGATACAGACCCACATTGCTGGATCTTTCCTAAGAACAATGTTTGCAAAGCCATTTGGCCAGGTGCTCTCGATTCTTTTAGCTTTCTTATCACTATTTCTACACTTTCTTTATCTATAGGGAAATCTATACTATCTTTTTCTTTAGTATTCTCCTCAGGCATTGAATACTCATCAACATTATAGTTAAGTATATGATTAAGCCGATGTTCTTCACTAATAGGGTTAATATCCTGTAGTGCAGTGACGGGCGGAGACACTTACCAGTGTGATGCACTTGGAGGAAGGGGGTGGGCAGAGGTGGGGGGGCACAAGAGAGGGGGGAGACAGAAGGATGTGCACCAGCTATTGGTGCACAGGCAGCCACCAGGCGCAACAAGATTCTTTAAGGACAGGTGAAAGTATATGCAGCAAGTGGGGCCAAATAAATTCAAGATTAAAGCAGAACAGGTGAAATACATTCAGCAAGTTGGGCCGACTAAATTCGAAACTAAAGCAGAACAGGTGAAAGTAAATTCAGCAAGTGGGACTAACTAAATTCGAAATTAAAGCAGAACAGGTGAAAGTACACTCTGCAAGTGGGCGCCACTAGATAAGTGGGAGCCCAGGTGAGATTAAGTAAGTCTGGGGGAGAGTTCCAGGTGAAGGATGGATCGATGAGGTTAGTTGAGGGAAATGACCTTTAGATGAATGATAGTTGCTCCCTTGGTTCAGTGTGTCCGGAGAGTGTAACATTCACCCCAGTCTCCATTGCATGAAGTGGGGCCGACAGACCCGGCCAGGCAAAGGACAGGGGAACAGACAGGGCCTTTGAAGGTGGGCTTTTGAGGGGGTGGGCCGGCTAAAGCCTGCCGGTCCACCACAGGTCACTTTTGATTGAAAGATGGCCGATCCAAGTACGTGCAGGTGGGAGGGAAGAGGACTCGGAAGCCTTTTGATGAATTAGCAGATGGCGGTGCAGGTTACAACTCAGGCAGTGTGCTCTCTGCCCAGGTAGCAGTGAAGGCACAGGCAGGGAGAGCAAGATGTGCTATGTGGGAAAAGCGCACACTGATGTAATGGATTTCTTTCAGTTTTTTTTCTTCACATTTATGAATGGAAGAAGGTATGGTCACACCAAATGAAATGAAGGTATGTTAGCCTATGTTAGTGATTTATGGCTGCTTTTGAGGCACTGTGTCCTGGCACCAGGTCACCACGCTGTATCAGCCAACATTGGTAGATTGTGGCAGGGTGCGATTCCACACTTGCCGCCGGATGGCGAGACATTGGTGCGCAGCTCCCTTGTAAGGTATAAGCAGCAATCCAGGGTTTTCCAGCTCAGGGGAAATGGAGTTGTGTTAGCCCTTTGCAGTAGTTGGGGGCAGAGTCTAATTCTGCAATTGAGACACTGCGTCTTGACACCGGGTCATTTCGGATGTCTGTTCACTGGCCCCAGTCCACGTTCGTTAGCGCAGCATGGGCGTTGGCAGCGGCTGCAACTTGAGCTCCGCCAAGGAGCAGTTATTGGTGCCTAGCGAGTTCAACGGGCCTGCCGGACACTCTGCTCTGTGCAAATAGGGCTGAATACGGCCTTCATTATGTTCTGGCTTGGTGGGCTACTACACATATGCGAGGGCTCTGCTACCAAACGCACCAGTCCATCTTTAAAATAAATGTTGGCTCAGTGCCCAGCCTACCGTTGGCCCCATGGGGCACTGCCGCTCAGATCCCCCATCCCGGGGTCCTCGTAGCACAGCCTTACGGAGGGCCGGGTTGTGTCGAGCGGCCGCAGCTCCAGAGTCGTCTCGCTATTCACTGGCGTGCCACTCGGTCTGCACTGATCGGATCCAACAGATTCTTGGGTTGCAGGGTCACAGCTTCAGCAAACGCACAATGAGCCCTTCAGAAAATTATCTGATGATGTGCAGCATCATTTTATTACAAGAAAAGATGTATATGGAGCCGGAGCTCTTTCTCAAGCGGCCATCTTCCTGGCTACTCAACAGGCCCCCAAAATAAACAATTTTTAAAAAAAAGAAGAAATGCAAATATTGGTCCTTTTGGTTGCAGATAAAATCACCACCCAGTGTGAGGGGATAAATGTGAAGTATTTATCTGTTTGGAGGCCTTTTATTGCGGAGAAATATGTGGCCCTGGTTGCGAAAACCTCCACTTATTCGACAGTTCTCACTGGTGGGATGTCTTCATTACAGGGAGGGGACATTGGTCTGGGGCACTGTGCTCTCAGGGAAAGGAGATGTGCATGCTGCTATTAGCAAGCTATGAATTGGGGGGCTTGCAGGGGAAGCAGAATGTAATATGGAATGCCACGCTCTGTGTAACCTGCGCTAATGTGTGTACGATGCACAGTTTATTTGTACATGCCCTGTCCCACAGTCTGTTAATTTATTTTTAAATCTTTTCATTCATAAGTACCAGTGACAGGAATTCAATGTAGCAATCAAGTCTTCCAAGAAACATAAAACAATAGCGACAAAAGGAAACAAGAAAAACAAAAACAAACAAGGCATCCAACAGTATATAGCATACAGTGTCTAGCTAAGGGCTGGTGCGCCTATTGAGCACCTCGTCTTAGGTGTGCACATGCAGGTAGTAGGTGACAAGCTGCGGACCCCTAGTCAGTTACAATGTGCTCCCATTGTCATGGCAATCCTAGCCCCAGCGGATCCCCTCCTCAGAGCATTTATGCTCTAGGGGAGCCCCCTGGCATTCACAGGGACCTGTCCTCAGATCGGCTGAACATTGCTAGGCGCAGTGCATTTGAAGCTGCCATGTTCTCTGTGGGCTCCCAAATACTTTTCTTCATAGCCCTGAAACAAGTCATGGTTTCAGCTGTGCTCCATATTTTAAGGTCGCCCTTCCAGAGGTGATACCGTTTCCCACAGTGTGTTAAATAAAGGTTTTGTCAAAAGATAATCATAATAACAGCAACCATAATGTTTTTTCTCTTGTCTTGCTATTGTGATATAGTTTTCATATCTGTGGTGTTACCAGGCTGGGCCCAGTCACGTGAGTGAGGGGAGACCTGGGCAGCAATAAAGGTCGGGCCGGAAGTCACGTCATTCCGGACCGAGTAACTGAGCCAACGAGTCCTATGTCATTTGTGCGCTGAATGAGTGAGGCCTGTGCAGGCCTGCGTATGTACCCTGACCTCCCTACAGCATAGGAGGTCAGGATTAGCAACATAACACTGGCGAGGAGGCGGGCAAGTTCCTGCAGTGCCGACACCTTCGTCCTCGCAGTCACGCAAGTTGGAAGTAAAGCGGTCAGACGCGTAAAATGTGTGAAAAGCCTGAGCAGCGCTGAGTCCGCACAACAGAGGTGAGCGAAGCGTATGCCCAACCCTACCCTGTCATAAGCTTACATCAGGCGTGCAAGCCTAGTCTCCGCCCACAGCAGGACGCTGTGTAACGTACTTTCACCCCATGTCTCCGGGTGAGGGGAACCTGTCTGGTTCAGGAACACTGACATTGAAAAGATTCCTTTAGCGCACGTGCGTGCGGATAGACGAGCACACGGGTCTGCTCAGAACGAGGAAACAGGCCAGGCCAGATACATTTGTACATCGGAATCCAGGCGCATGTGGCACATTTCACCCGACCGCGTGACACACTCGGGGAATACAGTGAAAGCATAGGTGCGCACAAGATGACATTTTCAGCTACATCCACCAAGTTCTGTGGTGTTTGACATTCGTACGCTGCAACAGCAAAGAACAGCCTCACCCAAGGTCAGTGCCATAAGACTGCATGCACAACACGATAAACAGGATCAGGGGGGGGCAGCCTAGCCCCCAAAAGGGAGTCAACCAGAGGCGCGTGCTGGAAAAAGGGTTGTAAGGCCGCAAAAACACCAAATATCACCAAACGGGCCCAAGACCTCAAAAGGGTGAGCCAACATGAAAAGCCCACACGACAGCCCATCAAGAGCTAGCAGCAGCAGTGCCACAAGAAGAGACAGCATACTCAGAGTAGAGATCCAAGAAACCTCAAACACCACGCTCATGAAACAGTTCGACCCATATACCACAGGGGCAGCACTCCAGTGGGGCATATGGATCCAGCAATTTGAACTCCACCTACTAGCCAGAGACATCACAGAAGAGAAAAGGAAGCGCACCCTTCTGTTGCTAAATATTCGTGCCTCAAAGCTACGTCTGTTCAACACACTTCCAAACAATGGGACAGCAGACGAGTACAACCTAGCCAAAGCAGCGCTAACCAACAAATCTAAGCCCAAACTCAACACTGACTATGAAAGATTCTACTTCTGCATGACCTGCCAGAGGGAGAAAGAGACAATGGACGAGAGTCGGGTGTGATTTCCCCAACGAGGATTTTGCGATCTGTCTGCAAATTATCAACAGGCTTTTATCCGAGAAACTGTGGCGAGCAATACTGTCGGAGAAGAACGTCCTGCTAGACCGCATACTATCAATGGGAAGGCTCAGAGAACGAACAAAGAACCAGGTAGCAGTGATGGAAGCCGCAATGCAACGCCTGCCTCTAGACAACCACCAGAAGGAAGAGGAAGTGGCAGCAGTCAGGGGTCGTCCCGACACGGCGGCAAGATGAAAGGCACCCCAACAACAACATGAGGCCTGGTCGCCCGTAAGGACGAAGCAACACATGCAAGTGGTGCAGTGGCCCCTGGCACTGGGGCATACCATGCCCTGCATGGGGGATATCATACCGGAAATGCAAACAGCTAAACCATTTTGCAGCTGTGTGCCTAAACCCCACAACCCAGAAAGACTCAAACCAACAACACAAGCCTACTCGACAACAAAAAGGGAAAGGAAAGGCTAGAGCCGTCAACAGCACACAGAGGTCGCCCAGCAGCAGTGAGACGGAAGAGTCCTCTGACGAAAGTGCATTCCCAGATAGACGAGAAAAAGAAAGGCAGAAGAAAACAAGCAGAAATGAACATTGCATACACATGATCTCTGCCATAAAGCCACACAAAACTAAGCCCTGCAGGAAAAAGAAAACAACACAGGCAGCCGTCATGCACCATCCTATCAGATAGAAGCCCCACCAAGGTGGTCATTGATACAGGAGCGACGGTAATCGTCATGTCCATGCACACATACAACAATCCGGACTAAAAACCAGTGCTCCAGGACAGACGAATGAGAGTGGTCGCATATGGCAATAAAAAGCCATTACCAGTGAGCGGGTCCTTCTGGTCAACCTTAACATGCAATGGAACCACGTGTAGAACAAGGATATACTTTGTGGACGCAGGCCTAGAAACGGTCCTGAGCTGCCGCACAGCAGAGAAACTGCATTTAATATAATTTGCATTCAGTATCAACACGACAGAAATAGACAACCTCCTCATAAAGCACCACCGAGCATTTCAAGGGATCGGGTGCCTCCACGGAAGAGCGATTAAGCTACACATCGATCCGGCAGTTGAACCAAAGGCTGTACGACATCGCTGAGCCCCCTTCCATATGAGAGAAGCGGTCGAGAAAGAACTAGAGAAGCTGGAAAACGGGATAGTTGGAAAAACATCCGGCCCCACCCCATGGGTGTCACCGATGGTTTTCACACAAAAACCACGACAACCCAATGCCGTGAGAATATGTATTGACATGAGGCTACCCAATGTGGCCATTGGACGAGAACTCCATGTCATCCCAACCATTGACAAACTGATCGTAGATCTAACAGGAGCCAAAGTATTTAGCAAATTGGACCTAAGGTTTGGCTACCACCAGCTACACCTCGCAAAGGAATCCAGATACATAACTACGTTTTCATCCAACTTAGGCCTCTGAAGATACAAGCGACTAAACTTTGGCATATCATCAGCGGCCGAAGTCTTCCAGAATGAAATCAAGGTACTTCACGGTCTCGCTGGAACCACGAACATAATTGACGATATCCTAGTGTATGGCACTACAACCAGCGAACACCATGAGAGTCTAGCAGCCGTCCTCGTATGACTAGAGGATGCAGGACTCAGCCTACACGCAGAAAAATTTGAGTTTTACAAAAGCAAGAAAAATTTCTTCAGATACGTATTCAATTCCGATGGAGTAGCGCCAGACCCAGCCAAAGTAAGTGACATAAAACGCACCAAAGCACCCACGTCAGCATCCGAAGTAAGAAGCTTCGTGGGTATGGCTACTTACTGCGTGAGATTTATACCCGATCTCGCCACCCTCAGAACACCATTGAGGGAGTTTACGAAAAAAGACAGACAAAAGGAGTGGAGAGAACAGCATCAACAAGCATTCCAACACCTAAGGATTCGCTATCCAGTACCACAAAGATGGTGTTTTTCAACACAGACCGAACCACAGAACTCCTAGTGGATGCCAGCCCAGTAGGACTCACACAGGTGGACAAGGTTGGTAGTGTATACCTGATTGCATTCACCAGCAGGTGGTAGTGTATACCCGATTGCATTCACCAGCAGGTTGCTAACTAAAACTGTGCGCACATCGAGAAGGAGGCGTTAGCGATCCTATGGCGTTGCCACCACTTCAGAGTATACCTACTGGTACAGCTGGCAAAGTGTTCACGGATCACAAGCCATAGATTCCAATTTTCAAGGGATCCACACCACACCCCCCCAGCACGGCTAGAAAAGTGGATGCTACAACTGCAGTCGTTTAACATCGACGTTGAATACAGAGCTGGAGCAGACAATCCGGCAGACTATCGCAGACTATCTACTCCGCCACCCGGGTACCACCACTAAACACGAGGAGCAGCAAGCAGCTGAGATGGAGGAGCACGTGTGTCACGTGATTGCCTGCGCTCACCCACGGGCACTCACGCTGCAAGAAATAGCAGACAAAACAAGATCAGATACCTGCATACAACAAACCATTCGATCCGGAGACTGGAAGAACTACCTAGCCACAGTTGCACAGCGCACACCTGCAGTGCAAGAGAAACCACAAGTGATTTTTGGCATCCGCCATGAACTCACATTGTCTGAAGAAGGCATTGTGCTGAAGGGACACAGAATTGTCCTGCCTGCTCACTGGAAGATAGAGCTTTGAAACGAGCTCATGGAGGCCATCAAGGCATAGTAAAGACCCAAGCATACCTTAAATCAAGAATGTGGATGCCGCGAATGCAACAATGCATGACAGAACTAATAGAATCCTGTGCAGCGTGCCAATCGTCGAGGAGACTGATGACCCTCGAAGCCACACAAGTTGGGAATCGGTGAGCATGGACTTTTTCACCATCGCCGGGGAGGGGTATGTTGATGAGTTCAGCCGATATCCGGAAGTGGAGCACGTCAAGTCCACGAACTCAGAGTCAGTCATCACGGCTCTCGAGAAGGTATTCGCAGTACACAGAATACCCAGGAAGCTGAAGAACGATAATGGCCCACGGTTCACCAGCCAAGAACTCAAGCAATTCCTCTCCAATCTGAGCATCAAGCATAGAAGGATCACCCTGTGCTGGCCGCAAGCAAACAGCGATGCAGAATGCTTGTTGGGATCCCTAAACAAGACCATACGCATTGCAAAGGACCACAACCAACTGTGGCTGATGGCGTTGTATATGTTCCTGCGAACGCATAGGCAAACCCTGCACACGTCAATGGAAGTGAGCCCGGCAGCCCTGATGTTCGGGATGCCAATACAAGCTGAACTACTGCTGCACCCGAGCTGGGTAAACCCTGACCCGGACATACCCCTCATTGAGGAAAGACGAGCTAGGCGCAATGAGAAAGAAAGCCAAATACGCTGGGCACAGCACAGGGAGCTGAAGCCAGGGGACACAGTACTAGTGAAGAACAGAGCACCCCAAAAGAAAATGAAACTGACATATGAGTCACACCCCTGGACTGTTCAGGGTGCCAACCACAGCATGATAACAGCCGCCCGAGGAACAGAAGTGGTGATGCAAAATGTGTCACACTTCCGAAAGGTTCCAGCCACCCTGTGGAGAGAGCAACCAGCGATCGAAGCCAGGGGTGAGTCCCACCCAGCAATTCCAGAAGCGTCAGAAAGAGAAGACGACAATGCCTCACCACAACCTGATCATGAGATACTCTCAGATCCTAGACAAGACACTCTATCCCCAAGCTCCCCAGAAGCTGTGCAACCACAGAGGGGCCAGCCGAGGTACCAGCTACGAGAGAGATCAAAGCCATCATCCCAGATAAGAGGGTATATTCTCCAAGGGATCTACCGCCGAAAAGCTGAGGCAGAAGAGAAGCAGTAAGAGACAATGACCCAAAATGTTATGTTAGTTCAGTATTCTAAGTTTGGGAGGAATGTGGTGTTACCAGGCTGGGCCCAGTCACGTGAGTGAGGGGAGACCTGAGCCACGTCACATGGGCGGTAATAAAGGTCGAACTGGAAGACACGTCATTCCAGACCAAGTAACTGAGCCAACAAGTCCTGTGTCCTTTGTGCGCTGAATGAGTGAGGCCTGTGCAGGCCTGCGTATGTACCCTGACCTCCCTAGCAGAATAGGAGGTCAGGATTAGCAACATAACAATATCTATACGAGGGGAGTGTCAGGAGGGCGGGGCTTCTGCAATGTAGGTGGGGCCTGAAGTCTGGCAATTTCAGATAATAACAAAAGATAAATATATAGCCAACTGCCCCTCCCATGTACATGACATATTTGGGAGACATATTTATGAGGAACAGAAAACATCTCTGCTATGCTATGTCTAAGCATGAAAAGCATATTTGCAAGGTGTGACGTGACCTGTATTTTGCAGCAATTGAGCTCCTGGCGCTGGGGCACAGCAAAAGGTGCGTTTTGGCAGAGAAAAAACGTAGCCTGTAGCAATGGCCTCCACACATACTCTATGAGTCCTGGTTGGCAGGAGTTCGACACCAAGTAAGGAGTTACTCATGAGGTAATCAGACTCTTAACGGTTCCACGAAGGCACTTTATTTGCAAACCCAAGCAGCATGGCTTGGAACGATCCAGGGAAATGCGAACGATGGCTTGCCAACTGTCTTAGAAAGCTTGCATAAGTGTAATAAGAACAGCACGCTGTTTGTGGGAAAGACCGATAATGTGTACCTAACAAAATAATTTTTCTTAACTGTTATTTGTAAAAAGATGCTTAAGCCTCTTGTGTTAGGCCAAGGGTTCTCAGCAGTCTTTTATAGTACGATCAGAAATGCATTCTTGGGGGGGAGTGTAATTAGCCTAACAGTGTTTAATGTCACGCTTAATGATTACCCAGAGTGCTTTGATTAGAAAGTTAATCTGTCTATGTGCTCAGATGATGGCGCGCGTTAACGTGGGCGCGGGGATCTTTCCTTGCAGGCGAGGCGTTTAATTGCTGTGCTCGGGAAGGCAGCTGATTGGGTCAGAAGACGCTGTTCCCAAGAAGTACAACGTGGCATCCGCCGGACGAGGAAACATGACAGTAATTTATTGAGACATGGAGGTGGAATTCTATCACCGCCTTACATGATTAACATAATCCTTGACATATTTGTTTTTTTTGCAGCATGGGCTATCTCGTAGCATAGCTTTAATTAACTAACTTGTCTCCATTTTTTTTGCACATTGGATGGAAAAGTGAAACTGCGTCTTGTTCCTGCCTGCCTGTATAGTACCTGATATTTGATTTAATATTTTAAATACATATATTTCGTATCCACTTATTATATACGATACCTAGACAGTAAATAACTGCCACATTATTTCAAAGGCAGTATGAAATTATAGCGAGGCATTAATCGATGATCAGATTCCAGGAAAACATCTGTGTAAATCCATGTAAATCAAATTATTAATTGGCACGAGGGATTTACTGCGCAGCACATCACGTGAATTCAGTTCCAGTGGTGTAGCGTCGTACAGAATCACTGTATCAGGTGACGCGATCATTTGAGAGGCCGCAAGCAAACGGCGATGCAGAATGTTTCTTGGGATCCCTAAACAAGACCATACGCATTGCAAAGGACCACAACCAACTGTGACTGATGGCGCTGTATAGGTTCCTGCGAACGCATAGGAAAACCCTGCACACATCAACGGAAGTGAGCCTGGCAGCCCTGATGTTCGGGATACCAATACAAGCTGAACTACCGCTGCACCCGAGCTGGGTAAACCCTGACCCGGACATACCCCTCATTGAGGAAAGACGAGCTAGGCGGAATGAGAAAGAAAGCCAAATACGCTGGGTACAGCACAGGGAGCTGAAGCCAGGGGCACAGTTCTAGTGAAGAACAGAGCACCCCAAAAGAAAATGACACTGACATATGACCAATGATAATAAGGGCAGGCAAGAGGCGCAAATAAAATAGTTCATGTTTAACCCTCACGTTTAGCCTTGCGCGCGCCCTGGGCCTGAGAGCCAACAATGGCGACGAGGCAGTGAACCCACTGCCACCATCCACACCTCGCACTGGTGGGCAGCGTCCTTATGGCTGCGTGCATTCACCGGGGGCCGATCTGCCCGGGGGCGCGACAGAGCTCCCAGAGGGGCAGAGCCTCGCTCGTGAACCTGATCCGCTCACCAGGGAGAGCCAGCTGATCCCGTTCGGACCCAGCGTCATCCAGCCCACAGCCTATCCTATCTGCCAGGCTCTGGAGGTGGGGACCCCAGCCACCACGTGCCCTGATAAGCGCAGGGCCCCCACTGCGCACCACACCGACTCGCTACAATCTCAGAGTCCTCACCCTATAGGAAAATATAATCCGGAGGCCTTTGCCGCCTGAGAGGGTGATTCCACGTTCCCCAGGAGGGAGCCACTTGGGATTGAATATGCCCCACGCACATAAGCATGAGTGCCCCACTACAGGACCAGAACCCTGCCGCCCCAGGGGAGAGACGCACTCCTGTTGCCGTCCCTGCTCCCTTTTGACACCACAGACTCCATCAGCTTTGGCCCACGATGGACCAGATGGATTTAGGAATTTGATGCAAAACTCGATGCCCTCAGCCCTGAAGAGGAAAAGCGTATCATAGCAATCCCCACCCTTACCACTGGCCCAGAGGTGCGGGATATCATATTTGAACTCTCAGAAGACATTGACTACAAATACGATGACCTCCAACGCATGCTGAACAAACATTTGCGACACATTAGAAGGTAGATTATGAAAGGCACGTGTTCCACACCACAAGGCAGCTCCCCGGTGAGAGTATGGACAAACTTGTGAGGCGCCTTCGATCCAAAGTAAAACATTGCGAATGTCACTGTTGCACGAAAGATGAAGCCATCAAGTCACAAGTCATCGCGGGATGCGAGTCGATCCCCTTAAAAAAGAAACTACTACAAGTGCCACACACCCTAGCAGACATTCTCATCGTAGCAAGGACAACCTCGGAGTTGGACCACCATAAATCCTCTATGAGTAAGGTCCACATCTCGCCGATGGCGGAAATAAAAGAAGAAACCATTGATAAACTCATGGCACAACCACACACCACACAGGACACCAGGACTGAGAAACAACATTGTTTCCAATGCAGCTATGACCTCCCACATGACGACTTGTGCCCGGCCATTGGTCAGATATGCTCAGCCTGCGGCTGCAAGGACCACTTTTTCATCATGTGCCGAAACCTCGAAGCATCCAGGACAAACCACGCCAAGCAGAGAATGCACCGGCATGAACCCCCCCTGACACTACCAGGAGGAAACACCACAGGCACAACAAGGAGAGCGTCACACCACGACAAAGCACTCCCCTTCTCCAGATGCTCATCAAAAACTAAGGAGACAAATCCACCACTTACGCACAAACACGCCATCCACGAGTGGTTCCGAGCCCCAGTCGAGGACAGAACGGAGGAAGAGTGGGTATCTGTATCCCCTAGGAAACTCAGCAGCATCGGAACATAGCACCACACTACCCCTTATCATTCAAGGGAGAGACTTCAACTTCTTAGTCGACTCAGGCACCACGATCAATGCAATGCCCGAATGTGAATACCGTAGGCTTGCACAAGCCCTGAGACTTTGGGAAGCACGTATGAACATTTACGCATACAGAGGAACCACTCCCATGTCTAGGGGCCTTCACAACCACTTGCCTCCACAAAGACAAACCAGACCATATACTTTTTCACATCCTAGCCACCAAAGTATCCAGCGGAATGCGTGTTAAGTTTCAAATCAGCCATACAGATGGGGTTCATCCACATATTACATCAAATAATGGCCGACAAGTACATCTCGCCTGCGGCCAAAGTAGCAGCAAGCTTCCCCAGCCTCTTCAAAGGTATTGGAAAACTGAAAGGCCGTAAAATCCAACTACAAACAGATAAAACAGTAAAGCCAGTAGCACACTACTACAGCCGAATCTTGTTTAACATTCAACACCTAGTTGAGAAGTAACTACTCACCCTTGTTGAGGCCGATATAATAGACCCAGCATCTGGTTCCACCCCGTCGGTCTCCCCAATGGTACCAGTACCAAAAAGGGGGCCAGAAGGAGACATAAGGTTGTATGTAGACATGCGTGCACCGAACCAGGCCATACTAAGAGAACATAACCAATCCCCATGCATCACAGATATGATGCACCTACTCAACAGAGCCAAAGTCCTTTCTCGCCTAGACCTGAACAAAGGGTAACATTAAATAGAACTAAGCGAAGAGTCATGTTAAATCACTACCTTCATCACCCACCTAGGCCTTTTCCGCTATAAGCATTTGAACTTTGGAATATCCTCAGCTGTGCAGATATTCTAGGAGGAGGTCAGCAAGATAATATGACATTAATTACAGTGACGACATCCTCATCTTTGGCCAATTACAGGACGCCCACGACGCAACACTGATGAAGGTATGCTCCGCCCTCAATGACGCACATTTAACACTTAATAAAGAGAAATATGCTTTTAATAAGATGACACTTAAATTTCTTGGGCATATCTTCACTGAGAAAGGTATCCAAGCAAATCCTAACATAATCCAGGCACTGACAGAAACCCCATCGCCTGACAAACATTGCACAAGTAAGGTCCTTCCTAGGATTGACAAGTGACTGCACTCGCTATCTGCCTGACTTTGCCTCCATAAGTGCCCCGCTCTGAGTCCTAACCCAAAAGGAACACATTTTCGAGTGGGATGTGGCTCAGCAGAAGGCATTTGGCAAGAGTCGGAAATGCATTGCAATGGCCATTTGCATGTCATACTTTGATCCCAATATGCACACCGAAATAACAGTAGACATTAGCCAAGTGGGCCTGGGTGCCACCCTCACCCAGCACTCAGGCAGCGAGCATGTGCAAAGGAAGATCGTTTCATATGCCAGAAAAAGCCTTACAGAGGCAGAGGAGCGATACTCGCAGGCTGAAAAGGAGGCACTGGCGGTGGTCTGGCCATGTGAACACTTCCATCTTTTCCCATATGGCAAACCGTTTACCATCATCACAGACCATTAAGCCCTTTTCACTATATATGGAAACCACACTGCCCAGATGCCCCACTGGATAGCCAGATAGGGGCTTCACCTGCAGGAATACAGGTACAACATCCTACATAGACCCAGAAAAGATGATAACGCGTCTGACTTCCTGTCCCATCAACCATTGCCAGGACTCCATACCTCAAACAACCGGCTGATGGGTATATTAATTACATCATTCACCACGCTGTGCCACAAGCCATACCTATGGCGGAAGTGACAAAATGCAACATGGAAGATGTGACCCAGGCTCTCGCAACCACATGTATTCATTCTCAACAGCATGTAGAAGTCAGCCGAAGCATCGATAATGAACAAACCAGCGCTCGGCATACAACTGTTCAAGACCCTAGTAAGTTCCAGAGATGAACTTTCCCTGTCCCCCTCGTCCCTGGTTCTCAAAGGAGACCTAATCATGCTGCCAGACTCCCTACACAAGAGGGCAATAGCCATTGCACATGAGAATCACAGAGGGATAGTGTTGATGAAACGCATGCTCTGGAGAAAAGTCTGGCTCCCCGGCATGGACAGGCTCATCGCGAGCACATTGCAGTCATGCCACATAAGTCTCAGCTTGCAATCCCAGTCGTGTCCGGAACCACTACAAATGACAACCCTACTGGAAGGAATCTGAGAAGAAGTTGCAATAGACTTCTTCCGGCCCACTACGATCAGGAGACTATGTGTTGGCTGTCCTTGACGAATACTCTGGGGATCCCGAGACTGTGATAATACCAGCCACAAGTCTTTCTTCAACTAGACCTGAGCAAAAGGTACCATCAATAGAACAATAGTACCAATAATACCAGCCACAGCCGCCACAGTTGTGATCCCTGCATTGGACCGAATATCCTCAGCCTACGGTGTTCCAAAGGTAGTGAAATCGGACAAATGGCCCTCCGTTCATGGGAAGTAATTTCAACAACTTTGCCAAATACATGGGATTCCACCACAGGAAGGTTATGCCACTTTGGCCCCAAGCAAATGGGACTGTGGAGCTTTTCATGGCAAACATAAAGAGAGCCATCAGAATAGCTAACCTCACTCACATGCCTATCGAACAGTCCCTGTGCCAACTCATGAGGGACTACCGAAATACACCCCACGACCCCACAGGAATCTGCCCGATAGAACAAATGTTTGGTTGCCTCGTGTGCTCCCGGATACCCCACAAGACACCACATTGAGAGACGGACACACAAGTCCAGGAAATGAGAAGAAAGGATGACCAGGCAAAAGACAAGATGAAGGACTATGCAGACCGAAGATGCCGAACTCGAGTGATAAATTTAAAGGTTGGAAACAATTTCCTAGTACGAAAAACGCAATCCCACAAAAACACACCACCGTTTGAACCACAGCTGCTGACCCTCATTGGCATAAAGGGGTCCTTGGTCACGGTAGAGAGAGGCGGCTGGCAAGTGACCAGGAACAGCTCATTCTTTAGAAAGACACAAGGTGACCCACCAATGACTGGCCAGGAATGCAATGGGGATGACATCTGTGTCAGGGAAGAATCTGGGTACTCGGGAGACAAAGATGAATCTGAAGCCAAGGAGCCAATTGGTCTTGAGAGTGAACAGACAGATGAGCCACCTCATCTTGAGACAGAAGCAGACCCTGTTGCACCAACCGATAACCAAGACGATGGATCGAGGAGATGGGGTAGGAAAATGCTATTTTGGGGGGAGGGTGTAGCGTTGCACAGAATCACTGTATCAGGTGAGGCGATCATGTGAGCGGGGAAGGTCACATGACTGAAGTTAATGAGGACACACAAGAGGCGCGAATAAAGTAGTTAATGTTTAACCCCCACCCAGTGTGGCTGTGGCTTTATTATGCTGTGTGCTTAGCTTGGCGCGTGCCCCAGACCTGAGAGCCAACAAGTATGTAGGATACCTGAGTCTTTTAATTCCACCAGTGTAAAGGTAACAGCCTCATCCTCAGTTGGATGAATTCCCAGAAGAGTGCTTGCAGAAAAGTCAATCTAACTTGAAAAATATTGTGGTCACTAGTTTCAGCCCATCTCTACAAAGACAGAAAGTATAGAGTCTCTGCACAAGTTAAGCAATGGCATGATTATTGAACATAGTAAAGAACTGAGGCGAAAGAAGTTTCATAAACTGTTATTATTCCTATTTTAAAGCTTTATTTTGTTTTTGTCATAATGGCATGTCTTTATTGTGGTTGTCAGCATTGTCTTTCCGTTCTCAGTCGTTGGTTGGGGAATCCACTCTTTCCCCCAGAGTGCACTTTCAGACCTCACTTCCTATCACAAGGTCTTTTGGACACTGGTACTTTCACTACTTTCCATTGACTGCAGCCACTTTGTTTGTTTGTTTGTTTATTTATTTATAAGCCGCACAGGACCAGAAGGTGAGGGCGCAAGCATTACAGGTATATTCTCAGCTTTGTTACAATACTGTACATTATTTACATTATTATACAAGGGTGCAGTGAGTAGAAGCAGTTACAAGGATACAGAGTAAAATTACGACAGAGTTACAGGTTGAACAATTTTGTAGTAGTTGCAGGGTGTCATTTATTGGTCTTTGTTCTTAAGCCACTGGATGTAGTTACGCCTAAATTGGTGGTAGGTTTGAGGTGCTCTGACGGAGGGTGGTAGTGTGTTTCAGTGTTGGGCTGCTTTCACCTGGAAGCTGTGGCCGCCCATTTTCATACGCTTGAATCTCGGAACAAAGAGCAGGTTAGCATTGCTATTTCTGGTGTGTCTGTTGGGCGTGTATCTGGTTATTCTGTCTGATAGATAACGGGGAGCTGCGTTGTTAAGGCATTTGTGGGTGAGGGAGGCTACCTTAAGCAGGATTTTGTCTGAGGTAGTGAGCCAGTTGTGAGTTCTCCTAGTATTCGAGATGTGTTCTCTTTAGGGAAGCTAAGCGCTGCTCTGAGAGCATTGTTCTGTAGGATCTGGATTTTATTCGTAATCTGTTTGTTGGCGCCCACATAGAGGGAGTTACAATAGTCCAGTTTAGAAAGTATGAGAGCCCTGGCTAGAGTAATGTAGCTTTGGGTGGAGAGGAAGGCCCTTAATATATAGCAAATGAGATGTAAGGAAAAAATACATAAACTAGGTTTAGTAGGGAGGCGATGGAGAAGCAAAAGGGGATAGCACTGACAATGATTACATCTGAACATATCAGACAGTAAACATTTGGAGTATTTATATATGCAATGAGTATACCACTTTGCAGTATTCCCACCTCTGTACAGGTGGTAGGGCAAGATGTGGGGTGGAAGTGTGGTGGATTATAAGAGCAGGTGGCCCTGGTGCTCCATCAATGGAAAGGATGCGCTTCTTCAGGAAAGTCACAGAGCCTGTTAGATTGGCACAGAGTTCATGTCAGAGAGTAGGCAGTTGCTAGCATCGGAAATGAGTAGGGTGAAGGAGGAAAAACTAAAGGTAGAATGGGGAGGACCAGCAGCAGAGAGGTTGAGAAGGGCTTGAGATCTCAAGGTGCGGAAGGGCGAGTAACCAGAGATGGCATTGGATAGGACGTGGGAGTTGTTCTCATAGATGGATTTGTAGTCAAGAGGAAATCCAAGTTTTCAGAGAGGTGGGTGAGGATCACTGCAGGTGGAAGAAGGTGCAGTGTGTACCTTTAAGTAACTTTTCATGGCAGGGAAAGGAGTGGAGCAGGGGTTTCATGATGAGGCGGGAGCATTAATCCAGCCTACTGAAGACCTGGGTGGAGATGAGCCTCAGCAGAGGGGACTAAGAGGTGTTCAGGGTGTGTCAACCCGAACCTGTAGCAGTGGAGGTAATGAACTGTTGTTTTAGATCAGTGTCAAAGAGAACCCCTGATTGAAAGTTATGGGGGATGAGTTGTAAGGGGAAAAGGATAGATAAGAGGGGACGCAGGGTGTGGTGTAAGCTGGGAGCTAGATCATTTCAGTTTTGGGGACGTTAAACATAAGGCAGCGTAGTGTTATCCAGTTGCGTATGTTGGCCATGTAATGCATGAAGAACACTCTAGGGTGAAAAAGATTTGTTTGTCATTGGCAAAGGTATGATATGAGAACCCAAAGGATGAGAGAAGCTGACCAAGGAATGAGGTGACGAGACTAAATAGGAGGCAAGGAAGGACAGGCCCTAGAGGGACCCCGATTGGTCGAGGTGTGGCAGAGGAGGACCCACTATTCATCGATGCAGAAAAGGAAAAGGAACGATAGGTAGGAGGCAATTGAGGCAAAGACAGTGCCCTGGAAAATAAGGTTAGAGAGAGAGTTTGGAGAAAATATGAATGGTTGGCAATATTGCAAAGTGGATGACGATGTCGGATAGTTGGGAATGAGGAGCAGTAGTGAGAATGTTGGAGAGAGTGATGACTGCAGAACCTGGACTGGAGCAGGTAATTAAGTGAATGCATGTCTAGGTAGGTGATGATGTCATTGATCACCACACTTATTGGCTAGAACAACAAAAAACAGCAGCTTCCACAATTGTGTTGGCCTTTCGTTTTGATGGGTTGTTATTCCAAAATATATTCAACAATGCAGGCAAGTCTGAAAATTACGGGAACGTCTTTGAATGCAGATCTTTTGTAATCAAAGGGGTTTTACACTTTGTTTCTTTCAGGCCAATACATAATGTTCTCAATGTTATCAATCGTGAGCTTGTTAATGGTGCAGTGCATACATTGGATTTATACTGGTAGTTGCCGAAGAAATATGTTCCACTGGGTCAATTGACCACGTCTGTTTTAATTTTAGAATACTGTTGTATCGAAATCTGGATGTTGGTATAATGTTCGATGTCTGCACGGGATGGGTAGTGATGGTATGTATGCCTGTAACAGGGTGTGCCATGCCATTGTGCTATGTTGTATTCATTGTTGGCATTTGGGCCAGAATTTGCTGGATCTGGGATCTGGCAAAACATGTGTCCCCAGTTCCTGGATCTGGGGAGAGCCATGTGTAACCTTCATTATTTTAGTGTGACTGGTGTGCCGTAAAAGGTGTCGGGCTGCCAAAGCCAAGATTCGAACTGAGATCATTAGGAGGTGGGGCTAAGCACTTAACCATAAGACCTCTCCAGCAACCAATCAGGATGTGTTTTAAATCGATTCCTTACGATTGTACTTTGCAGCAAATTAGGAATAATCAAGTAAAGCTTTTAGTTTTAAAAGGGTTCACCTTTTATACTGTTCATGCAACATTATAGGGATGGCTCCTCCCTTGTGTTATTTTCTAGGTGTTTGTGATTAACCTTCCGGGAGGTAAATGCTGATGTATGGTGCAGGGTGAGAACAATCCCCCATCGACCCACCGCCCCCCCCCACCCACCTGCCCCTCCCCTACCTATGGTGGGATCCCACAGTAAATAATTTCATTTGCAGCAGCACTGGTTGTATTCCACATATTTCTGTCACCCATCAGAAAAGGCAATGGAATATATTGGTGACTCATCAGGTGAGGGTGTCACATCTGTACGAATACCTCACATAGACATTTTGATTAGACTGCATGCTGGGTGTGATTAAAAAAAAATGTAAATTAGATTTACATTTTTGAAAACTTCTTGTAAAATAATTTGATATGCTCTGTTTTAATTACTTATTTCTGTTTACCTTTAAGTTATGCAAGGGTGCAGAAGGAGGTGACTGACACACAGGTGGTATGCTGGAGACCTATCTTCCCTAACTTTAAGAGGGGTTTCCCTGCCTAAACAAAGGAAGTAAGGACGCTGTCAGAATGTCCAAGTAAAAGAAAAGCGTCCACCATTGTGTGTCAAAATACCTACTTCTCTTCCTCACACATGTAACTAATACTAAAGAGGTGAAGGATCTTCATGGTCCAGAAGAATGTCTCCCTTCTTCTGGACAATGTTCTATAGTTCCAATTGCAGGTGGGACCTTCGCCTGAGAGAATGACTCCCTTCTCCAGGTCTCACTTCCCTTCCAAGATGCAAAACAAAGTTCCATCTTGCGGTGTAGTAAGGTACTCAGTTAAAAACTAGAACGGTCAACTCCAACTCAAATATCATTCCTTGTTACCCATAGTTCTCTCCATTTTTTGGTCCCTGGAGGATGTCTCCCTTCTCCAGGTAGCTTGTTTTCAATACTTTCACAATGCCAAGGGAATGGCTCCTTTCCCTGGGTCCTCCTTGTCTTTGATTCATGGTACACATGATCAGGGGGTATGGCTTCCTTTCCCTGATCTCCCTTGGCTTTGCGGTACACAACACCAGGTGGTTATGACTTCCTTCCCCTGGCATCTTTCATGCTCTTGGCCACAGTTCAGAAAGGCTGAGGATTGACTGACTTCCCCAGGATCTTCTCATGCTCATTATGAGGCATTTTGCAATGTCAGGGGGAATGACTCCCTTACCCTAGCTTTTGTGTACCAAGAAAATAATGTCTCACTTCTCATGGTAGTGTATTGTCACAATTCTACTCCACCAAGGGGTATTCTTCTCTTCCCCTGGCCTTCCTTTCACTATGTCTTACTGGTCTGTAAGTGTGGGTCCCAGACCCCTAGGATTCTGCTGCCTTCCTTTGGCAGATCTGGTTCACTATCCTGCCAGGTGTTGCATGGAAGAAGAGGATTTGTGATCCTCTATTCAATTGGGTGTGGGTCCCAGACCCACACTTCTCTCTCTGTGCTTGCTCTGTTTGGCCTAGCGCACCTTTCTGCCAGGAACTGTGCTGAAGAAGAGGATTGTCGATGCTCTTCTCAATTGGGTGTGGGTTCCAGACCCGTGTTACTCTCTCTGATTACTCTGGTCGGCCTGGCTCACCTCTCTGCCAGGTACTGTGCTGAAGAAGAGGATTTGTGATGATCTTCTCAATCGGGTGCAAGTCCAAAACCCGACTTATGTGTCTCTAAGACCCTTTAAAAGCCCCACCAAGCATCCTGGCAGCCCTGATGCCTGTGTGGGCCTTGCGTACGCTCTCCAGGTGGTGTGAAGCTTTGTTGTGTCTCTGCTCTGGCTTCTGTGCTCTTTGTTCACCTTTCTGTGTGCTCTGGCAGTTCTGTAGCACTCTGCTCCTTGCCGGCAGTGTCTCTGACCCTGACCGCAATGTCCAGCGGTCTTCGTTGTCTGGAGCTTGGCTCTCGCAGCCTTTCTGGGTATCTGACCTCAGCAAACAGTGATTGAGCTTCCCAGCAGGTCGGTAAGCGTCCCAGATTCTGTCTTCGAGTTCTTCTGCTTTCCCGCTCTCAGTATCCCGGCTCCTCCAGGGATGACATCTCTCTGGGTTCGTCTAGGGAGGGTAGAACACTGTTTCGAGTCCCTCCTCACATTTTCCAGCATTTTACCAGACCCTCGGAGCCTCTAAAGACTCCACTCTGCACTCATTTTGTGGGTGGAAAAAGTGCAAAAAACTATGAGGGAATGTTGGAAGAGGTAGGATCAATGGATGCTCTGTATGGACTGTGAACAGAGCGCTGTAAGCATGGTCCATTCTGATTCTGGATTAGGGGTAAGTGTATGAGGTCAAAAGAGAGAGCTGGAAGGGTATGCAGACTCCTTGTTCCACTAGAACCATAGTGTCTCGTAGTGGCTGCCATTGAATACAGAGCTATGGCCATTTGACCATGTATTGCCCTCTGTAAACTTTCACTCTCCTTGAAGCCCATAACCATACTTCCCCATTCTATATATAATACATCTTAGCCATGCCATGACCCTAAACTCTCACTGCTGAGGGTTGTTTGTTTCATTCCATACCTCATATTTCAGCTGATATTCAACATTTACTGCCTATGAGATCTTTGAGGTTTCAGAAATGGACTGCAAGAAGTACCTGATCTGCAGGTGTGAGGAAATGCCATCTGGCATGGCTGTAGAAACCCTGGCTTTTGGATTTGATTGTTTAATAAAAGTATGTGGGTAATTCCACCTGAGAAAGTGTGGTCTGCTGATCAGAACCCATTTTCTTAAAGCTCCATGCCAAAAGCATAGTGTACACCACCACTTCTGATCTGTGTCATACATATGTCATCACTGTAAGCTCAGGCTAGCGAAGGTCAGGCTGTGTGTATTCTCCCTAAACTGGCTGTCTCTTCTGCAGCCAGCAGGACACCAGCCAGTAGGAGCTCCCTCTCTTTATGAGGTTGGGTAACACCACTTTTCAGCAGGGCAGCCCTCACCAGGAGCTGTTCTGGTAAACGGGATACAAAGGGCACACCCTAAACAAAAACACTAGCACTAGGGTGTTGCATAACAAAGGGCCTTTGATGCTATGGGTACGAGATGGTGTCCGGATTAGTATAGCAAAAGGAAGCTCAGCACAGTTGGGGAAGGATTCCACTATCTTCTTTTTCTCTGTACCGCCTCTTCTTCCTTCCTGTCTCCTACACTTCTTTTAGTGCAAAGCACTTTGGGTATGTTCCAACCAGGCAAAGACCACTTGTCACAAGAACAGCGATTGGTTCGCTTAAAGCAGGTTTGCTTTCCCCTAATCCTGTGGGGGCGTTTTGCCTAAAGAGGGAGTCTCCCACCCCTTCTTTGATTCATTTTGGTCTTCCAAGGAAAATGAATTTGTACTTCTTTTGGCAGATCAGTTCTCTCCAAAGCCCCCTCCTAGTGAGGTGAAGATTGAGTGCTTCAAGGCAGAGGCACGCTCTGCCCACCCTCTTGGAACAGTGGGGTGACCTGCTGCTGAAACAAGACCTGCCTCTCTGCCAGCTACACCGGTACCCAGGACATCATTGGAGGTGAAGGACCTGTGCAGGTTTTTGCCAGCCTCCCCCATGTTGGGAGAAAGAAAAGAAGGACTTACCGAGTCCCTGAGCCCCTTGATTGAGACTCACGGCCACTTTTTTGTTGTTTGTTTGTTTGTTTATTCACTAATAATGCGCACCAAACCCGAAGGTCTACACTTGAGTCAGAACAGCCAGAATCCCTGTTTTCACCAAATCGTACCTCATTTGAGTCAGGTTCACCACATTTGAACCAGAAGAATCCACCGGTGCTGCCTTTGGCACTTGGCTCAAGCCACTTGCTCATCAATGGACCTCGACTCAAATCAATGGAAGCATCAGGTCACACATCGACTAGAACCATTGATTAGCAAAGTCTAGCACCTGACTGTCCTTGAACTGCTGCCTTGTCGAACTGCACATCCGACCATCTGGATCACAGCTTCGTACCAGCACTGGACCCTGACTCACATTGCTGGATTGTCACTCATGGACCCTAACCAGCAGTCACCAAACATCTCGAGCTGGCTCAACCTTCAAACTGATCCTAGTGAGCCCTCCGAACTACACCGTTCAAGCATTGCATAGCATTTAACTGCTCTGAGCTACCCTTTCGGACCGCCTCGACACCTCTTGGCTCTTGGACCTGCATGACTCGCTGCATCCAACTTTGGCTTGCACAGTGATAAGAAGCCTGGATTGAAGCTGTCAAACTGCCTATACTTGAAATCTGGTTCTTTGAAGTGGCCCTGTCCCCCTGGTCCATATTTTGGGGCCCTATAGATTGTTTAAGCCCCTTTTGCATCTTTTTCCTGCAAGACATATCCTTTTTGAACTCCTTGTTACATTTCTTGCCTGTTTATCCTCCCTGCTAAGTATCAAGAGTGTGGCATCATGAACGTCAGCATTTCTGTATCTTCCTTTACAGGGGGGAGTTTTTAGAGTGTTTTTGATAGTAAAGTGTACAACTGATTTGTGTAATTATGAATATATTTCTATAGACCCTTGGTTGGGCATTCTTTTATTTTGGAACTGTTGTACTACTGCTGTTTGCATTGCTATTGGCTCACATTCATACTCCTTCTGAGAGTATAGCCTTCCCTCAGCCCATGTTACCACAAAAGGCAACGGGTGTGTATGTCTATTTGCTGTGCCTGCTTCACCTAAATGATTGCGATCACTGTTGGTTTGTAGAAGTGTGAGGGCTGAGAAGGCCATTTAGCCACTAAGCACCCTTGTACTCCTGCAGAGCAGAAGTAAATTCATCACCGCAGACTATCCTTGAGCAACTGTAGGTGTTACCTGGAGGGGACCATGAGGGCAAAAACCCTTGGCTGGCACCAATGCAACTAGGCATTTCAAACAACCAGAGCCCTCTGGGTTGGCAGTGGTGCAATCTACTATTGAATTGTCAGTTACCACCCCTTGAGGTGTCAGACTTGGAAAACCTTTCACACCATAGTGGCACCTCGTGCATAGTTCATGTATGCTGTCCTTGTTCTGCCCTATGTGCCCAGCCCTCACGCATATGTGGACAGTCCCAGCAAACACCTTTTTGCTTTCAACGTTTTCGAAATTCCTTATCTCCAGAGCAAACCATGGTCTTCAGACAGCGGTCATGAAGAGAAAAAAACCTCATAAGGGGAGGCCAGAGGAATTTCATGAGCTTCAGAGTCTGAGCTTTGACGAGGCAAGCTTGCACTTCCCAAGTTCCAATCCCGAAAGAGATGACCCAGCCCATCATCCTTCCCAGGTCGATAAATTGCCTCTCATTAGATAGGGAAATACAGCGCCTAGAAACAAGATCCATCTGGCATACTGATTAGGTGTTAAATGAATGAATGTAATACATGACGGATCAAGTGGTCACGTGACGTTTAGTTGTGCATGATCTGTGTTTGTCATTCAATTGATGGTACCTTGTGGGGTAAATAAGAATGACATGCTTTAGTTACACAATGGATGCTGTGATACTTTCCAGCTGTAATGCGAATCACAATGAATTATTCATTGACTGTCAAAGGAAACAATCTGATTAGCTATTCCAATAAATGACATAAAGCACATTTATGCATAAACCTGCAGGCAATAGTGAGTCTGGTAATTCAGTAGCGCATACTTCGTTTCTTTATACAATAAAACGCATTGTCGTCCTCCGGCTATTGTTAATTGTGTGACGGGTGCCAATGCATAACAGTTAAGGAGCTGTCACAAATTGTAGCACACTATTAAATTCTCCCTGAAGATTATGAAGCTGTTCCAAATGTTTGTAGTAGCTCCGCCCTTTTATTGAAAAAGAATTTTACTGATTTGCTACATGCTTGACATGTCCGGAAAGCCAATATTTTGAACATTTGCCCTTCATTTGAGCAAAAGTGCACTAAGCTTCCAACGTTGTCAGAGTTACTGTCATATTGCCATCCAAACCTGTGGAACAGTTTCACAATTTTAAGATGGCTACAACTAGTCGCAGTTGAGGGCTCAATTATTTGGCCATTTCTTACTTTCATATATTTCTGTCCTGATAGAAATTGAAGATTTTACCGAGCTATTGATACCATAGAGTGCCACCCATTGGAAATCCATTTTGATCAATGATGTAGCAGTGGCTTCTTGCAAGAATTCCCATGTTTTACATTTCCCGAAAACCTCTGCCCACTACCAGAACATTGGCACAGGTTTGCCCTTTATTGAATCTTCCTATTTTGGTCAGGATGCTAAAATAGCAATTACTAGTAGTGACAAAATGGTTCTGTTCGGAGACCACCAGGGTGTGCAGACAAGATGGCCGCCTGAAGAATGAGCTATCGGCTACTTTCCTCTCACCGTTTAATTAAGCTGGGAATGGAAACCTGCTTACCCTGAAAGACCCATTGGTGACATCCCAGAAGACTTGCGATGGTAGAGGAGCTATACTAGGAGAGGAAACCATGGATCATAGCAGAGGAGCAGACCGAAATTCGGAAAAACAGAATCATGCGTGCTACCTGCAGGAATGAGGCATAGCAGGAGTGGCTATCTGACTCCAAGCCCGGAGGTTTCAGTGTACGCAGGTGGCTGGTCTTGGAGCAGGGGCACTGATCGGCTGACCCTACCTTGGAATCCCCGTAGGCACCACGAGGCAGACACTGTTGACGGCTGTTGGGAACCATCGGGGCACTGGGAAGGCCAACACAGCAGAACTCCGGGTGGGGGGTTTCTGAAGAGCCGCAACTGTGTAGGGTCCAGGGGGCTGCTTCCAACGAGCGCTAGGAGGCTCTCTGTTCCTGGATGGTGGAAGCCTGAGCTTGCTGCTGAAGGCTACAGTAGATTCCAGGCTTGGCTTGCTTTGGGCCATGGGAGACTGCATGGAGTCAGAACCTACCTGCCCTGCTGGAGGAGGTCCAGAGTGGAGGTCCTTGGCACTGGACTACCGGTTAAGTATTTGAAGCACTTTGTGGGCACCACGTGGCCGCAGTGTTCTTTATGGAATAAAGACGCTTCACTGCCATGGAATCCCCAAACCAGTCTGTGGCGAAAATGCCTACGAAAGCGGACATATTGAATATTCTGCAGGAAATTAAGGCTCTCAGGACAGACTTGCAGATCTCACTTTCCCACCTCCAAAGCAGAATGTACCAAATGGAAGATAAGATCGAGGCAACGGAGAACAACCAATTATCCACAGACATCATGGAGGTACGCTTGGACACAAAAATGTAGGAGAACGATTTACGAGACAATGCCCTTACTTACCGGATGGACGATATGGAGGACCACAAGGGGCTTAACAATGTGCATATTTTGGGCCTGCTTCGTGAGGAGGGGGAAATAGGCACCTCTGGACATTCTGACTGGAGCTTGTCAAAAGGACTGTGTGGACTATGCAGGTGCTAAAGTTAGAATTTTTCAGGATCTCTCTGGGGGAACGATGGCCCACAGGAGGGCATGCAGGTCACTGACTTCCTGGCTGACCGAATGAGATGTCCATTACAGGTGGGGCTTACCTTTCTCCCTTATATTTGAGTGTAAGAGGCCAATCTATAGGATTACAGATGTTGATGAAATTCCTGAGATATTTTCAGAGATCAATGCAAAAGAAGAGCTGTCCTCTGTTGTTGAGGATAGGGAGAAGTAGGAAAGGTCCCTGAACACTTTTAGGAGTAAAGGGGTTAGGGCGTAAATGTCAGGTATACGTGAATTTTGGAAAGTGTCTACTCCTTTGCCCAAGCAGTGAGCAGGTCAGGGCCGGAGCACTGAGGGGCAATGGTTGATTGCCTGAGTCAACACACGGGTAAGCCGAAATCTCTGACTGATTGATTGAGAGAAGAACCTGCATGAATACTTTATCCAAATCCCTCTGAGCCTTCACACGAGTGGGAGACTGCAGGGGTTTCCCCCCTTTGATCCCACCCATGACTAATGCCACGATCCTCGACCTCCTTTTCGTTAGTGCCGTGGCCTCACTGAAAAAAGAGCCGTCGACCAACTAGAACTTGGGGATATCCGGGGAGATTTGCACATGAGCAGGAGCCTGCGGGGGCCCCTCCCCTTTGATCCTGATAGTGCCTTCGGACCCCCCTTACAGCTTCAAGAATTATCCCAAACACCAGACCAAACACATTTGAGCTGTTCTCATGAGCGGGAGACTGCAGAGACCCCTCCCTTTGATCCCGCCCCTGGACCGAACCACGGTCCTTCTTTGTTATATCTGCTTTTTTGTACAACCTCTTGGAAACCTCCTCCATAACACACAAGCCTCCCATGGTCCTGAGAACCACTGCGCCTCTTCTAAAAACAACTCTGCCCTGTGATATCTTGCTCTAGCATAGACTCCTCCTCCACCCCCAAACCCGACAACGCACAAAGTTTCTATCTCATCCAGTGCCTCTCAGAAGTGACTCCAATTCCTTAAATGGCACGCAGAACAATACGCAGAGCCAATTGAAGAGTGATTGTGGTGAGCATTCATACCTCCACAGCTGCCGATTTGTGCGCCATACGGGAAAGGCAAGGATCTCCTATTGTACACTTCTCCTACCGGCTGCCATCCAATTGTGAATAATGACAATGATCAAGATGCCACTGCAGACTCCACGACAACTGATAAGGGAGTGTAAGCGATATTCAATCAACACTACAGCTAAGTCAAGGCCTAGTCTGGGATGCTGAGGAAAACCCTTATTGATGTATTTTTATATCCAGTTCAGTAATCTGGATGACAACCCTTGTATAACACCCCCCTCTTAGAATCCCCCTGACCCCACTGAGCCAAGAAGTAGTTTTGTTTTGCAAATTAAAAGGTTTATTTGAAAATTTAAACAATATATATATATATATCACACTTCTATAAATACATTGATAATGGATATTACACTTGTGAATATGAGCAGTAGTCAGCAAGAGGTAACCTATGAATAGGAACAGAAGAATAAGGTGGGCAAGAATGCTTTATATGGTTCAAGGAAACGCAAGGTGGAATAAAATGCAGTACAGAAATAACTTGTTATGATTTTAGCAAAAGGTAATATGATCACTTTTTCTTTTGACAATTCACTCCCCCCCTATGCAATACAAGAAATGGAAGGAGAGCACACAGTCTTCAAGAATCCCAACAAATCACACTTTATAATGCAATACACAGTTCCAGTTCTCCCAGCAAGCTTAGGGAAAACAGGGATGAGTTTTAAACACAGGCGAATTACTTTAATGTGGTTTGCAAGGAAGTGAAAAGGTGTTAAAATTGCTTTTAATTCCCTCTAGAGGTTCAGGGTAGGTGATGGCTACTTTATATTTGTTCAGGCTCACTTTTACAATACTCTATGAATGATTAGCAGATTGCAAACAAATTTTAGCAAAGAGAAGCAAAAAGCTGCTGATTTCTACAGATGAAGAAATCGGGCCAAATCGCAAATCGCGGTAAATTTCGTGAGTGCGTGTCTCGCGATTACGGAAAAAGTATAGGGAGTAGGAAGCTTTCAGATGAAAGTTAAATCTCGTTCCTAGCACAAACGGTTCCGGAGATACGGATGATTTAACAAAGGTAGATTTTCGTATTTAAAGTAAAACTCAAAATGATAGGTGACAGCTTGAAGCTGCAGAATTGACAGGTGACAGTTGTGCAGCTTTAAAAATGACAGATGACACGATTTCTAGGAGGCTGTTCTAATTAGGTTAAAATAGCTTGAATTAGATTATTTTAACTAAGAGATTGGGTTCTGCACAGTTCTGGCGGATACCCACTCCTAATGTTGAAATGAATGGGCCTCGTCACGGATCTGGTCAACGGGACTGGACTTCGGTTCTTTCTGCTCGGCGGGTCAATCAGGCACCGGTTCTGCTCACAGTGGTCTGGGTCTCTCTGGATCTCTGGTCTGGTCTCTGGCAATTGTTCTTGGCAAAGAATTCAAACAGCTCGCCCGGCTGTGGAATAGTTTGCAAATGATTTTAAGGATGCTGAGGCCTGCTGAGTTCTCAGTTTGTCGGTTTAGGCCCTTGCTTTAAGTTCTGAAGTAAAGTTCTGGTGTTTGGAGATTGATGGATGTGAAGTCTGGAGTCTCCCGGCAGAGCGTCCCGCAGAAAATGGAATTGAATTTTTCTACCTGTCCCAGCAGTCTCTTTTTATGTGTTTTAAAAAGTGGGTGGAGAGGATAGCATCCCTAAGCCTGCCCCTCTC
This sequence comes from Ambystoma mexicanum, assembly GCF_040938575.1. NCBI lineage: Eukaryota > Metazoa > Chordata > Amphibia > Caudata > Ambystomatidae > Ambystoma > Ambystoma mexicanum. The sequence goes on along the minus strand of NC_090941.1, from coordinate 409,049,149 downwards.
TTGATTTGATAGGTCAATAGATTCTTTGGTCCCTGATTTGGAAAGGGATAGTGTGTCAGAGTGATGTCATTTTTATGACCTGCAGAAATGACACTCCCCTGGTCAATGTGCACACAAATCTATTCCTGATCCAAATACATATTTCCCAGGTACACAGTTGTTTGACATCACATACACACATCATATATTACTAAAGATAGTCCCTGTCCCGACTCTGGCGTTTCTAGGAGCTTGCATTCAAAAATGGCAACTTATTTTCGACTTTAGTAGGTTTTGCAACATTGGTTTTTCATCAAAAATTATACAAAGGTACATTTCCCTTCCACATATATCCCAGTAACTTTCCATGTCTCTAGCTTAAACACATTGTCTACAATAATCATAATTAGCGGGCTTTTTCCCCAGAACATGGTACAAATTGGAGTTTGGACTCAAATCGTGAGGGCATTTTTCAAACTAAGACTCTCAAAGTTGTACATTCCTGTCATTTGGTTACAATAAATTATCACTGTTTCTATAAAATATATATTTGTTGCAATTCAACTCCCCACAGTGTTTGGGTCCGCCTCCAGAAGTCTGGGTGGGTCAGTGATCACATGTCTCTCCTTGCTGGCAGAGGGCTGTTGACAGGAAACACTCAAAATTAACATACCCCATTCAACAGAAAGAGCCTTTTGTGTGGGCTCCAGCAGGCTGCCTGGAAGTCTCCCCTCAATCAATCAACAGGGTCATGTGATATCCTGCCTCCTAGTGTGGGAATCTCTGAGGTGTTAAGTTTTCCCAGCCTCTTGGCCTCTGGGAACAGCAGGTGGCTAGATTTTCAATTAACCAACAAGCTTTGAAGTCCCTGCCCCTCTTGCAACTCCTAAATACAGTTTCCCTGTCAGAGTTTAGACCGCTAGCGCCACCTTGGGGAATTTGTCGGTACTGCATCCATTTTTGAGTTGTCTTGAATTACTGCATTTCAATAGAGTGGTCTTTTGCTTGATAGTATAGGACCCTTGCTTAACATTGTTTTGATGGCATCCTTACAGTAGAGTGGTGATGTGGAACCCCCCCACAAGAAGGTTGTATCTTTGGAGTGGTCTCGTGCCAACTGCGCAGTTCTCCTATTCTGGCGTGAATGTGGGCGGCGATAGCTCATCCCCACATCCACCCAGTCTATTGATTTAGTTTGTTCTGGGATAGAATAATGGGCGGCGACAGCTCATCCCCACATCTACCCAGTCTATTGATTCAACATGGGTCAAAACTCTTGACAAATCCCCCCGCCCGACTGCGCTTTGATTCAAGTCGAGGGGAAGTCGGGTGCAAAGGAGGTTTTGAGCCCTTGCGCTGGTATGTCCCCATTATCTTCTTCCAATTCTGTGGATGGCACAGTTCAGCATCTTTTCCTCCACCCAGTTGGATCGATCGGTTCTCCTCGCTGGTCCTGATGGGAATATTGGGCGGTACCCCAGGCCCCTCGGGTCTCTGCTCCCGGTCCCCGGATCGTCCTCCTTGGCCAGTCTCCAGGTTTTCTTTCTCCTAGGATGACAAAGGAAAGCGGCAATACCTATTCGTAGACATTTCTTCCCCACCATTGATATAATGGGGTGGCATATACATTTTATAGTGAAAATATTTGCGTTATTATTTTAACAAAAAACAAGATACAATTATAAGACTTTTTTCTTTTCCAAATCATAATATTTTAGAAACTATACGTGGAATAATTTAGGGTTGGAACTGAATTACTATGGAGCGGCCCCCTCTGGTATTGCAGAGGACTCCTCTAGTCGCTGCAGAGTGTGCCTGGGATGGCAGCACTTTAACTGATTTATATGTACCCACTTGTCTTCCCCCTCTGCCGAACTGCCTTTGGGGTTGCGGATCTTGTATGCAACAGGGGAGATCTTGTCTATAATTTCAAACGGTCCCTTCCATTTAGGCAAGAATTTTAGCTGTTTGGCCTGGTTCCTTTGGAAATTGTATAGATAGACACTATCACCCACCTTATATTCCTTTCGGGTAGTTTTTAAATCATAGTGGGTCTTCATGCTCTCGGCTGATCTTTCTAGATTCCGCTGAGCATAGGCAAAAGCATGCTGAAGGTGTTTCCTTAAATTCTCCACATACTCATGAGTTTTGGAGGCATTTATCAACGTTTGCTCTTGGGTTCTATAGAGCAAATGCTGGGGTAGCACCATCTTGCGTCTGGTCATCAACTCAAATGGTGACATTTTGGTTGCAGATGAAGGGGTAGATCTGATGGCCATTAGGACCAGAGGTAATCGGATATCCCAACTTGGCCCAGAATCTGCCACAAACTTTTTTAATATGCTCACAATGGTTCGGTTGTATCTCTCCACTGCTCCAGAAGAAGCTGGCCGATAAGCAATGTGTAGCTTCCTTTTCACCCCCAGTATCTCCCACATCTTTGTCATTACTTCACTGGTGAAGTGGCTACCCCTGTCTGACTCAATCCTTTGAGGTAGACCAAACCGAGAGAAGATGTGGTTAATCATCAGGGCAGCTGCTGTTTCTGCCTTGCAGTTTAGGACCGGGAGACATTCCACCCACTTGGTAAACAAGCATGTAACGGTCAACATGTACTTGTTTCCTCTAGACGAGCGAATTACAGGGCCTACAAAGCCGATTTGCAAATCTGACCATGGCAGTGTCATCCCCCTCTTTTGGAGAGGCGCACGGTGTGTGAGGGATGATGGCTGAAATTGTGCACACACAAGACACCCCTTCAAGTATTGGTCGAGGTCCTGCCCCATGTGTGGCCAGTATGCAACCTCTCTTAACATTTCCAGTGTCGTGTGAAACCCCCTATGACCGGCGGTGGCTGCATCATGGGCGTGACTTAACATCAGGCTTTGGAATGAGGTAGGGACCAACCACTGATCTTGGCCAGCTTGGGATTTCCTTACCAACAAACCGTCTTGGATTCGGAACCTTTTTGGACATTTCATCAACACTCTTAGGTCCTCTTTCCCAATGTAATCGGTATCCGTCAGGGGAAAGTTCTCAGGGTCCTCAAGGTGTTGGTAAAACTTACCAATAATTGGATCCCCCTTCTGAGCTGTAATTAAATCAGCATCATGGGTCTCCTTACTCCATTGTGCAGTTGAAAGATCACTGTGAGCATTTGTCTGGGACCTAGTGATAGCAGTGACCTGGATTTCCCCCAATAGGGACTCTATTTCTATTAGATCCCCTTGGATGGCCCCGGTTTTGGCCAGCTGATCAGCTAAGTCATTTCCAGTTTTGTCTGGTCCCTCTACTTTGGAATGACCCTTGATCTTTTTCCAGTAGATGGTCATCCCATTCGATGTGATCAGATCATCAATGTTTTGAATTAACTTCCCATGTTTCAAGGGTTTGTTATTAGCACATAACATGCCTCTGGTTTTCCAATTAACCAGGTGCTCCACGAACCCGTTCCGTACATAATCCGAATCTGTGATTATGATCAGTTCGTGGAGTCGATGTTGGACAGCAGTGAGGGTGGCCTGATGCACAGCCATCAATTCTGCCACCTGACTACTTCGGGGACCAATTTTGTATCCAGCGGAGGGTTCTGGTGACTCATTCACCCATGCATTCCCTACGCCGGCCACCAGTTCTTTCTCCCCGTTGTCAACATGGTACGAGCATCCATCCACATAGACAGTGGGCATTCCCTCACACTTGTCTTCTTCAAAGACTTTGTGTGGGGAATTAAGGTATGCCTCCACGTTGTCCTTGATTTTTAGACTTTCGTCCTCGAGACAGTTTTCTCTGGCACAATCATGCAAGTCAGCCAGACCTTGTGCGAGGGGACTCTTCTTGTTTTGGCCATATCTGACCTCCACAGGAAAGCCTTGCATTGACAGAATCCAGGAAGTAATCCGGGAATTACTCAAATTTCCAGCCCGGATTCTGTCAGTTTGGAGATATTGCAGAGGCTGGTGTGGAGTCTCCACTATGATGTGTTCCCCCTGGATTAACGGGCGGTAATTCTTCAATGCCCACACCGTTGCCAGGAGTGCCTTCTCACAATCGTTGAATTTTTCCTCCACAGAGGATAAAGTTTTGCTCGCATAGGAGATTACTTTATTGACCTTGTCATGCTTTTGGTATAATACTGCCATCAAGCACGTATTAGAGAACCCTGTCTCCAGGAAGAATTCCTTGTTTCTGACAGGGTAAGCTAGGTAAGGCGCTTTTGAGAGGCTTCTTTTGAGTTGTCTTACTGCCTCGGATTGTTCTGGACCCCAATCCAACTTGACCCCCCCTTCAAGAGATGAATCAGGGGTCTAGTGATCTCTGCGTAGCCTTCAATGAACTTTCTGCTGTAATTAGTCAGTCCAAGGAGGCTCCTTAGTTCCTGCAGAGTTGTGGGGTCTTTCAGCTTCTGAAGTGCTTCCACTTTCTTTTCTTGGGGACAGAGGCCCTGAGGAGTAATCTCATGCCCCAAGAAATTAACACGGGTTCTACACCACTGTGCTTTCTGGAAGGAAAGTTTTGCTCCGGCGGCCCTCAACTGTGTCAGAACATAACGGATCTCCGCTATGTGTTCTTCCACAGATTAACTTTTGATGAGGACATCATCTACATAAGCCAGGTTACCCCTCGCACCCAGGTCGGGCATGGCCTTATGTAGGAAAATGTTGAATTCATTGCCGGAGTTGAGGTATCCGAAGGGAGTCCGCGTCCATGTGTACTGCTGGCCCCCAAAGGTAAAAGCCAGTTTGTATTGGTCCTCCCTACTGACAGGAACGGTCCAGTATCCATTGGTCAGGTCTATTGCAGTGAATACCTGTGACCCCTGAATCTGGGCCAGCCCTTGGTCAATGTAGGGCAGAGGCCATCGTGAAGTATGGACCCGTTTGTTGAGCTCCCTAAGGTCGGCGCAGAGTCTCCACTGGCTGTTTGGCTTCAAAATTCCCAGCACCGGATTATTGAAGGTGCTGTGTACTGGACAGATTATTCCTCGGGACTCAAGGTTCTTAATTATTTCAGTAAGGGACTCCATGGATGCGAGAGGCAAGCAATATTGTTTCACAAACACTGGAGTCATGCCAGGGTTCGTGGGAATTGTTGTCGTGTGGATGTCGGTGCGACCACAGTCATATGAGTCTACCGCAAAGAGATCTTGGAAATCCAAGAAAACTTGTTTCAACTTTTGCTTTTGTTCCAGAGTCACACATGCATCAGCTAGGTTGACTCTCTCTTCCACCATCTGCCTGAAGCCTGGAAAGACTTCTGGTTTGGCTATCTCAGCGGCCTCCTCCAGCTGGGTGGAGAAGTCCCTGGTCAGAGTGCTGATTTGGACTGGAGGCCTCAGGTTGCAAAGGCAGCCTTCAGGGACCTGGAAAATCACCTCATCCCTCCTGAAGTCACAAGTCACATCTTCCTTACCATAAGGGCAAGAAGTGTACACCAGGAAGTTCCCCCCATGCCGGGTGAAAATCCTGTCTGGTGTTGTATGGTCATCACTGTCACTGTCAAAACAGTCCTTGGGGATTGGTCCTAACAGTTAATTTCCTAAATCAATGGAGAAATGTCGGTCATCAACCGCCATTCCAATAATGGTGCCTGCGGCTAGAGTAATACTCTTTAAATCGCTGTTATCCACCTCTATTGGAATGGTGTCATGTTCTATGTTGACTAATGGTGTTGGGTTTACCCCTAACCCTTGCTGTTGGAGAGAAGCATTTAGATGAATGTAAGCATCAGGGTTTTTCAATTTTTGTCCTCTTTTAACTTTCACTTCCAGGGAGAATTGTCAGGTCCTTTCTGGGATGGTGACTTCCTCTTTAATCTGAATTTCAACTGCATAAGGTAGCAATTGAGCTGACCTAAATGCTTTTTCTGAATCATCAAAGCCCATGGGATTATCCGTTAATCGGGACCAAGCTTTGAAGTTTATTAGGTCCAAACTAATGGCGAAGCGATTGAGAATGTCACTGCCTAAGTAAAAGGCGGCAGTGACATCTTGCACGACCCAACAATTATGGACTATGCTCTTGTTGCCAATGGAGATTTTGAGCATACACCTGCTTGGCAGCAGATGTTTGGAATTGGGTGCTTACAGGTCCATTTCCCATTTGTCTATCAGTTTGAATGTGGGAATGGCTGGATCTTTTGGGAGTTGGCGGAACATGGCTTCGCTGATGAAGCTCTTACCGTTGTTCACACACACTCGAGCGAGAACAGAGTCCTTCCCATCATTTAACTGAACAGGGATGACCAACTGCTCTCCAATTTGCTGAATATCAACCAGGCTCTTAGCTGATTTCACATCTTTCTGGACTATAGGAGTGGGAGTTTCTGATTGTGGATTAGTAAAGAATTTCAGGGTGTTTCCTTCCAGTGTGGAATACCACCTTAAACTGGAAGGAAGGTTGATTTTCAGAAATAGAGAGGACCCCCCATCACCAGTCTGTTATCCTACTGCTCTAACTGTCACGTCTGGAATTTGGGTGTTCTGGAAGTGAAATTCTACTTGGTCAGATTTTTGTTCAACCATGTGGCAGGTGCCATTTAAACTAACATGGTTGACACTCTGTTTTAATTTTATTGGTCGACTAGTCTGGGTCCAGAGGACCTTGTTTACGCAATCTATTAGGGGTGACAACCTTCTCAGGAGGTCATTCCCTAGTAAACAAGGGGTGCCCTCTGGAGTCACTACTATGACCGGGTGTTTTACCTTGTGTCGCCCAATTTTGATGTCCAAATCTGCAGTCCCCTCAACAGGAATTTCATTCCCGTCAAAGTTCTGCAGTTGTCCAGGAAGAGAGGTGAGAGGAATACGGTAATTCTCCCCCCTTCCTGCATTTAGTTCCTCAAAGGCCCTTTTGGACAGAAGGGTAGCTTGGGATCCAGTGTCCACCAGTGACAAAATTGTACCCTGCCCCTGTACTTGTGCCGGGGCATAGTATCTTCCCTCCTTCTCCTCAAGGGGGCACAGATAATGCACATTTTTGGACAACTGGTGGGCTAACTTTTTGGTTTTGGACATTGCTAGCGAAGAGATTTGGGCAGAATTCTTTGAAGAGCCTTGGGAATCTGAAAGAAACAGTTGGCAACTGGAAATCAGAGCCATTGTGGGTTCCCCTGGTTCCGGTTCTGGGCCGCCCCCCCTTTTTGGAGGCAGTCACCAGGATGGGTTTGAACCAGGGGATTTCGGTATTGTGGGTTCTGGGATGAGATGATGGGCGGCGGTAGCTCAGTCTCCATATCTCCCCAGTCTGGATTGGAATCCCTTGGGACCCATTTTTCTTTGGGAGGAGTTCCCCCATCTCGAAAGGAGAAGATCCTTTTCCCAGGATCCTCTGAGGATCCCTCTCCCTCAAATTGGAAGATCTGTACCTCCTCCACAAACTGGGCCTGTTTGGGGCCTTTATTTCTCCTACCCCCCCTCTGCTCCTTGGGAGGCAGGCTTTCAGGGGTAGGAGATTTTGTTTCCGGTTCCTGGTTTTCCAGGGGCTGTTTACAAGTTGTGAAGGAAGCTTCCTCCAAGGCTTTACACTCCCCTTCCCCTTGTGCCTCCTCCCTGGGAACCGGTGGGTTATCGGGGTGCTGCCCCCGTCCTTCTTCTGGAGCACCAGGTCCAGAGTTTGGGGCATGCTGCGGTGGCATGCTCATCTGAGGGTTCTGTTGAGCCCTCAGTATGTGACCCATATCCCGTGCCATATTTTGGACCTGGCGCTCAAGTTGTGAAACCAGCTCAGGCTGATACGGGGCTCTATTTTCTCCCCTGGGCTGATCCCGGGAAGGGTAGCTATGCCTTCTCTGGCAGTACCCCTGGTTGGGAAGATTTTGGTACCCCTCCACCCTTGGCCTCCCCTCTCCCGGATTAGGTTGTCTGGGCTCAGGGAATTGGGGAAAGAAGGATGGATGATTTTGGGGCTGGAAATTGGGTGGATACCTGGGGAAAAAGTTCTGCCCAGGATTTGGTGAATTTCTGCCCTCCTGGGGGAAGTTAGGAGGGAAGTTCCCCGGGTCAGGTGCTTGGCTGGATCCCCCCCTTGGGCTGGAGGAGTCCACACATAACCCAGGATTGGTCGGTTTCCCTTGTAGCAAGGACTTACATAGTCAGGGGAGCGGGGGACCCCATTTGTGGGACTACCTCCTCGACTCCCTGTCTGTGACTGGCCTGAGGGCCTTCTGGGCTGTGAATTATTTGGTGCAGGCAGGTTTTTAGGCCCCCCCATCTCCAAATCTAAAACGGGGCAACCTTTACCTCTGCCACCTTGGCAGCAGCAGGGGTGCTGTTGGTTTTGGGGTATTTCGGCACATTATTTTTATTTTCGATGGGCTTCTGCACCTCGTAGATCTGGGTAGCCTGTTCAATGACCCAGTCTAAAGATCTTTTCTCATGAAAATCTCTCACGAGCTGGGTCATTATGTATTTGGGTAAGGCATGGAAAAAACTTATTGATAAATTCTCTGCTATCTGTGCGCACCCTTCTGGTGGTCTGCGCAAAAGCACACTTTAATTCTTGCACAAACTATTGTGGGGCCTGATCCTCCCCACATTGCAAATTGTAGGCTGCCTTGCAAGCCTCTTGAGGATTTCTGGGCACAGAAAAATGTTTCAAGATGGCCGCCCTGTATGTGGACCACCTTGAATGGTTTTGATCCTCCAGCCCTGCAAAGAAACTGGAGTATTCTGGTGAGAAGGTCCATTTGACGTACTGGATGCAGCTACTGCTGTCCTTCAAATGGAAAGTCTCCATCATTTGCTCATAGAGCTCCAAGTGTTCCCAAACAGAATACTTGGTGTTCTTATGATAAGGCGTGATGACACTCCTTATTGCCTTTATTTGTTTCAATGGGTCCTTAAGCAAGGCCCTTTTTGCCTTATTGGCCTTTTTGGTTTGGGTAACCCTGGTCCATTCATCCTCTGACTCAGAAGCACTGCTCCCAGAGGTGCCCGTCTGATCTTCCAGGTTTTCCCGGATTCTGCGAGCCTGGGAATGGCTGGCAGAATGTGGCGACCTGGTCTCCTGTGTCCTGTAATGCTCAGAGGAGTCTTCAACCCTCTCCTTGCTGCCAGGATTTGATGGGTACCCCCCCCCCACTGACCTAACTGGGCAGAGGTTTTCAGGATGCCCTTAATAGGCTTACTCTCCTGGGGTTCCCCACTAAATTGCACTGTGCTTGGGTGCCAATGCCCGGATGCCCGCCCATCCATTCCTGGGAGGTACTGGCCTATGAGCCCCATACTTCTAGCTGGATAGTAATATGCCATCCCTGTGGCCCTGGGCTCATGTGTGCGAGGGGTCATGGGGGTGGCAGAGTCCAGGGACTGGGAGCGATGAACGCCTCTGGTACCAGGGCTCCTGAGTTTATGCTCAGGCGTTTCCCTTTCCCAGCGAACCTCGTCTCTATCAGCCCCTGCTCCCTGTTGCAATGCAAGAGCCTGCGCTTTCAGTTCCTCAGTTAAGGCCTTACTAGACTCTATCAGTCTCTCCTGCATGGCTACCTGTTGCTGGAGCCTATCATTGTGCTGACAGAGAGCCTCATTTTCTCTCTGTGCCTCCTGATTGGTCCTGGAGTACTGGGCCAGTCTCTGCTGCAGGAGGGTTACCTCCTCAGTCCCATCCCTACTGGCCTGCTTCTTTCTTGCCAGAGCCTCCTCCACCCTCCTGGTGTGATCTAGCAAGCCCTGATGCTCTTTTTGGAGGTCACCCAGCCCCTGGAGGGCCAAGTGATTTTCTTCAATTTTTCTTTTTAAATGGCAGACTTCCTGGCCTAAGGTATCCCTTTCCTGACCAAGAGCCTGCATTTGTGACACCAGGTCGTCCCTCTGCCTTTGAAAGGCACCAGCTTTCTGGCGTTCTTCATCAAACTCTGCCTGGGTATCCAGGTCTTTCAAAATCAATGTATTGCTTTCCTCTTTCTCTCTGTCTCAGTAAGGAGTCCAAACTGTCTTGGTGCTCCTTCTGCAAAGCCAGAATTCTGGTATCCTGGTCTGTCTTTTCCTGTTGCAGTATATCCATGTCCTCTTTTATTTTAATGAAATACTGCCTACTATCATTTTCTGACTCCTGGCTCCTCTGCAGCCTCTGCTCAGAAGAGACCAGGTCAGATTGGTCCTTTTCTAACGCCATCTGTTGCCTATTTGCCAGATCTTGGCCTTCAGCACATTTGTCTTGCATGGCTCCCATATATAGATACAAATATGCCGCTATCTTGGCAATCTTACTATGTTCATCTTTGGCTTTAGGGGCCATATATAGTTCACTCAGGGCCACATGTAGGGGACCCTGATCCCCCCATATATCTGACCCTGTTTCAGTGACCTGTTGCGCGATTGCCTGCAACCAGACCGTTTGGTCCTGGTGAGTCCACTCACCTCTCACAAATAGCTTATGTAAGAAGTGCTCTCTGGCTATTTTCATATCTACCAAGGTCGTCATTCTGGAATTTGAGTTCCTTCCTGACTTACGGAAGTTTGTATTTTATTTTGCAAAACAGACCGTTTCCTTAGAGCGTTCTTGAGGGATGCTTTCACAGTGTAAAACAGCGTGGTGATCTAACCGGATATGTGTATCTGGTCAGTTGGCACACTGTATTAATCTACAGCTAAGTCAATGCCTAGTCTGGGATGCTGAGCAAAACCCGTATTGATGTATTTTTATATCCAGTTCAGTACTCTGGATGACAACCCTTGTATAACACCCCCCTCTTAGAATCCCCCTGACCCCACTGAGCCAAGAAGTGGGTTTGTTTTGCAAATTAAAAGGTTTATTTGAAAATTTAAACAATATATATATATCACACTTCTATAAATAAATTGAGAATGGATATTACACTTGTGAATATGAGCAGTAGTCAGCAAGAGGTAACTTATGAATAGGAACAGAAGAATAAGGTGGGAAAGAATGCTTTATATGGTTCAAGGAAACGCAAGGTGGAATAAAATGCAGTACAGAAATAACTTGTTATGATTTTAGCAAAAGGTAATATGATCACTTTTTCTTTTGACAATTCACTCCCCCCCCCTATGCAATACAAGAAATGGAAGGAGAGCACACAGTCTTCAAGAATCCCAACAAATCACACTTTATAATGCAATACACAGTTCCAGTTCTCCCAGCAAGCTTAGGGAAAACAGGGATGAGTTTTAAACACAGGCGAATTACTTTAATGTGGTTTGCAAGGAAGCGAAAAGGTGCTAAAATTGCTTTTAATTCCCTCTAGAGGTTCAGGGTAGGTGATGGCTACTTTATATTTGTTCAGGCTCACTTTAACAATACTCTATGAATGATTAGCAGATTGCAAACAAATTTTAGCAAAGAGAAGCAAAAAGCTGCTGATTTCTACAGATGAAGAAATCGGGCCAAATCGCAAATCGCGGTAAATTTCGCGAGTGCGTGTCTCGCGATTATGTAAAAAGTATAGGGAGTAGGAAGCTTTCAGATGAAAGTTAAATCTCGTTCCTAGCACAAACGGTTCCGGAGATACGGATGATTTAATAAAGGTAGATTTTCGGATTTAAAGTAAAACTCAAAATGACAGGTGACAGCTTGCAGCTGCAGAATTGACAGGTGACAGTTGTGCAGCTTTAAAAATGACAGATTACACGATTTCTAGGAGGCTGTTCTAATTAGGTTAAAATAGCTTGAATTAGATTATTTTAACTAAGAGATTGGGTTCTGCACAGTTCTGGCGGATACTCACTCCTAATTTTGAAATGAATGGGCCTCGTCACGGATCTGGTCAACGGGACTGGACTTCGGTTCTCTCTGCTCGGCGGGTCAATCAGGCACCGGTTCTGCTCACAGCGGTCTGGGTCTCTCTGGATCTCTGGTCTGGTCTCTGGCAATTGTTCTTGGCAAAGAATTCAAACAGCTCGCCCAGCTGTGGAATAGTTTGCAAATGATTTTAAGGATGCTGAGGCCTGCTGAGAAGAGTTCTCAGTTTGTGGGTTTAGGCCCTTGCTTTAGGTTCTGAAGTAAAGTTCTGGTGTTTGGAGATTGATGGATGTGAAGTCTGGAGTCTCCCGGCAGAGCATCCCGCAGAAAATGGAATTGAATTTTTCTACCTGTCCCAGCAGTCTCTTTTTATGTGTTTTAAAAAGTGAGTGGAGAGGCTAGCATCCCTAAGCCTCCCCCTCTCTTGATTTGATAGGTCAATAGTGATGTCATTTTTATGACCTGCAGAAATGACACTCCCCTGGTCAATATGCACACAAATCTATTCCTGATCCAAATACATATTTCCCAGGTACACAGTTGTTTGACATCACATACACACATCATATATTACTAAAGATAGTCCCTGTCCCGACTCTGGCTTTTGTAGGAGCTTGCATTAAAAAATGGCTACTTATTTTCAATTTTAGTGGGTTTTGCAACATTGGTTTTTCATCAAAAATTATACAAAGGTACATTTCCCTTCCACATATATCCCAGTAACTTTCCATGTCTCTAGCTTAAACACATTGTCTACAATAATCATAATTAGCTGGGTTTTGCCCCAGAACATGGTACAAATTGGAGTTTGGACTCAAATCGTGAGGGCATTTTTCAAACTAAGACTCTCAAAGTTGTACATTCCTGTCATTTGTTTACAATAAATTATCACTGTTTCTATAAAATATATATTTGTTGCAATTCAACTCCCCACAGTGTTTGGGTCCGCCTCTAGTAGTCTGGGTGGGTTAGTGATCACATGTCTCTCCTTGCTGGCAGAGGGCTGTTGACAGGAAACACTCAAAATTAACATACCCCATTCAACAGAAAGAACCTTTTGTGTGGGCTCCAGCAGGCTGCCTGGAAGTCTCTCCTCAATCAATCAACAGGGTCATGTGATATCCTGCCTCCTAGTGTGGGAATCTCTGAGGTGTTAAGGTTTCCCAGCCTCTTGGCCTCTGGGAACAGCAGGTGGCTAGATTTTCAATTAACCAACAAGCTTTGAAGTCCCTGCCCCTCTTGGGGAATTTGTCGGTACTGCATCCATTTTTGAGTTGTCTTGAATTACTGCATTTCAATAGAGTGGTCTTTTGCTTAATAATATAGGACCCTTGCTTAACATTGTTTTGATGGCATCCTTACACTAGAGTGGTGATGTGGAACCCCCACAAGAAGGTTGTATCTTTGGAGTGGTCTCATGCCAACTGCGCAGTTCTCCTATTCTGGCGTGAATGTGGGCGGCGATAGCTCATCCCCACATCCACCCAGTCTATTGATTTAGTTTGTTCTGGGATAGAATAATGGGCGGCGACAGCTCATCCCCACATCTACCCAGTCTATTGATTCAACATGGGTCAAAACCCTTGACAGGGGAACAAATGATGACTAATACACTGCCAACAGAGCCTCCTCAGAGCACCTCTTAAGTACCAACTCCATGCTGCAGCAATAAAATAGAAAAAAAAGGAAAAGTATAATCACAATAAAAGCGACACCCACCATGGTATTTGTCTTCAGTCCCAACTACACATAAGAGAAATACAAAGAAACCAGGACAACTGTAGTCCACCTCGCCAGCAACTAATCCATAGAGACACACGCAGAACAAATAGGAAACCAAAACAAATCTGTAAAGGAAGTACATAACCCAACTGCATCTAGTAACAATAAAGAGATGACGATACACCCATAACAGCACAAAAGAAGCGAGCACTCCAAGCTATAGAACACTGGTTACTAAATTATGACAAATACCCAACGAACAATATCAACTGCAGTATAACTGTGACAAACCCTGAAAAACAACGTGCCAGCCGTCTTTCCTTGGACATTACAGAAATCGAGTCAATCATGAAAAACCAAGACAAAAGAAAGGAAAACTTTGGAAGTCTTCGACTTGCAAATTCCACTGAAAGGGGCCTTGACAGACCCTCGCCCACCAATATTGACAAAACACTGGGTGGTTCCCACTACAGAAACAATACATCACAGACTATTCAAAGCGAAAAATACACCATATCACTCAAGTAAATGCAACCCGCCTATGCATCCTATATCCCACCTGAAAACAATATATATTTATTAATGTGATACAGTTTTATACAAACGTAGAAAACTTTACACATAATAACATCAAACATTAGTGATCTAAAAATAGTATTCGATATACAAAATATAAAACTGTTATACATAATAATAATAGTATCACAACAGATCAATCCAGACAGAACAGATAAAATCATCTCCTTGATAGGACTGTTAAATAATCATGTACATATACATATATTTCATCCATATGAAAAGAAGAAAAGGAGAGAGGGAGAAAAACCTCCTTGTGTTCCTACCAGTATAATTAATCACCTTCCATACTTGCGTTGCCCATCCATTTACTAAAGGAAGGCACCTCTATACTTCAAAGGGGCCACCCTTGTACTTGTTTTCATGCAGGTGACAGTCTCACGCCACACCTGAAAAAGTGCTAAGTGCAGTTTAGGGTTTAAGGTATTAACACATTGATATCAAAAGTCTACCTGTTCCATATATTCGATATTGTGGACAAACTCACCAAGATATTTTATGTACATTGCTCTCACCCTACAACATTTCGTAAGCACATGACAAGCCGTCTCCAGCTCAGCTGGATGTTCACAAATTCTACAATATATTTCTGCTGCTTCCAGACGGGTAAGTGATTGAAGCGTAATAGTAAAATAAAGCGCCTCAATTAATCCGATGGGCAGAGATTTAGGTATGGTTGTGCCTTCATGTAGGTATAGAGTACAAAATTAATAAAACTGTAACTTTTCAGGCTACTCAGATGCATAAAATTACTCTGCCAATCCCAAAGATTTAGGTGTCTGCGCATGCTGGTAAACAGATATTCATTATCCATGCCCCACTCAGGTGACCAATTGATTTCTTCGAACACAGTGTTAATCTGGGTTTCTAGTTTTACCTGTCTACCCGCCGCAGTATTCTCTTTGATGGTCATGCGGAGCCTGTTTGTAGGTCTGTTGTTAAACCTGATGTAAAATTCCATCCTTTCCCTTAAGACCATGGCCTTAAGGGATGAAATACCTAGCTCTAGCCTAATTATGGCCATGGGGATACATTCAGGAAGGGCGAGAATTTTTCTCCAGAACTTACCCTCCACAAGTTGTAGCCATCCTAGATTCATATTGATCAGGGGGTCTAAACCGTACGTGACCATAGGTGCCAGACATTGAATATACAACTAACGTGCTGCCCATATTGAAAAACCACATTGTTCACACGTGAACTTGTATATTAGTGCTGTAAGTTGGGCAGCTTTTGTTCTGCGCTCCTGGATACATGTGAGGTAATTTCCTTTATGGTCAAATTCAACACCTAGGTATTTGTACGTAAAAGTATATTCAATTTCAATCAGACCCACCGTCATGCGAGGCTTAGCTACTTTACCTGCGGTATATAATAATTGGTTGGTTTTACTGTGGTTAATGACAAGTTCATTATTCTCTGCATATCGCCATAGCTGGTTAGCGGACCTTAGGATCCCACTGAAGGTGTGATCCAAGATCACCAAATCGTCCGCATAGGCCAGTATGGGACAATGGCAGGTGCCTATCTTAGGGGGACAGTTGTTAATCCCAACCAGGCATTTGGGTACATCGGACACAAACAAGTTGTAAAGGGTGGGGGCCGTCACCCATCCCTGCTTTACCCCTCGCATCAGAGGGATTGGTTTGGTTACAGCACCTTGATTGTCTAACCTTACTTGTACCGTATTATTGGTGTGAAGAAGCTCAAGGTAGAATAGCAAAGATTCCGGGCAGCCCAATTTCCTCAGTTTGTTCCATAAAAGAGAGCGATTTACCGAGTTGATGGCTGCCCTGAAGTCTACATAAAGAGCATATAGTGGAGGGTTGGCATGGACCAGAGCCTTGCTTCTCAAAGCATTCATAACGAACAGATTATGTGAGGTAGAATAACCAGCTCTGAAACCACTTTGGAATTGATCTAGTATACCCGCACCCTTGGTCCATTTTTGTAATTCCTTGAGGATGAGAGCAGCAAGCAACTTCCCAGAGCAGTCCAACTTAGATAAGATCTGATAATTCTCTGGTTTGGTTCGGTTGCCTTTTTTAAAAAACTGGTATGATGATGGCGGCCTGCCAGGATAATGGAACACGCCCCTCGTACAGTATTTTGTCAAACAGAATTTTAAGGAGACTGGCCCAGAACGGTGGGTTATTTTTCATCACTACATTAGAAAGGCCATTCGGCCCTGGGGCTCAAGAGGTGTTTAATTCCTTAATTCTATCTTGTAGGTCCGCGATAGAAACATAGAACGGGGGGAAAAGGGGTTTAGAGAAGGTCGGGATGTAGGTCTTATTATTAATCCCCACATTCTGTTTTTCCATATAGGCAATCCATTCAGCACTGCCTATAGGGTTCACCATATTAGAGATCTTCTTCCCTTTCACCTCCCCTATTACAGACCAAATATTGCGGGTGTTTTTACTACATAATCTTCTCAACGTAT
This sequence comes from Ambystoma mexicanum, assembly GCF_040938575.1. Classification (NCBI taxonomy): domain Eukaryota; kingdom Metazoa; phylum Chordata; class Amphibia; order Caudata; family Ambystomatidae; genus Ambystoma; species Ambystoma mexicanum. The sequence continues at coordinate 409,032,727 of NC_090941.1, read as the reverse complement.
GCTGCCATCTCTCCAATTTCCTGTATTTTCTATGTATTTTTAGCCATTTTTGATAAACAGCCTTCAACTTTCTTGTTTTGGAGGCTGTGACCTCTCTGGAGTGCACCCCCATTCTGACAAATCGAATGTCGCCTCTGAGCTTACGCTTCCTATCTCTAATTGCGTGGTCATATATTACCTCTTGCGGCACCTTCCCCACCATTGACCGTACTTTACAAGAACCGTGTAAACCAGAGAAATTACTAATCCATCTCTTGATTTCATCAGGTGACATCTGCATGAACAAATTTGACTGTTCGATCCCCCATTCGCCAGAAGCTTTAGAGGCCTTCAGCACATTTTTCACCGACCAGGAGATACGATTTAAAGAGTGGTTAGTTATAAGATCACCCAAATTGGCCACATTCACCCTGGGGGTACAAGACCCCAGCTTCAGTATCAAGGGGTCATGGTCATTCCATTCACATTCCCTCACCTCCATGTCATGGACAATAGTTGAAATCTCAGCACTGGTAAAGATATAATTGAGAGTACTCCCACTTCTCCCATTTTTCCACGTATGCTTTCCAGGCCCATCACTTCTTGTACGCCCATTAATTATTTCGAGGTCCCAGCAATAAAAAAGCCCCTCCAGCACTCCCCCTCACTATCTGTGAATGCTTGTTTCCAGAGAATATTATTAGATAGATGCTGATTATTACTAGTACCCCCCCACAATCTGGCAATTTAGATCCCCAGCCACAGTGACATAGTATTTATCATTGGTTAACTTCCAATTGCTCATGAGATCATGCAGGGCATCTTGTATATGCTCTCTGAGCGCTGCACCAGGAGGATTATATATATTAATTAGCAGCATTTATTCCCATACAGCCTTTACTCTGAAGGGCATAGCAGCCGCACATATATAATTGCTCTCCACTGGGATCACTTTACTGTTGATCTTATTCGACACTCCGATAGCTAAACCCCATAGGGACGTTCCCTCTCTCCCTTCTTAGCCAAGGTATGGTAGATAGATTAACCATCTATGGCCGTCAGATGCAACAGCCAGGTTTCTTGCAGTAGAAAAATGGGATAGTTGTTAATAAGTGCAAGGGAGCCCTTATCTGTGAGAAAATGTTGATGGCCATGAGTATTCCAGCTTAACAAAGAATAATCTCATGGTTGTTGTAAAACCCTGGGTAGCGAGTCCGCAAACCATTTCAGAGTGTTTTGGATGTCCACCAACTGTACTTTCTCTCCCAATGGTTGGACAGGCCTGCCACCCGTATGCTGAGATGCAGCATAGTCAGCACTCGGAAGAGAGGGGTCTTCCTTCTCTTTACAGGCATCTACCTCTATACCCACTTGCATAAGACATTTTTCATGAGTACGAATCAGTTGGGCTGATGCCATGACACAGCAATGGAGGGCAGTGACATTGGGGTTACATACATTAAGTGGTTCTACAAAAGAGAAATCTTCTGTACGTATAACACGTAGCTGTGGAATAAGATGTAATTTAGTCAAGACCTCTGATCTTGTCAACCACTTGTCCCTTTTCTTCTGGTTTAAGTTTTTAATAATGCAGATTTTACTTGCATTAGGGTCATCAATTTCCGTTGCCTCCAGGGAATTAAGCTGCTCCTCTTCCTCAACTCTCCCATCCCCGCATTGAGTTGAGTATTTAGTAGATTTGTCATTCGTACTAGATGAGAGATCAGATTCCGGATCTTCCAGGATCGCGCTAGTGGCTTCCTGCGTTATGTCTGGTATAATCCAGCTTGTTAGAGTCCCTGCTCCCTTTTTAGTGCGCTTCTTTGTTTTCCTGCCCCTTTTTTTTGCTTTTTTAGATCGAGTGGCCGGAACATTAGTGGCTGGTAAAGGGGAGGCAATTTCAAACGCCACATTTTTGGCAGCCTCACGTCTTAGTTGCCAGCGTTGTTTCTTAGTCAAAGGTGCTTTCTTACCAGTCTCCTCAGGTTCATCCAAGTTACCCGTAGCCAACGGGGCTGCTATATCCCGATCCCCCTTAGGGGCCAGCGGTATTTGCGGCACTTAGTCCATGTCCTCTATAGTGTTAGGAATCCCTAGCTGTATTATAGAGTTGGTATGGATCCTCCCACACAGTTTTAATAGAATTTGCAAGGCAAATTGAACCGAGGCCATTGAGGCTTGCAATTCAGAAATTGCTGCATGCTTTGAGCCCTCTCTGTCACCACTCACTCCCCTATCAGTGTGCTCCAATTCATCAGGCTCAATATAAAGGTTTGGAGAAGCCGATAATCGTCCAGCTGTTGGGGCCACAGGTGAAATAGGGGTGGGGTGAATGGGATAAATGCCAGACTGGTTTGAGGTAGAATTTCCTGTTTGTTTGGGGCTAGTTGATTCCCTGGAGCTCTGCTGGTCATTCTGAGCAGCATTCAAAACTTGTGCTTCTACCATTATTGGTCCGTTCTTTCGTGGTGTGAGGGGTTTATTCAGGGATGCCATCGATTTTTGAATTGATAAACACAGGTCGAGAAGTGAATTATTATCAATATCATTGAAATTAGTGGATTCAAGAGCATCACTATTATTATGAAGGGGCGGGGGTGCAAGATTAATATCCTCAATTGCTGTTTTATCAATAGTAGGAGTTACTTTTGGTGGAATTTTCCCAAACATTGCTGGAATAGTGCCTTTATCTGTGGCACCAACCACCCCATTTGGGGTTCCATTCTTTGTCCCTTTGGATGATGGATTATCTGTGTTCCCGGCCTTGCCTTTACGCAAGTCATACCGGGATCTCACGGACTTTGTTTTTGCCATTATGTTGGATCAACACCGCAATACAACCACTCCTATAAAGATGCCGTGAACTTAGCAAATGCTGATGACAACACACTATTATACTGTCTCACCTGTATGATTAAAGGTGCTCACTGAAAACCCTTATCAGTTTTCGCTGGTACACAGGACGACCGGAGGAGGTCAAAGAGGATAAACCTCCGCAGTCTCCCATCCAATAATAGTGCCACCAGCGCCAAACAGTCGCACAACAGTCACCGGCCTTTACCCCAGTCGGGCTTAACACCGCAAGGGTGGTTGTGTCTGCCTCTTGAAGTAATGGAAAGGTCACGTGCTTAGTCACGTGCCCGCAGGGCAGCTCCACCTCCTCCAGGAAGTGAAGTGAACGTTCCCAGCAACAGCCCCTTGACGGCTCGCAATGCCGGAGTGTATGCAGCAGGAGGTAACGTTCCTTTCAATAAGGCAGAAGCAGATTGCTTAGCACAAAAGCACTCGCCGTTCGGGCGGTTGTGTCTGCCTCTTGAAGTAATGGAAAGGTCACATGCTTAGTCACGTGCCCGCAAGGCAGCTTCACCACCTCCAGGAAGTGAAGTGAACATTCCCAGCAAGAGCCCCTTGACGGCTCGCAATGCCAGAGTGTATGCAGCAGGAGGTAACATTTGTTTCAATAAGGCAGAAGCAGATTCCTTAGCACAAAAGCACTCCAATAATAAATAATAACTTGGAAATGAAATCGACATGCCACAGCGACTCCATGAAAGAAGAGCGCACGAATCGGCTACCAAAAGCCCTGGCAGAGCTACAAAGCACTATGAGCACCGCCTCCAACCTGGCTTTAATCCCATTTGTTAAACTCTATGAGAGCATTAATGAAACAATATGCGACCAAGTCACCCTAATTGCAATGATCCACACTAAACAAACCCATATGGAGACGCTAGTTGGCAAAATACAATATAGATTAGATGTAGAGGCCGAAAATAGCAACAACTGGCAAAATCGTCTATACAAGGTGGCAAGGCAAGATTGAACGGAGAAGACACAAATCACAAATACGCTAACAAACTTACTGCTCAGTAAAGAACAAGAAGGAATGCACAACCAAGATCAAAACCCACAGAAAAATTCCCCCAATGAAGAAACCACAAAGGGAAATATTGAATCTAACGCAACGACTGCCAACCTTTCAATCCCATCTGCAACATCTATCTTGCCCCTCAGCCCTTGTCCGTTTTTGACAATGGCACAAAGTGCCTTGACGCCGACACCAACTGCACCGCACCATGCCCAGAAGGTCAAAGTGGAAACAGAATAACCTGTGACCAAAAATGGCAAGAAAACTGAAAATACGCAAGGAAAAACAAAGTCCACCAATAAACCATCAAAAAAAGGCTCATGAGTGTTCCTAAGAAATGTAACTCCACCCACAGCACACAAAATGGCGACATTAAAAGAGCCTAGACCCAAAATACAAATAAACAAAAGTCCAAACTCTCAAGATCACAAGATAACAGAAAAATAAGAAATGATAGACAAGGGAACTCTAGATCTACTGATTGATCTATCGGCACATGATGAATCCCCCCAGAACCAGCAGCGGCAATACACATCAACTCTTCTGTATAAATAACAGACACCCAGCTGTCGGAAGACTGTGCCAACTCTTCATCATTATATATCATTATACATTATCGATGAATATCTCGAGGGAAACACACGAAGCAGCAGAAATTAAATACTCACCTGTGAAGAAATTTCCAATACAGAACGAGACTGGTCACATCTTTCACCAGACCAGAATCACGGAAGACACCACACGGACCAGGAATCCATGCAAATACAATCTGAAAGTCTCTATCAGGAAGAAATTGAGATGTCACAAGAACAGAAGTGACATCCGACCTCATACAGAAGAAAACTCCAACCATACTGTAAAACCACCGATCTTCATCAATCCACATGAATAGAAAACATAACACAGAATTGAGATCTACAGACCAGATCTGAATAATGACAAACTAATCTTGAACAGAACAAACCTGCTGAGACTGTTCCACGCAATTCCTTTGCTGCGTAATATTCGATCAAGCGACATCAAAGTGGTCGAATTTCTGGATGAAGTCAAAACAGATGCTGTACACTTAGAACTCTATTCCTACCACACTGTTCTCAAAATTATGGAGCAAGAAAAACAACTAAAAACATTTGCATTTTCTTGCCATCCCACGTCAGAATGCCACAACCCATCTACTAGGAGTAAGGAAAAAGAAAATCGATCAAACAAACCAGGAAATAGAAGCAGAAATTTGGAGCAACCTGAGCATTGTGCCCATCGTGGAGGCCGGCCACCCGTGGCATAGGAATCAAAAAATCTGTGAGGTGCTCTGCAATAGCCAGCGAGACCTTTCACTTACCTCGCCGACACATGCCACTTGAGAAAAATACAGATGACAGAAAATCACTACTTATCTATAATGCCAACAGAGTGAATTGCATCATACTTCCACCCTCTGCTCCTGGAACACAAGAGGCTCTACACACTTATTTGGAAACAACAGCAATGAACTTACAAAATTTGAAATAGTCTGCCTCCAAGAGACTTGGCTCTCCACAAGTCCACTCTGCGACAGATGCTTGAATCATATGACCCGGGCCATGACCACAACCAAAGGCCACCCTCAATCAGGCCTCATAACGCTATGGAAAGCCAAAGCAAACTACAGACTAATCAAAATGCTATCACCAAATACATGGTTTCAAATAACTGTTTTCAAACAAAACCAAAGAGATTCACTGAATTAGAATGCAAAAGAATCCCCTTTCCTGGCCATTCTCAACATCTACTGGAGCCCGTCTGTCCTGTCTGACTTGGAATTCTAGGACAAGATATTGACGCAAATTGACAAACTCTACAGGAAATACAGATCACTACAAGTAATAATCTGCGGGTATCTAAATCTCCACTTATTCAAGAAAGATGGGGGAATAATTCCCAATAGCCACTTAAGCGAGAAAGCCAAATCTCGGTCAGCAGCACTTCGGAGGCGAAACTTCAGTCTCCTGAACGGGAACACAAGAGGAGATATCTCTGCAAAGCCGACCTAGTGCAATGCGAAATCCCATGGTCACCTTGACTACATCTACCCCTCTCCCAATCTGTACCCCAAAATCACAGAACTGAAAATCAGGGCTGACAAGAATAGTGACCATGCCAAATTACAGATGACATGGAACACCCCTCACCAACCTCTAGACAAGATAAAACTTCTGAATTTAAGCACCAACACTGGCTACCTGAAGCAAAAATAAAAGGTCTGGAAGACTTATTCACATTATCTAACAGAGATGTATAAGAAAAAAATCAAGTATGAATGGCTCCTAACCCCTTATTTTCAGAAGAATGTCCAAAGTACATCTAAGATAGTCCATACTCACACCTACCTCGAAGCAAATGCATTGGCAAAGAAAGAAATGCGAAAATCTCTGAGAGCAGCCAAGAAAACTGACTCTACAAATCAAATGCTTAAAATCAAAAGAATAAAATCGAAATTCAGAAACTGGCTCAAGAACAACCGAGCGATCATGGCACAAAATGATGCTAAACACATGCTGGCTGCTCTGAATAAAAGAAACACCAGAGACCTTTGGTCACTTCTTAACCCGACGCAAACCATTGAACAACATCTTATTGCGGAGGTCCACAAAGAAGCCTGTATTGTCCACTTCCAATCCATATACAATGTGAGTCTAGAACAAGAGAGCAATAAGATTCCTGCCAGTACGACCAAGAACCCATGGTACAACAAATGGGACTATGCAAAGGCATTGCTGGGGGGGCTGAGTGGGCTATAGCCCCGGATCATTTTGTTCTAGCCACGGATAGAAGCTCAGGAGCTACAACCAAAAGACTAGCTAGCCCCAAGTCTCGACAGTCCCGACATTAGCGTAGCCCCGGATCTTTTCCAGACCTATCAACACTCATGGGACTATGAAGAGATTCTCTCTCACATCAGACGACTCAACCCTTCCAGAGCCCTGGGCCCGACGGCCTTAGAAATTCCATCATCAAAAGCCAACCAGAAGCCTGGGCTAAACTAAGACACTTCACCCTCATTGTTGCAAACAACTACATACCTAAATCCTGGAAACTGGTGATAATTTCGTCACCGTATTTAAGAAAGGCAAGAGAAACCAGCCTCAGAACTACCGCCCACTGGTGATGCTCGACCCCCTCGGGAAGATCTTTGCATCAATCTTAGTAAAAAGATTTAACAAATGGACCAAGAAAAACAATAAACAATAAACAAGACCCTCGACAAACCGGATTCGCGAAAAATGTAGGCACTAACATCAATCTACTAATCCTCAACATCCTGAAACAAGAGTCGATCAGAACCAGAACCAACACCCACGCCATCTTTGTTGACCTGAGGATGGAATTCGACAGTTTAAGTAGAAACAAACTGTGGGGAAAACGTTCAAAACAAAAATGCCCACAAGAACTGCTCGAACCCATTAAAACACTTTACAGTGACACTGCCATCAGAGTTCAATTTACGAAAGATGGACTCCTATCCTCTGTCATCCATACCTCCAAGGGACTCAAGCAAGGATGCCTGTTGGCTCCAACCCTTTTAAACTTCTACTTGCTAGACATTGCTGAAAACCAAAAGATAGCAACATCCAACCCGCCAAAACTAAACAAAACTCCCGTCCAATAGCTTCTGTATGCAGACGACATTGTAATCTTCGACCAAACCAAGGTTGGCCTCCAAAAAAGGTTAAGCAAATGGGAACACTTCATAAAGTGTAATAACTTGGAAATTAATCCCGATAAAACTAAATCTATGTCGCTCGGCTTCTGTTCCAAAAAACAACACAATCTCCTGCAATTCCATCTAGCAGGACATATACTAGAGACAGTCAAGGAAACCAAATATCTTGGTGTCTTGATCTCGCAATCCAGCGTGTAACAGTACATGTTCAACCACCTAAGATGCAAGGCCTTGACCTTAGCCAGAAAAGGCCTGATTATCCACCGGAAATTCGGCTAATTCACCACGAAGCCTGTGATAGCGTTTTACAAACACAAAGGGCCTCATTACGAGGTGGGCGCAAAGGGATACCGGGCACCGTTAGGGACATCGGTGTCGGTAATCCCTTTGCGCCATATTCCGAGGTCCCTTAGCGGGTCCCGCTATGGGTGCCTGGTTTTAGCAGGCGCCCTTAGCGGGAGCAGCAAAGGGACCAAGGAGCAAATAACCGTACCGCAAATTGCAGTACTGTTATTAGCTCCCTCCCCATTCCCATTGAGCCCTATGGGGGCTCAACTGGGAATGGGGATTGCCTTTTTCAATGGGGACTTACCGGTCCCTCCAAGGTCAGAATGGACCGGTAAGTCCCCATTGAACCAGGTCGGAGTCGGTACCGGTATTGGAGGCAGCCATGGTGCTGATAGCACCATGGCTACTGTCATGATTCCTGCCCCTCATGTCCCTAGCCCTCCAAGATGTCAGGCTGGAGCCAGGCCACGACCACCTACATGGCCCTTAAGGGCCTCTCCATCCCTCCAAAGACTCACTTGGAGTCAGACTTGGCGCTTGTGGCACCAGACTCACTCACTCCCATAGGATAACATTGGGGATTGGACTTGTAGTGCATTGATGGGGACAAGATGGATGCCCCCACATATTTTGGTTCCCAGAATTGCATGTGCAGTCTAGTCTTTGGGTGTGGTTCAGCCCAGAGACACCTGGGATACCCAGAGACTATTGAAGCCACGCCCAGGCTGAGAAGCATGCTTTGCGTTTTCTGCACCTGCAGCGTGACACTCACTGTGTTCGGATCGGCCTCCAGTAGGCCTGCATCTTTCTTCTGCGCTCAGCTCCTGCAAGAACAAGAACACTGTTAGGAACAGCCTTACCTTGTGGCGCTTCTGCCCATCATGCATCACTCCTTCTGTTCTGCAGGCATCTTCGGCGGTGTCATTCCCATCCTGGCGCGCCGCTTCCTAAGGAAAAGGGAAAAGAACAGAAAAAAGGTATTAGTAAGCATTCAGCAAATCTTCGCTTATTTTTAAAGACTGTACGAGCTTCAAACGCTTACCTGAATCCCAGCCGCTCTGGGGGAACTCTGTCTCCGGAACTTCTCATCCATCTGCAAGAGAGAAAAGACACTCCAGGTTAGCGTGAAAACACCTAGAGGCGCCGTATACCGCGCATACTCACTGCATTTCTTCTTCATAACTGCCATCCACGCTGAAAACGTTGCGGCACCTAAAAGACACAGAAAAAGAACTCAGTTCAATACAAATACGAAAGGGTCGCATAGCGCATCGCGCTCTCACTCACCTTCAGTGCTACTCATCTCAGCAGCACGTTGCCATCCCCGGATGCCAGCCATCATCGAAGGAAGGAAAGGAACGAAGTTAGAGAACTGTTCAAAAGACTCATTATACTTACCTGTCGGACTCTTGCCAGTGAAGTAACTAGGCAGCAACGAGCCTGAAAGCAGGACGGAGAGCACACTTTCCAAGAAAACAAGGTGAGCTGTGGATCAAAGGGAAGGGTTGGACCTCGGGGAAGAAGGGGTTCAAGCACACAGAGACAATAGGGAGTTAAACTCTACCAATCCTGTGTTTCAGGCCAGTCTCCAGTCGAGTAGACTCCAGGGAAGGGTTTGAGGTCCTAAGAAGTCAGAACAGGCTGAGTGACGCCCCCGTGGATACCAGGTGAGCGTTATAGCTACCTCCAAACTCGGAATGAGGCCCAAAGTCAGCGCCATACTCCTATACAGGAGTGAAACGCTAATTAACATCTCTCCCAAAATGTATTTATTCATGACCGACCATCTTTAGTCTACAGACGAGCCAGAACTCTAAAAATGAGTCTCAGTCCCTCACTACTACCTGATGATACGAAGGAGACAACTGGGACCTGCTCCATGTGTAAACATGCAATAACCATGACAGATACCTTCCAAGATAACAATGGGATTCAAATCAAAATACGAGAACGAATAAATTGCCGAACTAAATATGTGATTTATGCCATCATATGCACTTGCAGTAAGATTTACATTGGCAGTCCAGTTCGAGAACTACGTTTCAGGATCAGAGAGCACCTAGCAGTGATTGGAAGTCAGGACATAAATCTGCCCCTGGCAGAACATTAGCAGCATTTTCATCAGATGGACAACAAACAACACATTTAATTTATTGGCCTCAAAAGAGTGGTCTTGGGGCGCAGAGGTCGAAATCAAGAACTTTGGTTACGTCAGGAGGAAGCAAAACTTATCAACCATTTCAGATGTGTGGAAAAGGGTTTAAACACTGATAATGAGAAGTCGTATTTTTTGTAATAATTAGGATTAACCTACTGGATGACTAGTCCTTTTAACTTATGATCTAAGAACTACATGTCCCATGATGAAATGGGCGTCGCGGCGCATGCAGTATACTAATAACCATCATCGTAATTGATTCTTATCCTTTCTTCATCCATGACTAGTGAAGTACTGAAGGTTGCAATCATGACGCCTGTATGACAATCGTAATTGTTTCTTATTCTTTCTTTATTTATTACTAGTGAAGTACGTAATTTTGCAATCACAACGCCTGTATGATAATTGCCTATACATAAAAAAGTCATACATACGCGAACCACACCTCCCACAACACACTGGGAGGAGTGGGGATCTTTTGTGCACGTCGCCGCAAAAGATATCCTGCATACCTGATCACTTTCGCTGCTAACAGCTCATTTCATGTACGTATTAGAGTATCTCAGTTAAAGACCTCCTAGCCCCAGGTTTACCTTCCCTCGCCATTATTAGCTTTTACTTTCTAGACTATACACAAGTAAACTGTTGTAATACGCACGGGCTCGTGCATAGGCATCGTGTGGAATGTTGATCTACGTTCAGAATCAACATTCCGCAGGAGCCGTTGAGCGAGGGGAGCCGTAGCTAGAGGCTGCGGGGTCTCGCCAATAAAGAAACTTAAATACAATTACCTGTGTCGATGTAATTGTGTCATTGGCGACGAGGACCGGGATTGTGGTCGAGACCCTGTTCCACGCGTGTGCTAGCCTGCTGTCGGGCTCCCCATCGTCTGTGGCGCAGTCGGTGTGGAGGGTCGAGGAACAGTTCGGGCGGGGAGCTGCTGCCCCGGATCGGAGGCCGGTGAGCGTGCCTGCATTGGCTGTCCACTGGCGGCTCGCCCCGCATTCGTCAGTGGCTGGTCCAGCCCCGGTGGAGGTTGAGGAGCCGCTCGAGCGCCCAGGCGGGGTGCGGCCGGGCTGCCGCTGGTTGCCGTCAGGTGCGGAGGCCGAGGAACTGTCGCTGCCGGTCGGCCGGGGGCAGTTGGTGTGGTGCCCTGGATCGGAGGCCGGTGTGCGAGCGCACCTGCAGTACGCCGGCAGCTGGCCCGGTACTCGCTGTCCGCCGGCAGCTGGTTCCGGCGTTGGAGGCCCAGCGGGAGCACAGGCATTGGCGGGCACCAGCAGTTCGCCCGGCAGTGGGCGCCGACCTGATAGTGTCCGCCGGCAGCAGGTCCCGCCCACGGTGGCGTGCCTGAGTGGGGGCCCGGCGGGAGCACAGGCACCAGCAGTTCTTCCGGCAGTGGGCTCCGCCTCGATAGTGTCTTCGTAGATACGAGGCGGGGCTATGGTGACGTCTGCGTGATCAGAGCTGCCTGCGGTCGCTCCAGGGAAGCAGGAGGGGCTGCAGGAGCAGGTGCAGTGTGCTTCAGGAAGCAGCTGTCTGTCGGGTTGGTGGATTGAACAATAATAAACAGGAGGAGAATAACATCAGCTACGTGGCCTGGGGGGCTGCTGGTAAGGTTGGGACATCCCACATCGTGGATTTGGTTGTGACTCACCCTGTGCCAGGATTTTGGTTGTACTGCATATGCGTGGGGGTGCACGCTCACAAGGCCACAAGGGAAGACATCCGGGTGCCGTCATCGGGGTTGATGTGGTGCCTACTGGCTCGAAGTGTCTCTGATTTTAGGGGCACTTAAAAGTGGATATAAGTATTTTGGGTGGGCACAAGTTCTTAGCCAGCAAAGTTGACCATGTTGCATACAGCAGCTAGGCCTCCACCAGCATTTCTTCCTAGCCCGGGAGAACCAGTGGTGCCTTGGGAGCAGTGGGTAGATGCTTTTAAAGTATATTTGCGGGCTGCTGGTGGGGCAAAGTTTAACGATGATGAAAAGGAGGCTGCTTTGCTTAATTGTATTGGTACGGAGGGCTTGAGAGTCTTTCGTCACCTGCCTGGAGAGAATGTAATGATTCAAGGGGGAGGTGAAGGGGAAATGGTTGTAAGTGCCTATGAGACAGCTTTGAAGAAATTGCAAGTACGCTTTGGAAAAAGAGTAAATGTGGTTTTAGAACGGTATAAGTTCTTTTCTAGGGCACAAGGTTCCACGGAAAGCATAGATTCATATGTTACTGCCTTACGTGCGCTCATGGCTACATGTGGGTTCCCGGGTAACGGTGAGGAACAGATTAGGGATCAGATAATGATGAAAACGTCAAATCAAAAAATCAGAGAGAGATTGTGGATTGAGAGCGATCCGTCACTGGATAAGGTTTTGGAGATTGCTAGAGCTATTGAAGCCTCCAAGGCGAGTGTACAAATGGTTACCGAAAGGGATGGAAATAGGGAGACGGTGCATGCAGTGGTGTCAAAGTGCAAGAAGGCTCTGGACAAAGGGGTTGCACAAGGGAATAGAGCACAAAAAAGTAAAGAAGTGTGCAAAAATTGTGGTTGGGCAAGTCATACAGTGGATTCGAAATTCTGTCCGGCTAGCAATGTAGAGTGCAGGAAATGTAAAAGGATGGGCCATTTTGCACGTATGTGTAAAGGGCAGGTGGTCGCAAATGTATCTGCAGAAGAGTTGTCTAGGGGCCTGGAGGGAGTTTCAGGTGGGGGTCCCAAACAGACTGTCATATTACATGTGGAAGGTGATGGGCGGAAGGGTCCATGGGTGTCAGTATTGGTGGACCAGCATCAGGTGGAGATGTTGGTGGATTCTGGATCACCTTATATACTTGTGTCTCCGGAAATGTATCAAGAGGTTTTGGGTAAGCCGATCTCTAATTTGTTGGCTCCAGATATCAGACCGTATGCATATGGGCAAAGTTCCATTGAGCTACTGGGTTATGATTGGTCAAACTTTTCATTCAAAGGAAGGCAAACTTTAGGTAAATTGTATGTGGCTAAAAAAGGGACAAGTGTGTTGGGTTGGGACGAGCAGGCTGCACTTAAAATACAAATTCATCCTGGTGAAAAAGAACCGGTTCTCAGTGTCAGGGAGAGAAGGGAAGAGAAGGATGTAAGAGTAACGCCTACAGTGCTTATGAGCGAGTTTCCGGAAGTATTTTCTGACATCCTGGGAAAGCTTAAGGGCTTTACGCATCGCATTGTGTTGAAGAAGGGTGCAGTGCCTAGAGTTCATAAGGTGAGGGGGGTGCCAGTTTCAGTGAGGGAGGCATTTAAGGCGGAATTGTCTAGGTTGCAGGTGGCAGGAATAATAGAACCCATTGAGGCTTCGGAGTGGTTGTTTCCTGTGGTTTTAGTGAAGAAGGGTGATGGCAGCATCAGAATGTGTGTGGATCTCCGGGAGTTGAATGCCAGCATATGGGTGGATCGGCATCCTTTGCCAAATATTAATGAGTTGCTCTTGACGTTGGGTGAGGCTAATTATTTTTCGACTTTTGATTTGTCAACGGCGTATCACCAAATTGACTTACATGTTGAGTCGAGACCTCTTACTTCATTTGTGACTCCATTCGGGGCGTTCAGATTTTGTCGTATGCCATTTGGTTTGGCTTCGGCCTCGGCAGTATTTCAGAGGCTAATGCAGCATTTGTTTGAAGGGGTGGTGGGTGTCAGCTATTTTCAAGATGACATTTTGGTTTGGGGCAGCAGCAAGGAGCAACATGATGAAAGGGTAAGGAAGGTCATGCAAATTCTTAAAGAGAGTGGCCTAACAGTAAAATTAACAAAGTGTCAGGTGGGGGTGGAGGAGGTCACATATCTGGGACACACTTTGAGTTCACGAGGTGTAAGTCCAAAAAGGGAGTTGGTACAAGTGTTGAGGGATACGCCAGCTCCGGTTAATAAGGATCAGCTGAGGGCTTTCCTGGGTCTTGCAGAGTATTATGTTAAATTTGTGTCAAATTACGCGGAAAAAACTGTGGCCATGAGAGCTCTTATGAGGAAGTGCGTAAGATTTGTATGGTCTGCGGAGTGTGCGGCAGAATTTGAGCTGGTTAAGAGGGAGGTGGAGAAGGCTCCATGTCTGAAATCATTTGACCCAAAAAATAGAACTGCGTTGACGGTGGATGCAAGTGAGGTGGGCCTAGGGGCAGTGTTGGAGCAATGCATCAATGGGGAATGGGTTCCGGTGGCTTTTGCTTCGAGGACCTTGAGAGATGTGGAAACCAGGTACTCGGTAATAGAGAAAGAGACTCTGGCAGTGTTGTGGGCATCAAAACATTTCAGGACATTTGTGTGTGGTATACCTTATGTAGTCAGAACGGACCATAAACCGTTGGTACAGGTATTTTCTTCCAAGGGAGTCATGGCAGTATCCCCGAGGATTGCGAGGTGGTCTGTACAGTTACAAGATTACAACTTTTCTTTGCAGTATGTTCCGGGGAAATTGAATGTGGTAGCGGATTGTTTGTCCCGGTTGCCAGTTGTAGAGCAGGATAATGAGGGGGAAGTAGGGAAGGAGGATGATGTGCAGGAGTGTCAGGTTGCTTTGGTCACCTCGGCTGTGGAGAGGTCGGTGTGGGATCAGGAGTCTGAGGGTGACATTGAGTTAAAGTGGATTAAGGAAGGTTTGGTGAAGGGGTGGCACACTGTGAAGGAGAGGCCGGAAGGGAAAGGCTATGGTCAGGTTCTCCAGGAATTAGCAGAGGGTCCTTGGGGTGTCTCGAGGGGTAGTAGATTGATACCCCCGATAGGTTTGAGGGGGAGAATGGTGGAGTTGGCACATGAAGGTCATTTGGGCCGATCATTGACTAAAAGGAGATTGAGAGAGGAGTATTGGTGGCCGTCAATGGACAGGGATGTGGAACAGGTGGTGAAAGAGTGTCAAGCGTGTTCTGTCAGTGATAAGAGTAAGGTACTGCATCCACAACCGGTGCATCCTGTTGAGGTTCCAGAGCAGGTATGGTCGAAATTGGCGTTGGACATTATGGGTCCATTCGACTGTCTGGAGCCTGAATCCAGGTACATGTTGGTGTTGGTGGACTATACGTCCAGGTGGATTGAGGTGGCGGCGTGTTCAGATATTACGACCAGTACGGTAATTGATTTTCTGAGAAGAGTGTTTGACCGTGAGGGTTTACCGGCAAGTTTAGTTACGGATAATGGTGTGCAGTTCACTTCTAGTGCCATGAGAGAATTCTTGGAAAAGCATGCCATTTCGCATTATAGGACAGCTTTGTATAATCCGTCGGCAAATGGGCTGGTTGAAAGGGCTAATGGCACGATTAAGTCAGCCATACAATTGGCGTTGGCCAATGGTTGGAAGTGGCAAGAAGTTGTGACACAATATTTGGCTGCATATAGGAGGACTCCGGCCGTGCTAACGGGAAGATCTCCATTTGAACTAATGAGGGGCAGGAAGGCAGGTACAAGGTTGAGGACATTGGCTATGGGGGGCGGTGGCCCATGCGAGATGGATTTGCAAGCAATACATCGTAGCATTATAGAGCGCCAGCAGACTATGGAATCCTCACAAAGGAGTAGGAAGGAGTTGAATGTAAAGCCTGGGGATCAGGTGTACATAAAGAATCCTAGATTAGTTCATAAAGGGTACAGCACTTTTATGCCTTCGAGGAAGGTTATTAAAGTGGGAAAAGGATATGTGCATTTGGTGGATGGCTCTGTGTGGAGTAAGAGGCGTGTGGCGGTGGATGGACATGGAAGTGAGGATAAGGATGGTGTGGAGTGGGAGGAGGAAACACAGGAAACAGCGATGGATTATAATCCTGTGGTGTCTCAATCCATTGGGAGTGAACAGCAAGAGGGGGTACCAAGCCTAGGTCCTGTGGATCCACAGGTAAATGTGGAAGCTCAGAATGCTATGTCTCAGGAACCTGATCTAGTTCAAAATAGGGATCGTGTGGGTAGGAGCTGTGGGCGTCCCATAAGATTTAGGGATTATGTTTGTTAAGAGTGGAGGACATTGAATATTATCCATGATTCTTGGATGGTTATATGGTTAAAGGAAGTGGCATTTATGACATGTCAGGTTATGTTGTTTCATCTTCCATTGCTAAGAAAATTGTAAATATTTTTATCCAAGGGAAGAGGATATGTTGTAATACGCACGGGCTCGTGCATAGGCATCGTGTGGAATGTTGATCTACGTTCAGAATCAACATTCCGCAGGAGCCGTTGAGCGAGGGGAGCCGTAGCTAGAGGCTGCGGGGTCTCGCCAATAAAGAAACTTAAATACAATTACCTGTGTCGATGTAATTGTGTCATAAACTCCAATGAGACTAAGAATACGTATGAACCAACGCTAATGAGACCGTTGTCCCAAAATATGGCCGACAGTAATTGAAACTAAGGTAGGACCGCAGTCGCTACCATAGCAACATTAGAAATACAACAGAAAGACCAAGCTCAGTTTGAGACCCGACGCATGATGCACTAGTATTGAAGTTTGCATGTAAGCCTTAGGGGGACTCTCAAGCCCACCTACTAGGTTCTTACCAATTATCAACTGGTCCGCCTAGCATACGGCAGCTCGACATAAGAAAAACGATAGTTTAAATCGTATTTGTGAACGAGACGGATCTCGCGTTGTGTTTAAACAACACGTTTAGTTCACGCAATGCCCACTGAATACCAGTAGACACAGATATCACTAGTAACTGTTTGTAGACACATGTATTTATTTAACAATAAAAAAATATGCCTTTCGTGAAACCGCACTCCCAGCGCTGTACTGTGCGCCCGACTCGTAGCACATTGCCCTAGTAGTAAAGTCCATTCGCATAACATCCAAACCGCATTCAGAGCGGTTATTTGTTATTTTGTATTTTTTATTTTTATTTTTTTACGTGTGACTCGCAACACCTTTATTTCAATATTATGCGAACCCAGGCAGCAAAGAATGGAATAGACCCCAGTAATATATGCCGGCAACTTATCGGGACAAAATATGAGCAAGGATAGATGGGAACATACTCATCATGTCTTTGAACAGATGCGATAAGAATTGGCTGGCCTATAACAAATGGAGTTACATCTTACCTTTCCTTTTTATTCATTTAAGCGCCCGCATTTTTCATGAGTCTGAAGGGACGCAATCAACAACACGATATTATGCAGTTTTGAAAAACAGAAAGGTAAACCCAAAATGCCCAGTCTTGTAATAATAAATAACTGAGCCTGAACATGCACTAATTGAGGCTTTTTCAAACATTTTTCTTCCATTCCTAACTTTTATTATTTTAAACCCATTGATACCTCCATCCACCTTCCCCCCTCCCGTTTTCTCTCCGGGCCTCTAACTATACAATCAATGCAACCTGATGGATTGACGGTATGTGTATAATTTCCTTGCACCTCACTGGCACTTTTATGCACGGCCTTACGCCATTTATCAAAATTACAATGTGGAATGTATCACAATGCATGCACTATATTCACTAATAACTATGTGATAATGTTCGCTTATTATCTGATTTGAACATACCTTGTTTCAATTTCTTTGATTTATGACTGGACCATATGATGCAATATGATTGTAACATGTCTTTCGTTTCTTTATACTTTTTTTACTTTTGTGTATTATGTTAATTCTTCGCACAGTTATTGCCCTCATTTGATAAAGGCACACTAGAAATGCCGAAACACGTGTCATCAGTACAAAGGGCTACATTAAAGATATAACATACCAAATGAACCAGCCTTTCGAAACCAGTTTATGACTGTGGCGCAGTTAATTGATGTGTGCAGAATTCTTTACAATTCTCCCAAAATGTGGCCAATGGCAGAAGGCCTCTTCTGGCGGAAAATACTAAGTGTGCCCAAATCGTACCCAATGCCGAGAATACGGCACGAACTAGGACTGCAATCACTAAGTTCCATCCAAAACTGGAAACAGGTGGACGTATATAGAAAGATTATTAACAACGACGAAACACCGGCAATCAAGATCTTTGCCAGAGGAAAGGCAACCCAAATTCCAACTACCTTCGAATTATGGGAAAAAGCCTGTTGCCGCATCCTGAACGAAAACAACATTTCTGTTGAGATGCTAACAAATAGACCCACGAAAGCCAAACAGAAAATCAAAGAAAACGATTGGATAAAGACAAGCAACGATAAGACAGGATACAAAATGAACATCATCCCTGATATAGAAACAAGAGCCCTCAACGAATTTCCACCATATTTGGAAAAATTCCCCTCCAGATCAATGTGCGACCTGTACCTCAGACTACGTCTGAATATTCTTCCCACTAAAGAATATTTAGCGGAAACCAAACAGATAAAAACAGAAGAAAACTTTTGCAGATTTTGCATAATTGATAATCAACCCGAAACAATCTGCCATATTATCTTACAATGCTCCTTGCTGACAGAACGAAGGAAGCAGTTCGCCAACATGATGAACCCACAGAGATCTGGCTGCGGAGAAAAAGAAATGTGGCTCCTAATAACATCTGGCGCTGATCAAAAACTGATTACCATCATCATCCAATTTTGGATCTCCATCATGTCTAAAGAATAATAACAAATAATGATTGAACACTGGAATTATAAAGAAATTTCACTATCAACAAGCAAATCTTGAAATGTCATGTAACGTAAAAGTTTGCGAAAAACAAACTAACAGTTAATAAAAAAATGTTTTGAAAAAAAATGATTGCCTGACTGCCATACCTCACCTCATTTATCCAGAGCTCTTGGTAAACAATGGAAGGACTTCATGCGAACATGGGGAATCCCAGGTCCCTCCCAAAGTTCAGAAGTCCTGGAAACCACAGTTGGCTGGTGGGAGGCAGATCAACATACCTTTCCCGGGTTTGGGACCAATTGGCCTCAATTGTTTCAGTGCACAGTGCACCTGGGCTACAATATAGAGTAATCCTCCTTCCCCCCTGAATCAGGCAAAGTTTTGATTCTATTTCCAAAGACCAAGATAAAGAGGAAGGCCATGACATCAGCCATTCTGGAGCTGTTTCAAAAGAGGAAATAATCAGAGTGCCGAAGGAGGCAAAGATGGTTGGTATTCTAGTCCAGAGTTTTCCTGGTACTCAAGCCTGACAGCAGCAAGTTCATGCTCATCATAGATCTCAAGGATCTGAATACGTTTGTGCCTCCCTGATCAATCAAGATAGAGACCAAGCACAGAATTAACTTGGGGATTCTGATGGGGGATGGACTGGTGTCAGTGCACCTGCAGTACGCTTATCACCATCTTCCCATTTTGTGGAAATTGCAACGGTTTCTGAGGTTTAACGTTGGGGCACAACCACTTCCAGGTCTTGCTTCTGCCTTTTGGCCTGAAATCAGCTCCCAAGAGTTTTTACAAAGCTGCTGGCCTCTATGGTGGCAACCCACAATTGGGAGGGTGTCCAGGTGTAAGTCTACTTGAACGATTGGCCAATCAGACCAGTGGACAGGGGGGTGGTCCTCAGAGATCCTTGAAGGGTCTGATAATCCTTGATCCAGTGGGAGCTTTTGTTAAACATCTCCAAATTACAGCTGATTACTTCCCAGCCTCTCCAGTTAATTATGGCCCAGTTCTATACAAGAGAAGGGAAGGTTTGACAAGACCCTTCAGCCTCAGGGACTGTTATTCAAGCTCCTCAACAGGGACCGGAGGATGACATGGGAATTGTGAACACTGCAAGGACACATGGCCTCTGTTTTTGTAGTCCTTTGGGCAAAACCCCATCTAAAACCTCTGATAGTCCACCTTCACTCATTTTGGCACCAGTTGTCACAGTATCTATGACTGCCACATCCCAATTACCAATTATTTGAGGAGAGATCTCCAGTGGTGGTTCTCTTTGGCTCACCTTTGCACGGATGTAATCATATTGCCATACAGCTGGATTGCCATTGCCACAGATGCCACAGATGCCAGCAGACACAGTTGGGTGTGACTTTGCAGCGCATGGTTCATGAGGAGAGATGGTCTCAGGAAGAACTGGGAGAAACTAGCCACAATTGGAAGTGCCCCAATAGCCTTCAAGACCATTTCATGGCACTAGGCAGTACTGTTAAGGACAGACAGTACCACGGCCCTGTAATACATAAACCGTCAGGGAGGTATGAGTGTACAGTCATTGGGGATGCTGGCAAGGCAGATTGGGTTTCTGAGTGGAACGCCATCTGTCTTTCCTGGAGGCGGTCCACATCAGAGGCACAGACAATGCGACTATAGACCATCTCATGTTTCTAGTATCCAGGGAGAGTCTCTGAAGAAAGTTGTTTGGAAAAATCTGCACAAGGTTTGGGGCTGCGGTCATATATCTGTTTGTGCCCCATCAAAATGCTCACATTCCCAACTCATCCAATGGGTGGCTTGGAAGTTGAGAGGAGGGGAATTGAAGGATTTAGGACAATTGGAACAAGCAGCAGGGGCGGTGCAGGGAGGCCTTCTACAATTAAATCTTATGATCGTCACCAGGTGAATTGTGTAGCCTAGTGCGGTAGAAAAGACCTACCTGCTTTAAACTTTAGTATTCAAGATATAGTACAATTCCTCCATGTTGGAGCGCTAAAGGAACCGGCTGCATCCTCCTTAAGAGCACAATAGGCAGCCATGTAAGGCTTTTCAAAACATTGGTCACCTACTCGGGGGTGGGGAGGGAGATTTTTACAAAGACGGTGACCCTCTTTGGAATTTACAGTTAGTTTTGGACATGCAACAAAAGTATTGTCCACTTTGTTCACAGCTCATTTCACTGAATGCTGTTTCCCCGCAATTATCTTTACTACAAAAATGAAAAGGGGGGTTTGGGTATGGCATATAGGAAGGTGGGGGGTGGCTGAGTGGAGGTGTGGGGATTAAATGCAGTTAAAATAATTCAGAGAAACAGGATGCGATTAAATGGGCTGCAAGTATAGGTCATAAATACCTACAAAAGGCTCCCCTTCACCCAATATAGTCCATTGAGATAAGATTATGGACACTAAAAAACTAGATTTCTGTTGCTGCCACTTCAGACAGAAGGTAGGACGAGATGGGTGCCCTGTTATGCAGACCCCAATTTCTGAAAGTGCAGGACGAGGTGCTTATACTGAGGTGGGACCCTTCCTTCATCCCAAAGGTAGCTTCAAGGTTTCACAGGTCCAAGAAATAGTCTTACACATTCTTTGAGGATCCCAGGTCTCTTGAAGAGGCTGCCTGGCAATGTCTGGATATTAAAAGGGCTGTTCTTGAATATCTGAACTGTACATCCCTCAGAAACAAAGACAATTTATGGTGACCTTTGCAGTTGGGTGTGGGTGTCAAAAGGCCTCCACAGCAACCATCAGTAGGTGGATCAGTACCACCATTCTTGTGGCCTATACGATGGTGGACCTGCAGCCCGGGGATCCTATTGAGGGTAGATCCGTGATGGGGGCAGCGACCATGTGGATCTACTTGCAACGTGTATCATTGCTGGACCTCTGCAGAGCTGCTGCTTGGGCTAGTCCCAATATGTTTATTCAGCATTTTAAGTTGAATGTAAGTCGATCCAAAGTCTACTTCATTTGGTGTGGGGGCGCAGTTGTCTCGGACTCGCTGAATCCATCTCACTGTTCCTTTGAAACTCAATAAAGTGGTGGTGGTTGGCTATGCTTTCTATTGGAGTGTCTGGGTGGTTTGTCATATGCCCCTCCCCCATCAGCTTGGGTTTGATAATTCCGGAGGTGTAGCCAGGATTGTCCACCAAGTGGGGCCTGAAACTCTGAAACTAATGTAGATGGGCCCACCACAGTGACATTAACATCTGTAAATGCCCACACAGTGCTGCTGAGTGGGCATTTACAGATTTTGGGTGGGCCTTGCCTACTCAGGGCCTACCCTGTCTACGCCTCTGGGTAATTCTCAAAGGTAAGTACTGGGACGAGGAGGAGGGAAGTGGTGGAGGTAATGATTAAACTACTTACCTACTGTTCATTACTCCTAGTCCTACTCTTGCTCGTTGCAGTAAGGGCATCCCTCTGTTCAGTCCCCATTGGGGAAAGGCCCCATGATTTTGCTTGATATTCTAAAACTGTTTAGTCATTGCATTGGTAGCAGGGACGTTATTCCTCCAAAGGGCGGCAGGGCTAATGAGAAGAATGTTTGGATGAAGGATTCCTGACAGGTATGCCTCAATGGTAAGTACTGGGATGAGGAAGAATAGCTGTAGGAGTAATGAAGATTACTGGTAAGTAATCCGATTAAATCCTTTGCACTGTTGACTCCACTCCTCCGTCCTCTGAGCCCAGGAGGATGAAAAGCTAGCTATTTCAATTTCCTTTGGCCCAACATATGCGTCTTTCACCCCAATTCAGTGGCTATTTAGTTTGACAAAGATGCTAATCATTGGAGTTGTGGGCCATGAAAGAGCTGAGCTCAGCAGTCAAGCCTTTGGTTTATTTATATTGTCCAGACAGGCTTTTGTCTTCTGTCTCTGTTTGCTGCTGCTGTTGTCATGCTAATGTAAGTAAGAAACCGACTTGCAAGGTGAGAAATTTGACAGGCTGTTGCTGACAGAGCCCCAGGAGAGTGACGTCTCTGCCTCAAAAGGGGAGGGCGTAAGTCCTCCCAAGCACTATGCTGGCGCCGCCCATGGAGCATATACTACCCGTCATGGGGGGAAGGGATGCTGTCAAACTGGAAGACTTAGCAATTACAGGTATCACAAGGTTTCTGTTTAAATTCCGAAAGCTGACATGAGTGGTGAAGGTTATAGGGGTGCGGCAGAGGTTTTGTACCCAGGTGGCCTACAACACAGGCGTCTCCGAAGTATTTGGGTTGTATGCGTTTTCCCTTCAGGGTTGCTACTCCTACTAGTTGCTTGGATTCTCTTTAATGTTCATTGTTTGGCCTTATGGGGGATTAGAGATGTTACAGGGGATTCCGAGTCTTAGGTGCTTAATTTTACAGTCACTTGCAATCACACTTTGTCTAAGGGTTGCAGGGGGAAGTAATATTTTCTGGTGACATATTTACATGGACGGTATAATGGATAGCGTCAATTTTGCAACATTGAACCTGAAGGGGCTGAACTCTTCTGGTAAAAGGTCCTTGCTTACTTGAGATATGAGAACATTGAAGTTGCATGTCCTGTTCCTCCAGGAGACTCACTATAGGAGACAGTGTGAGTCCAAGATATATGGCAGAAATGTGGGTCAAAGTTTCTGGTCATCAGCTCAGGTTAAAATAAAGGGGAGTTGGCATCCTCCTGAATTCCAATGCACCTCTAGATGATGTATAGGTCAAGAGGGATCTCAAGGGCAGGCTCCTAATGATAAAGGGTCACTTGTTTGGCATGTTGGTTGCCTTGGCAAACATGTATGCCCCAAACATACACCCATTGCAGTTCTTTGGAAGGGGGCTCAATCAAGTTGATAAATGGAGCAAAGGCAGACGAATCCGGGAAGGGAACTTTAACTTGGTCAGGGATCCTAGGTGGGATTGGAGGTCGTTGGCTGGGAGGGCGATTAGGGTTGGGAGGTTGGAGTAACTCTCATTGGGAGAAAATCTCGAGGTATTTGGTTGGTGTGACACATTTAGAGAGGTTCACCCAGAACCTGAGGATTATACATTTTTTCCTAACCCGCACCACTCATTATCAAGGATCGATACTGCTCATTGAGACCGGGAAGGAATACTTGTTGCAGGAAGTGCATGTGCGTACCATAGGCTGGTCAGATCACAATATGGTGCAGATGCAACTGACGTGGAACCGAGAGACTGATAAGCGAAGCAAATGGCAGTGTATTGGAACTCTGCTGCATGACCCAATATTTCGTGAATTTCTGGGAACAGAAGTGCAGAAATACTTTGCGACTAATGATAATGGGGCAGTTGCCTTAAATACTGTCTAGGAAGTGGCGAAGGCCATATTTAGGGGCCTCTTAATTGCATAGGGGGCAAGGAAGAAAAGAGAACAGGGCCTATTGGGGGAGGGCTAGGCAGGGAGTCCCTGAAGGAGTATCTGCAAAAAGTAATTTTGTTGTTAGAAATACTGTTAGTCATGAGTGTAAAATCTCTGTTTTGAGCTTTTATGAGTCATTTTGACTAATCCCATCACTCATTTTTGTGATAAATAGTCTACCAAGAGTGGACTGGAGACTGTTATTTGGTGCTATTGAGTTCTTTTAAACATTTTACATAATAAAAACATTTATTATTTGTACAATTGGGTGGAACGGACGAAATGGGTGGAACGGACGAAATGGGTCGAACAGATGTGGTGGGTTTAAGAGATGTAGTGGATGGAACGGACAGAGTGGATGGAACAGATGGAACAGATGAAACTGATGGAACGGATGGAACAGATGGAATAGATGGAAAGAATGGAACAGATGGAATGAATGGAGTAGATGAAATAGAACAAGGTGTGGTTGGAACGGATGAACGGATGAAGTGGATGGAGTGGACCGAGTGGATGGAGTGGACGTAGTGGATGGAACGGGTGGAGTGGATGGAACGGTTGGAGTAGATGGTACGGTTGAAGTAGATTGAATGGATGAAGTGGATGCAACGAATGAAATGGGAGGGAACGATGAAGTGGATGAAACGGCTGAAATGGATTGAACAGATGAAGTGGATAGAACCGATAGTAGATGGAACCGATAGAGCGGATGGAACCAATAGAATGGATGGAACGAATAGAGTGGATGGAGCAAACAGAGTGGATGGAACGGTTAGAGTGAATGAAACGGTTAGAGTGGATGGAATAGATGAAGAGAATTGAACGGATGAAGAGAATGGAACGGATGAAGTGGATGGAACGGATGAAGTGGATGGAACGGATAAAGGAGAATGGAGTGGATGAAGTGGATTTAACGGATGAAGTGGATGGTACACATGAAGTGGATGGAATGCATGAAGTAGATGGAACGGATGAAGTGGATGGAACGGAGGATATGATAAAACGTATGGAAAGGATGGAGTAGATAGATGGAGTGGATGGAACGGATGGAATGGATGAAGTGGATGGAAGGGAGGAGAGGATAGAAAGTATGGAAAGGATGGAGTAGATGGATGGAGTGGATGGAATGGGTGGAACGGTTGGAGTGGACGGAGTGGATGGAATGGACGGACCGAATGCAATGGACGGAACGGATGGAGTGGATTGTACGGACAGAATGGACAGAACAGACAGAGTGGATAGAACAGACAGGGTGGATAAAGTATATGGAATGGATGGAACGGATGAAGTGGGTGGAATGGATGAAGTGGATGGAACGAATAAGTGGATAGAATGGATGGAAAGGATAAAATGATGGAGTGGATGGAGTGGATGGATATAGTGGATAGAATGGACGGAATGGATAGAATGGAGCGGATAGAGTCGATAGAACGGATAGAACGGACAGATTGGATGGAGTGGATGGAACAGATGGAAAAAGAAGGGAAAAGTTGGAAAGGGTGAAACGGATGGAACAGATGAAACGGACGGAATGAATGGAACGGATGAAACGGATGGAACGAATGGAACCGACGCAACGGATAGAACTGATGAAGTCGGCGGAATGGATGGAATGGACAGATTGAACATAAATCGGATGGGGTGTATGGAAAAGATAGAGTAGACAGAAAGGATGGGACAGATGGAAAAGATGGCGGGATGGAAAGGATGGAGTGGATGGCAGGGGCGTAGTGGATGGAAAGGATTGTGCTAGATGGAAAGGATTGAGCCGATGGAGCGATTAGAGTGGATGTACCAGACAGATCGGGTGGAGTGGAGAGAACGGATGGAGTGGATGGAAAGGATGGAGTGGATCGAGTGGTTAGAGCCGATGGACCGGATGGAAAGGATAGAATGGATGGAAAGGATCGAACGGATAGAACAGATGGAAAAGGTGGATGGAGCGGACAGAAACGATTGAGTGAATGGAGTGGATGGAAAGAACAGAGTAGATGATTGGATGGAGTGGATATGTCTCTGTATATTTCTGTATCTCCTACATACGCTATGTATATGCCATGTACCTGTATGCCCATGTTATCTGTATCACATGTTTACCCTATTCATCCTGTCGCTTTATCTATGTGTGCCACTATGTATTACCCTGTACTGCTCTCATGCTTGATTGCAGACGCCTTGCTTATAACCACTGTATCTCACTACTACGCTTACTCTGTCCTAATACATCATCATTCAACTAGAACACAGCTATGCTATGACACATTCAGCCTAGCTGTTATCATACTGACATGACCGCACAAACAACTCATCATCCTAATAAAACACAGCTAGCTGAGCACATTCCGGCTAGCTTAGGCGGCTCCTCAGGACTAACGCAGCCAGAACTCAGTATGGATGCCCACCCTCCAGACTGAACACATCCAACTGATTTCCACAGCACCACACCTACCGCTAAGAAGCAGCTATCATACAATAACCACACTAGCTGCACACATATCCAGTGCGCCCACGCACCATAAGACACTCTCTCTCTCCACTGACTCGAACTGCGATTCCCGAGGGCCTTCAACCTAGGAGCGATTTGAGGTCATACCAATAATACATAAGGCGCTATATAAATGCCAAGTAACATAAAATAACATTAAACCATTGAGCACAGAAATGTTCCTGCAGGAAGAATATGTTTTTAATGGAGTGTGACTGAGCTGGAAAGATGATGATAGATGTTTGGTTGGAGTCACAATAAACACATGTGTCTTCCGCAGGTGTTCTTTCTTCTGGAGTATCTGCGAGACATAACCCTTCCAAAACTAATCCTGGAACATTTGCAGTGCCTGCATGGCCCCATATAAGGCAAAGAGGTGGTACTGGCAATCAAAAATCTGAAAACCGGGACATCACTAGGTGAGGATGGCTTTACGGCAGCCTTTTGCAAGACTTACTTGGCTCCAATATCCACCTTTCTAGCTAAACTTTGACACTTTCCTAATGGCCCCTGTGCTTCCTCCCACATTTCTTAATGTTATTATTGTGTGTACACCAAAAGAGGGTAAAGACCCACCATACTTCTCTGCCTATCACCCCATATCGTTATTGAATATTGATGCCAAGATCTTTACTAGAATCCTGGCTTCTAGATTGGGGCAGTATCTGCCTGGTTTGATGCACACTGATGATGTTGGATTTGTAGCGAGCCTTCAGGGTGCAGATAATTTAAGGAAGACTCTAGACTTGCTGGCACACCCAGAGAGGGATCGGATTGATTCTCTGTTGTCAGTTGATGCAGCTAAGGCATTCGACAGAGTTGACTGGGTGTTTGTGAAATTTGGGCTTGGGATGGGCTAGTTGACCTGGATAGGTAAACTGTATTTGGACCCGGTAGCTAGGGTCCTGGTCAGTGGCACAATATCTGATACCATATCCCTGCAAAGAGGGACTAGGCAGGGATGTCCTTTATCACCGCTCCTTTATGCCCTAGTGGCAGCAGATTGAGAGGGAATGCAGAGATTTGTGGTATCCAGGACCATGAAAAAGAAATTGGCTGTTTTTGCCCATCAGCTAATGATGTATATCAGGGGGTCCAGCCAAACGTTGCCTCTGGCAGTAAAGGAGTTAACAACATATGGTCTGTATTCGAGTTTTAAAGTTAACTTGTCAAAATCGCTCCTCATTCTGATAGGGAGGCTTTTGCCTCCTAGTCTGGAATTTCTGTCTAGCTCAAAATCAAATACCTAGGGTGTACATAACTAACCCAATCAGTAATATATTCTGGGAGATCTACCTGCCGATGTGGGAGCGGGTCTAGATGGTCCTGAGTATGTTGGGTGGACTGGTTATCTCTTGGATTGCAAGTCTTAAGGTAACTAAGATGAATGTTCTTCCAAAGCTCTTATATCTCTTTCAAATGATCCCTGTACAGGTCCCTATAGATTATGTTCAGAATGTTAAGAAAGCCTTGCCGGGATTCCCATTAACAGGATCTAAACCTAGAGTAGCATACAGCACATCTATTCTTCCGAAGGAAGAGGGGGAGGATGACATTCCTAACTTTAGAGCATATTTTAGAGTATCGCATGGTGTACCAATCTAGACCCAAAAAGTGGTTTCCATTGGAGAATGCAGTGCTTTTTCCAGTCGCATTTAATGAGTGGCTATGGGTTCCGAGACATAAGACCCAGCAGAATTTTGAAATACACAGTCTTGCATGTTCTCTGGGATATATGGAAGGACAGAGCAGATACAAGATGGTTGTCAACATGGCCCTCACCTTTGAGCTATATCTGGGCCCCTCTGAATAGAGATCGATTCCCAGACCCTAATCTTTTCGAGCTTTGGTATGAGGGAGGCTTGAAAAAAGCAGGACAATTATGGGACAAGGGAAAATTTAGGCCAATGCAGCAACTGCAGGACTTATTGAAGGTGGGTTCACTTTTGACCTTCCTATATTTGCAGCTAAAGGGGGTCTTGACCGATAAATGATGGGGGGTGGGATAACCTAGCTAGGGACCTCATCCCATTTGAACAAATGCTGCTTAGTAGAAATTATATCAAACCTCTATCAGTCATTAATTACTGCAGAGCCTGTTGAATCCCTTCAAGTCAGGAAGCAGTGGAGTGAGGACAAGGGTGAGGATGTAGGAAATGAGTTATGAGCTAAAATGTGTCGATCAGTTAAGAAGACCTCAATAGCACCGCAATACAGGCTCCAGGGATTTAAGTTGCTCCACCGGTGGCAGTTCCCTCCAACAAGGTTCGCCAAGATGTACCCGGATGTCAGCCCCTATTGTTGGAAGGGGTGGCGCTTTAATGGCTCATACTGGCACATGTGGTGGTCCTGTTCCTTTACCCAGGAATTTTGGAGTGAGATCCTGTCCTGGATTCTGTACTGGATGGGATGGTCAGGTGCCCTGAGCCCCTTTACATTTTGTTTGCTTTGGAAATGTTTGGAGGCAGCAACTGTGCACAGGACCATATGGCGCACAATCTGCTCTTGGCAGCTAGGGCCACCTTAGTTAGGGTGTGGAAGAGAGAAAAATACCTGACAAAGAAAGAATGGGTCAATTAAGCAGAGTCGCTGTTTGAGATGGAATATATGACACATACAATGAATGTAACAGGCCGTAATCTTTAGTTGGAATGGTTTCGTTTTATATCTAAATATATGCCAGACTGTACTTGAGTATCACTGGGTAGGTTTGCCATTAATCCGTTCAGTTACGACCATGATTGAAACTTGACACATGTGAGTGTTTTGTCAGGTTTTACTTACTAGGAAAATACTTGGATGAATCGGGAGGGGGGAAATATGAAAGGGTAGTGTTTTGTTAATCTTGATTGAAAAGGTACTCTGAGGTTACTGCTGAGACCGTCCAAGCTTGGAGGAGAGAGGCGAAATGTATACTGTTACTTAAATTTAAGCATATTGTGCGGAAAGATGGTTCCTCTTTGAATTCTATGTTAAGTTTTCAAAACCAATAAAATATATTTTTGGAAAAATAGTTCAGTTCAACTACAGTAGACAGACGACCACCGGCTTTAAGGACTATGCACAACCCTGTGCTGCAATTGAGCCAAAGAGTCTCTCAGTCATAAAGTTTTCAGCAAGTAGGAAGTTAATTGTATTCCTCCTTCACCTCTACAGCATATTGGTAAATAGGCCAAAGGCAGGTTTTACTCTACGAAAGATGTGAGTCAGTAGTGGAAACATCCAAACAAGCATAGTGCGGTACATGCCAAATCAAAAATACCAAGCAAGATTCTATAAAAATGAACAAAGACAACTTATCAAACCACTAAAAACTTACCCCTGTAAGGCTAGTTCCCAGATAGTGCAGACTAGGTATTGATAGGCTTTATACACTGGGTATTAGATGATAGGCGGGCAAACATATGAGGGCAAGCATGAATAAAACAGAAAAGCACAAAACAAAATTGGTTACTCTTAAAATGACTGGGTAAAGTGGGGAAGTGGGACCTAACTCATCTCTTGGATCCCAAGGAAAAGGCCAAGGGTTCAAGGTATTTAGTATTTAATATTTATTTTAGTATTTATTTATTTATAAAGCGCAGCCAGGCCCGGGGGCATAAGGGCGCGTATCTAGAATGCCTTGGAATGAGGTGCATATAGTCAACTGGTTCATTGCCCTACTCTCTTAAGCAGGTTTAATGCTGTGAAGCAGACTTCCAGGCACCTTCTCTTGCAGCAGATGTGGAACATTTTGTCTATATGTCTTGATACTGCAGGCGACTCGGGCAAAGAAGGCAGTGAATTGTTTGAAGCATCAGGGAATTCCATCAGTGATCTGAAGGCAGCTTATCAGTCCCTCCCAATGTAGATACTAATTTTATTTGATTAAACGTTTTGAGGCTGTGCAAAAGCATGTGTCGGAGGTGAATGTCCTTGGACTTGGAACACCCCCTGGGTCCTTTTACGAGTCACTTTGAAGAAATGGAGCCTTCTTCTTCTTTCTCAAGCTAAGGAAGGATTCCAAAGTTACTTACATAGAGGCTGTTCCAGGAAACAGGGCAGCAAGCTTGCTGGGTACGAGTAATCAGAAGCAGGCAGGCCTTGATCTTCTAGCCAGTCACCTCTATTTCCCGTAAAGGTGGTTAAGGAAAGAGTTGGCCATCATGGGAGGGCCCTTTGAACTGATTCAGTTCCATTATGATTCCAAGTAAGATTCAAAATGATTCTCCAATAGATATTCAACAGAATGTGGGCAGAGGGGGGTTCCAGTCCTTGAGTAGTGAAATCCTGAAAGGAGAATGGTCTATGTACAAGCCTCCCCTAAGGAGCCTCTCACAGCCATTCTGACAAATGTCACTCCTTTGCTGGGCCACACACTGAGTCCTACTGTTTCAGGAAGTCATGTTGGGATTTCGAAATTGATTCATAGAAAGTATTTGCCAAGAGGATGGGGCACTTTCTTTCTGGATCACTTGCATCCTAACACCTCTGAACCCTCCTTACCCTTTTTACTGCAAATCAAAGAGTTTCTGGCAAATACACCCGCTAAACCACTTCTCCCTTTACCATGCAGCCCTCTTTTGAAATAGCCAGTTCTCGTAATAAAAAAAAAAAAAATAGCCAGTTCCTCAGACCACCCAAGGAAGACAGCCTTTCCAAGCCAGATGAAGCTGTCAGGATCCTCCCCAGAGTCACAAAGTATTTATTTCCTGGGAGTAGCTGCCCCATTTGTTGTGGGTACAGTTGCAAAGTAAAAAACTGCAACCAATGCCTCTTTCATCTGTTCAATGGAAGGGTAAAGGTAGAACAAATGTTTAATCAGTGTATTTGTTTCAGAACATTCTAAAAACAAAAGCTTCAGTTTGTTGTCAAGGGTGTACCCTTCCATTTGTAGATTGCTAGAGCCTGTCTAGCAGGTATATCAAAGCCGAACATGTGCTGCCACGTCTAAGTTAATAAAAAAACCACAGGGTTTCATTTGCTTCAAGTATCTTGGGTGCCTATTAGCATCTGTATATTTGTTTTGTCTCATTCTAGAGCCAGTAGGCATTGTAAAGGATAATTTCATGGATGCCGGTTTAACCCTTCACTTTTCATCTGAGATGGATGCTTCCATGTTAACTACTGTGTGGTCTAACAGCTGCTGGCATGCCAAATAACTGATGCACATCACAAATTATGCATGTGGGGTCTTAGGCATGGTGCCTTATGTCCGGATGTTAGTGATTTTAATTACACACGCTGTGGGCTGACAGACCCATTTGGGTAAACACTCTAACACCACTTGTAGATTTACTAAGGTAGAGAGCTCTTTATGAAATTGACATTCGAACCGTCTTTCTAGCCGGTCACCTAATGAAGTTTGGCTCATCCATATGGTGGCAGCAGACCCATTGGTGTGATGAAATAGGAGAGACCTTAGATCATCCACATGAAATCAGTTTTAATGGAGGCTATAATGCGTTTGAAAGCCATCTAGAAGGTCAATGACACTGTGAAAGCTCACAGGACTCTCATTCCATTGTGACCCGGTACAGGACCTGTACTGCTAAGCAGCTCCACCACCACACCGCTAAGTCCATCCATAGCCATGCTGGTGGAGCTGCTCCTGATCGTGGCCCTCACCGGCTATTCATCATAACATCGAAGATGCAGGCTCCATCAAGATGGCAGATTCCTTTGTCCGCTTGAAGCAGGGGGTGCTTTCCGGCCCATTCCACACTGCCTCATCCTGATTGGCTGAGGCCCGCTTCATCACACCAAGGGTGGGGAGCCAGGAGGCATAGCCGGCCCCCATTGAAAGGACCCCTTGTAAAGATTTTGTTATGTTGGGTCCCTGGCCAAGAATGACACTTACATCATTGCAGGAGCAATCAGCTTCTTTACTGTGCTCCATGTACATCAAACAAGTACATCAGGTCAGGTAAGTAGAAAGGGACAGGAACATCCACCGGCATCCTCTCTCAGTCACCTCATCATCTCAACTGACATTCATGCAACCACTCCTAACATAACATTCTCTCACTCAGCATTCCACGTCAGTCACTCACAGCCTGCCATCCATACAAAGCAGGGTGCAGGTAAAGCTAAGTCACAACAGATTTCTCTCCTGTCTGGGCCTGTCCAGGGCTTCCGGTATTCCGTGGGTTTCTATCCCCTTCTTCGCTGATGTTCCCATTTCACTCGTTCCTACACCGGCACGCCGCCTACTATGACGCTTTGCAGCTACAGCTTCCATCACCTAAGGTACAGAAGGGACTGATTCTCACCCCGCTGGCTCCGCCAGCCCCTTGATTGCAACGTATGCTCACTGCGGCAGACCAATTTTCTGTTGGATCGCAATGTGTCCTAACCTTTGTTCCTGGCTTTGTTCATTACTGGATCACATTCAGGGAGGCATTGAATTAGACTTCAACATTTTTCCCGAAGTGTTATTCAAAACAATGTTTTAACACACAAAAACACTTATTGGGGTCCACCTTTTCAGTGTGGAGGCTGATCCTTATTTTGGTACCATTTAATGGGTGACCTCAGAGGATGGATTTCACAGAAGATTCCTCATAATGTATGGGGGCTCCTGTCCTTAGGCATGGGGTGCCTGGGGCTGTTGCCCATTTCAGAGACAGTTGTGTGGTTTCATAGGAACTTGGGGCCACATTTCAGTGAGGAACTATTTTTACTTTTTATTCGACCTTCATAAGAAGTATGTGGTCCCCAAGTTATATGTCACTCGGTAATTCTTCAAGAGTGAGATTTTTGTAGGAGAAATTTAAAAGCAACGAACTTCGTCCATAGTGCAGAGTTATATGGTGTTGTTCACAGGGTATCCCAGGTGGGTTTTTGGAATATCCTTAGTTAAAAAGTGGTCGACCGGTTTCGATGAATTTAATTGATCATCTTCTTCAGGACCTTGATTTTGGCTTGTCTCTATGAGATCAGAGGTATGGAAGGGGCACCGTCATCCCTTTTACCTAAGAGAAATCAAACCGAAATGGGTTTTAAATCTTGAGGTCACAGTGGTTCTTGTAGTTTTATTCTATAATATTTTCTATTAACTTAACACAATTAAATTGATATACTAGCATTTTTTGACAGTCATTTGGCTATTTAGGCTAAAATGGACATAGAAGGCAGCTGGTGATTACCTTATATATAGTAACTGACAGCCGGGTCTTTTTTATCATGCGTGACTCCAATCCTGTAAGACATTAACAAAGTGTTTTATAAGACAAAGGCCTGCGTGAGGCTGTATTATAAATGAGTCGTAATATAGGAGTGTCTAGTACCGTCTGATTTGGGGTTGACAGACGAAGCGCTGGTGTGCGCTCATATCTCTGTGTTTACTTCCAAATGCGGTTCGCGGTATAGTGCGGGGAAACCACTTGTTCTACGAAGCGCCACTTTCGTGTAGAGAGGTGCTATCCCAGTAACAGGCGCTTATGCCGTGTGGGAATACATCTGCCCACATGGGAATACATCTGCCCACATACATGCATCTGCCCACATAAAGACTCTACACGAAAACCATGTGCAAGCATGGTGAACAGGTCTACATCCCTGTCCAAGATACCGATCGCGTGCGCGGCTGGTATCCCCATAACAGTTCGCGGTCATGCGCGAGGGATCTTAAAGTGCCACGAGTTTTGACGCGTAAATCGCGTTACGACTTGGAATTCACTCACCGTGTGTCACGAATGCTTGCTGGTGTCTGTGAGACGCCGAAGGAGTTGTTCAGTTTTAGCAACCGTTGCCCAGCAACGGCGGCATTTATACGTTGGCCGTTTTTGCTGTTGATGATCCTCATTTTTGGGGGCCATCTTAGAGTGACTAGAGTTACATTTAAGGGTTATGCATTTTTGCACGGGCAGTTTAAGTACGGGCTGCAAAGTAGCTGATGCAGTAGCCCTACTTTCTTTTAACTCCTGTATTCATTATGGCAATCCTTTTTTAAAAATGCAGTGGTCTCGTTCCCTTATTAGTTTTTGGAAAGGGGGAAAAAAAGGCAAAGACAGTTTGTTATTCTAAGCATTGTCCAAATTGTATTTTTGCCACCTACATATGTATTCGCCTTCTGTCTTCATCACGGGTGCTGGGTGGGGGACTAAGCTAAATAAGGAACCGCAATTACGCTTAGTCCCCCGCCCAGCACCCGTGATGAAGACAGAAGGCGAATACATATGTAGGTGGCAAAAATACAATTTGGACAATGCTTAGAATAACAAACTGTCTTTGCCTTTTTTTCCCCCTTTCCAAAAACTATTAAGGGAACGAGACCACTGCATTTTTAAAAAAGGATTGCCATAATGAATACAGGAGTTAAAAGAAAGTAGGGCTACTGCATCAGC
The DNA here is from genome assembly GCF_040938575.1 of Ambystoma mexicanum. Taxonomy (NCBI): domain Eukaryota; kingdom Metazoa; phylum Chordata; class Amphibia; order Caudata; family Ambystomatidae; genus Ambystoma; species Ambystoma mexicanum. Next base: position 408,998,021 of record NC_090941.1, on the reverse strand, counting down.
TACTTTGCAGCCCGTACTTAAACTGCCCGTGCAAAAATGCATAACCCTTAAATGTAACTCTAGTCACTCTAAGATGGCCCCCAAAAATGAGGATCATCAACAGCAAAAACGGCCAACGTATAAATGCCGCCGTTGCTGGGCAACGGTTGCTAAAACTGAACAACTCCTTCGGCGTCTCACAGACACCAGCAAGCATTCGTGACACACGGTGAGTGAATTCCAAGTCGTAACGCGATTTACGCGTCAAAACTCGTGGCACTTTAAGATCCCTCGCGCATGACCGCGAACTGTTATGGGGATACCAGCCGCGCACGCGATCGGTATCTTGGACAGGGATGTAGACCTGTTCACCATGCTTGCACATGGTTTTCGTGTAGAGTCTTTATGTGGGCAGATGCATGTATGTGGGCAGATGTATTCCCATGTGGGCAGATGTATTCCCACACGGCATAAGCGCCTGTTACTGGGATAGCACCTCTCTACAAGAAAGTGGCGCTTCGTAGAACAAGTGGTTTCCCCGCACTATACCGCGAACCGCATTTGGAAGTAAACACAGAGATATGAGCGCACACCAGCGCTTCGTCTGTCAACCCCAAATCAGACGGTACTAGACACTCCTATATTACGACTCATTTATAATACAGCCTCACGCAGGCCTTTGTCTTATAAAACACTTTGTTAATGTCTTACAGGATTGGAGTCACGCATGATAAAAAAGACCCGGCTGTCAGTTACTATATATAAGGTAATCACCAGCTGCCTTCTATGTCCATTTTAGCCTAAATAGCCAAATGACTGTCAAAAAATGCTAGTATATCAATTTAATTGTGTTAAGTTAATAGAAAATATTATAGAATAAAACTACAAGAACCACTGTGACCTCAAGATTTAAAACCCATTTCGGTTTGATTTCTCTTAGGTAAAAGGGATGACGGTGCCCCTTCCATACCTCTGATCTCATAGAGACAAGCCAAAATCAAGGTCCTGAAGAAGATGATCAATTAAATTCATCGAAACCGGTCGACCACTTTTTAACTAAGGATATTCCAAAAACCAACCTGGGATACCCTGTGAACAACACCATATAACTCTGCACTATGGACGAAGTTCGTTGCTTTTAAATTTCTCCTACAAAAATCTCACTCTTGAAGAATTACCGAGTGACATATAACTTGGGGACCACATACTTCTTATGAAGGTCGAATAAAAAGTAAAAATAGTTCCTCACTGAAATGTGGCCCCAAGTTCCTATGAAACCACACAACTGTCTCTGAAATGGGCAACAGCCCCAGGCACCCCATGCCTAAGGACAGGAGCCCCCATACATTATGAGGAATCTTCTTTGTTCATTACTGCACATTACTTTACCTTTACTGGATCAGGACAGTTCCTCTGCTCCTGCCTATTTTGTTCTGTGCCCCTGCTGTGACTCTACCTGCATCTTGTTCTACGAGGCTTGGCCTCCAGTTCTGCCCTTCCATCGCCTCCTTGGGACTTCTCCTTTTACCTGCCGATTTTTGCAATCACAGTCCCCTCTTGCTCACCCTGTACAGCGTTGTCTTGCCTTATCATATAACCTCCCCTCATGGGGGGGGTGTCTCCCCCTTCTCCCTTCATAATATGACTGTAAGCTCCTGTATGTTTCTCTCCATTTATCTCTTGACCCTTTTATTCTCATGCCTCATACTGCATTCTTTTACTTTGTGCTCGCTGTTTTCTCCCGCTTTACCCTGTTCACTATGTCACCTTGCATCCCTCACCTTCTTGCTTCCCATTTCTTTTGTGTGCATATTGTTTCCCTTCCTGCCCTTTGAGGCCTTTCCAGTCGCCAGTCACCTACTTGCTTATCTAAACTGTTTATCTGCATGTCTGATGTAGCCCCTCATTCCTTGAGGTTTCATAATGCAATCTACAAACCTGTTCCCAGAACTTTATTTTATTTTTGCATGTTCCTTACCTCACATTTCCCCACCTTCATTTCCTTCCCTCCCTTCTCCCCCTCTTTCTTGTTCAGCACTTGCACATTCCAAATCGTCTCACGACCTAGTCAGAATGTTTTTGTTTGCCTCGGTCCTCTCCTTCACCCCTCCACTGCGCTCATGCTTTAGCACTTGCACATTCCGAATGCTCAACACCTTTTAAGAACGTTTTGTTTTCATGTTGTTACTAGTTCCTTTTCCCTTTCGCTTCCCTCGTTGTCTTGATGCGCTTCGAAACACAATTCTTACTGTTTAGTGCTCATTACATATAAACAATAAGTAAATAAATAAATAAATACACACAATAAATGCTCCTCACTCTGCCCAAAAAAGACCTTCTATCTAAGTTAAAAGTGTTCCTTGGAATCTTTGGTATTGTTCATAGAAATGGGTGGATGCATGGCTGCAACTTTGTCCCGCTCTCCTGATAACTTTTTGAACAAGGACATTTTTCAAAGAATTCTGGGCCCTTCCCAATCCAGCCTAAGTGCTCGCAAACCTGGCTATTAACTTTATGAAAGCGTCCCCGGAGATAATTCCCTGGTATGCAGAGAGCTATTTGGGGCCATCCTGCCAGGACATGGTGATCCACAGGCACCACACTCACCTTGGCCGTGGCAAGTGCCCGGATCTTTCCTGCAGCCCAGAGACATTAAAGAGCTTGTCCTGGTAAGCTCTTCAAGACTTATCGATCCCCTATTGATCCCCTTTCTCAGGACCTTCCTTTACTTGCCTATTGAAGTTGTCTCTACTATTTTCATTTCAACATCAGGCCAAGGGCATTCCACCCTAAGCTTAATCGTAGCCTCCTTGTCCAGCAGGATGTTTAACCTCTAATGCAAGAACTCTGACACTCACTGCCTGAATACTCATTTGCGAGGGACTTCTTGTACACTTGCTAGAACATTGCACATGATCTTCAGAGTCAGATCTTCACAATAATGAGAGGGCATCATCTTCTTTGCCCTGTTGAACTTAGGCCAGGCCTGACGGAATGATTTCCTAGCTTTTTTCCAAGGAACGCTTGCTTCGGCTCATTGGGCTCATTGGTCAGATTGTGCCTGAGGGTGCGCCTTTCATTTTTATTTACCATTGGGGTGTGTGGGTAGAAGAGCGCTTCCTCTTCGGGTCTGTCTGTCTTCCCTCTGAACTGGAGCTGCTACATTCTGCAGTGTGCAATATTTTTGCCGTCTCCTGCTTCTGTCTCCTTGTGAGAAGGCAATCCACTCCTCCCTAAATGCTAGCTTCCCATGCACTGGCCCTAGCCCTGCAATTAAAACTTTCATGAGGGTTTTGGTTGACAGAGGGTCCTGGTCCCTCTTTGAAGCTTAGGACTATATCAGCATTGAGGTCTCTGTCAGAATCCTTCTCATGTTTTCCAAAGAGCTGTGACCTGCAATTCCTTGTTAGCACACTTCCTCTTGCCCCTGGATAGCCTGTCTAAGGGAATGTGCTTCGGCCTCCTTTGAATGGCACTCAGATTGGCTTTGCTAACTGCTGGGCGCTTTTTTTCAGGCCCGGCTCCAGGAATTTTTATCTCGGTGGGCCAGATTTGTGATGGGGGGGGGCAACTGCTTTAAAAGGTGCAGGAGCCTGGATTGAAACCCAGGCTGTTAGGACTAGGGGCAAGCCACTCACCCATAAGACTACTTGAATGTCTGATTATCAGGATGCTTGTAAGGATTGCTCTCAGTGGCAGATTTAAGGCAAACGGCTTCAGGCGCAAGATTGGCTGAGGGCCTTGGTTAGGTTGTGCATGGGTGTGGAGCTTGGGGTGGGAGTAGTTAGTGGCTGTCACAATTGCGACAGATGTTCCACGTTTTTTAAATGTTTTTCCTGACAATGTGCTTTGCCCGGGATCATTCATTTTGTTTAAGTGGGAAATCTGCTCTCCCCCTCCTCCTGCTCACCCCTTCCAAAATCACATGCTCTATGCATGAAGTTGAAAAAAAGATACATATCTTTTGTCCTTAGGGCATGATTAATTGGGATTCACCTCGCAGACCCCTGAACAAAGAGCCTGAGAGGTGAGGGGGAGGGGCCAATATGTAATTGTCTGGCACATACTGTTTACAATATGCAATTGGCCATGATGACTTCTTGTGTGAAGTGTTTGCTGTGATTTGCTGTTGAATGTCGCAATTTTGTTCAATAAATGCAGCCTCATCTTTTCCAAAGAAAGATGTGTGTGTGTCTCCATGGCAATCCCTGACCCCTGCGCTGCCCATCTATTAAACCAAGGGTGAGGCTTTTTTGGAATCGATTTTACTGCAAACCGAATCAGTACTACAGGCACCTAATTTTGGCAGGTAAGGCATAGTGAGATTAAATGATTTGCTCAGGATCAAACACTTAAGTGGTAAAGCCAGAATTTGAGCATAGCCTTAAAGTTAGGTACTGGACCACACATCTTCTCAGCTCAAGTTGGTACAAATATGTGTAGCAGTTTGGTTTTGCATACATGAAATAATACTCGAGGGTACCACTCCTCTTTGCACGTGTTTGCAAAAGGGCACCTCCAAGCAATTTTAATTGTTTCTACCAAGTACTAGAAAAGTAAAAAGTAGAACACAGGCAAAACTGCCTTTGCCCTTCACTTTTCCATTGCATGTCTGGAAAAGTGTAAATCCCTCCCACAATTAACGATCAGTGGACCCATCTACAATAGATTTCGTTGTAATCTGCCTGCTTTTGTGGGAATCCATTGGTTTTCCATCAGCATAAACATCCACTCTGCTTTCCAACTTCGCCTGTCAAATCATACAAAATCATGCAGCACATAAAAAGTGACTTAGAAAATGTCCCCCTACAATTGTAGCTTTATTTTTACCCATCCTGAATGAAATCCTGCAAGTTCCAGCATGCACATTAATACGAACTCATGCAGACACAAAGTGACATTAAATGCATGTCAAGGTCATTGTTTCACACAGCTTGTTCTGTACCCCATAATATCTAATCACCCAACAATTACACCTAAATAGCGTATTGAAACCTTACATAATGTTAAGAAAAAAGTACCACAGCAACAGTCACTGCTAGTTACCTTTTCCCATCTCTAATCACTTCCTGTTGTAAATAATCTGCTGCCGAGACACATTAGACAATAAGAACTCACTGGGAGAGTCAGTGCAACTAGGTTTGTCTTTCAGGGTAGAGAGGCAGAGCAGTGGGTGCCCATAAGTATTTGACCCTGGTCCAACTGTTAAAGCCACCTTTGATTGCACTCTGCAGGTAATATCTAAATACTGTTTTTTAGGTTTTAAAGATGTGTCCATTTTATACTGTACCAGCAACATTATAGGACACACACCTCTCGTGTTATTTTCCAGGTATTGATGATTCATCTTCTGAGGGGCAAATGTTTATTTGGGGGGCGGGAACAATCCTCCCGTCCCGCTCCCTCTGCGCTATGTCACTGGCGGATCCCACAGTAAATAATGTCCATTTATGGCAGTGCCTAAACAGCAAGCACCCAGCACATAATACCTTCTAAACATGACTCCCAAATAAACATGATGTATTCTGTTTGTGTACAAACTCTGTTAATATTTACTCAAATAGTATGAGGTTATCAAGTCAGTACTTATCAGTTTGGATCATGAAATGTTCTGGCACGGCAGGTTAGGCTTCCACACAGACAAGGAAATGTTCATAAACATGAGAAGAAGGTCTGAAACTGGGCCATACTTGTCATTCTAGCCTTGACATGTTCAGGTAAGGCCTTGTTAAGCTAACAATGAGGTATAGCTTTATTTACTGGTCATAGCAAGCAAGGCATCTACATCTGGGCATATACACTTTCACTTACTGAAACCAACATGCAGTGCCAAAGCCAATGACTTGGGCCTTTGAGTAGGCATGGGATAGGGGTTTTCCAGGCACTGCCATAAGGGTACCAGTTGACTGTGAGATGGGAACAGATGGAAACTAGTGTGAGTACCTGGTCATGTGATGGCACTGCCTGGCAAATGTCTAACACCTATACACATGGCAAACATGTTGGCTTTTTGACAGCTTGTTTTAGACAGACTCCACTGCAAGGAACATATGCACAAAATACATATTGCTTATAAATGAAAAGGATACAGACACACATTGTTAGGAGATTTTTTATTACACTAGGAGCTTATTTACAGAGGCATTTAAGTCAATAAACACTCAAAAGAATGTGTAGATAGAACACTGACAGTCCCTATAGAGCACAAAAGCTGGTGCTACTTTGTGATAGAGCTTGCTCAAAGGTTCCCAGGAGGGTATGTTTAATCAGGTAGTTGGTGAGAATGCCATGGGGATTAACATGACAATCGGTAGTCAATGAGTTTGTAAATGACCAAACACACCCATAGGCTGTGTGTCCCATCTCACCTCACATCCTATCTGTGTTCCAGTGCAAGAGTTCTGGCTTAAATCTAACAGCCAAAACTAAAAAAGTATGGATGTAAGTCTCTGAATCAATCATAACCACCGGCATTGCTTTTGTCAGCCTTCCAGGCCATTGCTTACAAATGAGCATTCATCCTGCCACTAACGTGAGCAGCCCTACCCAAACTGCTAGAAAAAAAGGTCTAAAAATGCCTATGGTGGCTTGTGTTCCAGTTCAAGGGGGACATGGCCTAGCAATTGAGATTGAACTGGCCGTTTGGTGGAAGAACGAAAACTCATTTGCAAATGGATTGTCCCCTTCTGTAATGAATGACATACCAAAGGATTATGACATGGAAACTGCCCAGAGCAATGACAGTGGTAATGTTTAATTCAAAGCCTTGCAAAGCCTTGCATATATGACTATTTGATTTGCCTACACTCTCCCAAACAGAATAATTTGTTCTTATTACCAACCTTACTTTTTCATTTACACTCAATTAGTAAATGCAGCGTAATATGCACCTTGAATGTAATTTGTAAGGACCCTCAGTCCGTTGATGCTCCTCCTGCCGACATCTGTGTGCAAGCAATATCATCTGTCATTTATTATTTAATACAGTTAACCATGTTATTTATGATTTTGGTATGTCGCCATTCAATGCCTGGTAACTTTATTGTTACATGAGATATCCCGGCCAAATGTGGCCCCTTTTTTTCCGACATGCAGGTGGTCGTAACGCCAAGGAATCCTAGTTTGCTGTAGGGGGGGATAAGAGAAAATAACCAAAAAGTGAGAAAATGTTGTTTTTTTTTTCAGAAAATGCCAATACAATGATGTACAAAGAAACCTGTGGTTCCTTCCATGTAAGTGCTAGGAACAAATGGTTTGATGTCCTTAATTCCCCATTTTCTAGGCTTTCAAGAACAGGTTGAGTGGAAACCAAAAAAAAACATTTATTTATATGGTTACCAGCTGTTTTTTGAGAGGTAGGCGATTTTGGCCTTTTTTCCAATAGGACATGCGTGGACGGAATGGAAGAGAAGGGTAGGAAAGCTGAATGGAAGACAGAAAGGCATACATTTCTGAAAAGTAGACAAACTTCCAGGTTTAGGAAGGGGTGATTTCTGCTGTTCAGGCAACAACTATGTAGGGAAACATTCCATAGTTTGGGGGAAAATCGGGAAAATGACAGAAAAAAAGGTATGTGGTGGACATGGTTACCCCAGTAAGGCAATGGTTTCTGTGAATTTTGAGAAAAACAATGGTCCTCTACATTCCCCCCAACTCTTCCAGTTAGGAAATCACACATTTTTCGCAATGTTTCACAAAACAAGTAATACCACAAGCCAGAAACTGAGCCATGGTTCACAGGATTTATATGCTTACGGCCTAAACAGACGTACTTAGCATGTGTAAATAAGGAAAACAAATATGATAAGGAAGGGCAAGCAGGTGCCTTGTGCAGGTTACAAAAGTGTATAGTGCCTAAAGCAGCGACTAAATGTAGGTAACATTTGGGAAATGAAAGAGTTGTGTGACAAAGTGCAGCAGCAAATGGGTTGAAACGTTATGAAATCTACGCTAACAAAACAAATGTAATACCTTCCCACATTCCCACAGGTGTCCCGATGAAAATGGTACCGCACATGTGTGGGTGCACCTACCTGGGTGCAAAGTGAAAAGGCTAAACCACTGGTAATCCCAAGTCTTTCAGCAGAGGCCATTTTGAGGAATTTTACTCTTGTGGGCAGCCTACAGATTTGGGCCTGGGGTATCGCAGCCGCCAAGGAAAACATGGAACCCCATTCATTTCCGAACCGAAGACACCCGTGGGAATCCAGAGAGGTGTGACTTTTGAGCATCGTCCCAGAATGTTTTACCCACAATCTCCGTCAAAGTCCGAAATGTGGCAAAAAAAAACAAAGCTTTCGGACATTTCACTTTGCCCACCCACCGAAACACACTGCCAACAACACCTGTCCTACCTTCCCGCATTCCCTCAGGTTCACCGATAAAAACGGTACCTCACATGTGTGGGTGCACCTACGTGGGCGCAAAGGCAAAAGGCTAAACCACTGGTAACCCCAAGTCTTTCGTCAAAGGAGATTTTGAGGAATTTTACTCCGGGCCTCTTGCAGTGCAGCCCCTCAGAATGCTCACCGCACTGAAGTTGCTGGTGCATGTTTGGAGCGAAGTCCCCTTTGCCCAGGGTCGGACTGGGGCATAAAATCCACCCAAGCACCAATTAGAAATGTGGCCCACAATCGCACAGTACAGTTCATTACTATCATGAACAGACTGAGTACTCTCCGATGGGGTGTTTTGGGCAAAATATGTCACAAATAATTCATTTGAAAACATATTTGCTTAATAACATTGGTTGAAACAAGTGTATTCACATGTAAAACAGGCCTATACAGCCCAAAAAAAGTGGCTAAATTGCCCTAATGCCCTATAGTTCAGTCAAAGCCTGCCTTTGCCGACCCGCCTCCACCCGGTGTAACACCACCGTCAAGGGCTCCTTTCTGGGGGGGTAAGGGAGAGGCCTTGGGGGAGCCTGACAAAATGCAAAATGGTGGAGTCGCTCCATGCATGTGCAAGCCCCTCGCTCCCTCACTGCTTCTCTAACTCTCCACTATCTGATTTCCTTGCAAAGGGGAGGTGACGCTGGGCTGGCAAGCACTCCCTAATACCTCTGCACTTGGGAGTGGCTTATCCTCCCTGGAGCATAGGTGCTGCCTCATAGGCAAAAGCCGCAGTCATACACCCACTGCCCCATTGCACTACACTACGTAACTTTTCTAGATGGAGCTTTGAAGGCACTAGAAATGCCAGGGGAAGCAAATAAGGGAAACATGTCAGTGCTGCAACCATATATAAACCCACATGAAGAGGGCCTATATCGGATGCTTGGTGATGAGAATGCGGCAGGCATTGAGGGTCATTAGCTGCCACCAGCTCCATGATGCACGCTCTAAAGGGGTTACACTGAGGAACCCCCAAGCTCTCGAGACTATTAGCCTTATGTCTAAAGTCCCTTCCAAGAACCTTAATGAAACGTGGCCAGCAGGAAATGAACAGAGTATGAAGGTGACAAAGCACAACATTGACTCCCCCTGAGGCGAATTTCCAACACATCAAGAGACTGGCCCTGGCTTTTCAGGAGACAGTAAAGAGGGCACCCCATGAGAATGGGTAACAGGTTATTTGCTAGGGCCTATACAGACTGTCTCCTGTACCTCACAAGCTTCCCGAGTCAGGCATGGGAGGGAGCCCAAGCTGCTTGAATTACCCTGCAGACCCCTGTAGCCCATGGTACACTGCTAAGAAAATACCTGGGGCCTCATTACAGCCATGGCGCTCCGGTAATGAAGGGTGCCGGTACGGGACTGGCACCTTTCATTACAGGATGCCTGATTACGAGGACCCCTAGCGGGACCCGGAACAGATGTCTGGTAAAACCAGACGTCCTTTCCGGGTCCCGCGAGGGGACCAAGGAGCTAATAATGTGCCCGTTATTGACAGGCCAGTTATTAGCTCCCTCCCCATTCCCATTGAGCCCAATGGGAATGAGGATAGGTTTTTCCAATGAGGACTTACCGGGTCCTCCATGGTTGGAATAGCCCAGTAAATCCGCATTGGAGGAACCCGGTACTGGAACCCGGTATGGAGGCAGCCATGCCCTTATCAAGGGCATGGCTGCCTCCATACTCGTAATGAGGCCACTGGTGCATAAAAGAGGGGCTTTACCCTTGAGAGAAAAGAAACTTGGGGCTATCAGAAACGACCTGCTGTTACCACTGGAAGTAAAAGCACGAAACAAGTTGATAATCAGGCCCTGACTGGCCACAGTACCACTGTTGTAGCTGTCCACGAAGCCTAAACACGAACGCCGCGAGCAGGCTTCAACAGAGGCACAGGTCCTCAACTTTGCCTCTAGCACGCCCTTGTGCATCCTCTGTATTCATTGGCAGAGTCTGCAAGTGAGAGAATCCTTCACTGCCCGGCTCTGCCAGCATTTGCAGAAGCCGTAAATGAATGAGAAAACCTATTACTTACCCATAGCAAGAGTACCGGAATATTTGACACTGAAAGTAAGCAGTGGCCGCACCAGCACAGCATTCAAATTCAGGATGGCAGAAACCATAGATTGCTGAGCTGCACTGGGGCCTGCTAACAAATATATGTAAGATGACACATAACACTGCCAAAACGGAAAACGAATAAGTTGCATTTGAGCAACAAAGAAAGAGGACACAATGGAGAAAGGAAAGCTAACAGAGGAAGAGATGGACATTGATTGGGCACAGTCAGTTATGTGATGAGTTATGTTTGATGCAGTATCATTTGCCACAGGGCTTTTTGGTAAAAGCAGTTACTTGTATTGTTCAATTTTGGGATGCTGCTTTGAGTTTTGTAATGCAAGAGAGGGCATAATACGAGCCTCTGGTCTTGCATGGAATTATGAATTCCGCTAAATGTCTGTCCTGCCAAAAGGCAGCTTTAACATAGGTACTATAACTGTATGTGGTAACAGGGAGAGGGGATTGGATAATCAATGTCAGGTGGGGCAACTAAGCCCCTCCTTCGAAATGGCCACTGTAAACGTCACTAAAAGTATAATGTCTCATTGGTTCTACTCTCTATAGGACCCAAGATTACATGGTCCACTATGATTGGGTTGGCATCAACTCGACTCATATTTTTCATACTTACGTCCAGCAGCATGCAGAACGACCAGCCAGGTGCAGGGAGTTTTTCTGCACCCAAGCTTCCCTCCAATTGTGTTACAATCAATCATCACCTCAGTGGTCATGTGTCAATTACTGCTTTGTAGTTTGGCCTCGAGTCGGCTTCTTGGTCTAAGAAAGTTTAAGGAGTATGTGTATGGCAGGGATCCATGCGTAGGTGTGAAAGTCTCATCCCTACCTGCCTGCCTTGTCACGTGATTTGGACACCGTGAAATTGACCTCTTCTTCATGTATTTTCCTGTGTTTGATTTAATTCTGCCAGTCTTCTACCATCTGTGGCTTCTCTTGTCCTTTCTGAACAGGATACTCTCCTCTTGAGACCTTTAGTAACCTTTGTTCTATTCTGCTCATGTGCGTAGTGGATTTTCACTCATCTATAAAGTGCTTTTGAGGTATATATATGTATAGTTGGCGCTTGCCACAATCTATTTTACTACTAAGCATAAGCAAGCTTCACAATTTCTTAGCTTGTGGCGGTTTCTTGCATCTGTACACGTTTAAACTAACTGATTATCTTCATCGTTCATACGGCATACGTTTCTGCATCTTGACATCAACTGTTTCACCTTCGGCTCAAGATGTCACTTATCCATGGTATTTTGTCTCTTTGTCAGTATTCTTGGGTCATTATATCTTCTATATGTGCGTCAGTCCAATTTATTATGACGTCACCATTCGTATTCCTTTAGTATCTTCTTGGCTTCTTCTAGTATTCGATTCTGACAAATATCATTTTGTCTTGCCTGTAGATATGGTTTTCTCAATGGGTACCTTACTGTCCAGGTTTTCATAGGTGTCGGTACTTCAGTAGGGGCTATTACTCTGATAGGCACTGGGCAGAGGCCGACTGCGGCTCTCTGCTGGCTTATCTGTTCTTCATATGTCACATAGTTTGGTGTGAACATACCTGGTACTACAAAAGGGGTGGCTGGAGTGTGGATGATGCTTGGCACTTCCTCTTCACTCCCCCGTCTGGGCGATTCATCGACCACTCTCACTTCTTTCTTTGAATTCACTTTTATTTTATCCTCTGGATCTAGACATCTAGGTCTGAAGAAATGTTCCTTTGGGCTCCATATCTTTATGACTCCCTTCAAACATCCTGCTGTTCTTGCATGCTCATCTTTGTTCCATGTCATTAGTTGACACTCTACATTTGGATTGTAATAGATGCATTTTCCTACATAGTTTCTATGTTTCCTCGGATACCGGAACTTTGTTCCTTCTGGTGCATAAATGCTGGCCTTCACATAGTCTCTAATTTCTTCGTCAGTCAGGTCCTTAGGCTTCCATCCTGACTAGACATCAATCATGATTTTCATCCCTATGGCCTTTTTTGCAGTTCTCTGGCACTGAGAGATTATTAGCTTGGTAACACAGAATCCAAGCAATATCATTACCAACAGGGCTCCTAGGAACTTGAATGCATCTGCCATCCATTGTGGAACCCATGAAAACAGTGATTCAAGCCAACTGTCATCGTCGACTTCATCAACTTCATCTATCATCTGATTCTGTAGTTTTGTCAGCATACCTATGGCTTCTGTTAAGGTTCCATTTTCGTCATCGTGTGACGGTATAAATGTGCAACCTAATTCTCCAATTTTTGCACAAACACCTCCATCCATTGCTGTGATCATGTCTAGGACATATCTGTTCTGGAGCGTCATTAGTCGAAACGCTCTTAACTCTTCCTTAATTGCATTAAATCCCTTTATGGTTGTGTTGATGGTCTGCAGTAACTCCCATCTGGTTATCTGCAACCATTTAGTGTTTGCTCCAACCTGAATTCTTGGCATCAGGATTCTCGTGAACACTGATGAGGTTAAGCTGTCAACCTATGTTAATATGGGATTGCATCAAAGGCTTCTATCGATTTGTCAGAAAAGTAGTTTTCTCTCTTCATCCTGGTTATCAGTTCCATAGATCTCTTCTTCCTCAGGTGAGCATCTGCTTTTGCGAAACTGTCAATATTCAGATCACTTTTGGAATCACCAGTGCTGGAACATGGATATTCACCAAAGTGCATATATCTCCCCAATTCTTCAGCAATCTGATATATGCTTTTGATCCACATGCCCAATAATGATCCATGATCACTGCTGTTCCATGCATCATTCCTGTAGCATTGAAGATTTGTCCACAGTTCTGATTTTCTCCCATTTTTCTTGTACCATTATTTCTGAAGCACAGTTTGGAATTCTCCAATGGCACTATCTGTAGGGGTCCTCCTCGATCTTCGACCCATGTTAGCAGTCTTGCAAGTCACGGCCATAATGGTTTGCATATCATCTGTGCATTTTCAATTGTTTCTTTATAGTAGCCAATGATCATCCATGCTCTGCAGATCACTACTTCTTTCTCCCATCCTTCTGGAGAAAGCACTGTTCCCCAAATTTACATTTCACCTCTATCCTTCCATCTTCAAGCTTCTTCTGTGGATTTCCCTTTGATGTTCAGCTTTTTATTTGTTTCTCTTCTGATATCTGCTCCTTTAACTCCAGGCTTCCCATATCTGATCACAATATTGTTTGTTTTGCAATTGTTTCTCGTCTTTATGTCTTGGACATAATCATCTTCATCTGGGTCAGTTGCCCATTTGAGGGAAGCATCCTGTCTCTTTTTGGCTCTGATTATGTACGTCCATATTGATTCTGCCATTATCTCTGCACGTGATTGTATTGCAGGACTTAAGCTTGACCCTTTCATCACTGGATCAGGCGTTCTCCTCTGTGCTGTCTCTGTTTGTTCATTCTCTAGAGTCTTTTGTCTCCTTAACAGTTCCTTTTCCATGTGTCTCATAACACCCTTTGGTAAAAAGCTTCTTGTTGAGCTCTGTCCAAACTCTCCCCATTTTCTGGAATGTGATTCTGCAGTCATTGACATTAGACCAGGTGTGTATGTACTCATTATTTGTGTATAGACAGCAGGTAAGCATACACCAACATGTGTTTACACCCTCTGCCCCCTCAAGCCATCCCCACCCTCTCTGGTCCCCCGTGTTGTTCCCTTGTGCAACCCCCCTTCCTATACACAGGAGTCTGTCCTGATGCATTCTGGTTTCACCATAACCGTCTTGTGGCCAATGCTGGATTTTACTTTTATGGACTTCATTGATTCACGGTGCGTAACCCTTTCTCAACTCTCATGCTGGACTTCCTTTGCATCTTGTACTCATGGTGGCCCTGAATCATGCTGTTCCATCTTCATCTTGTATCCTGGCTTGCAACGTTATGTGTTACTTCTGACTTCTGCAATTGTATTCGCTCTCCTCTCTTGCTTCTCCACTCTTTTTGACTGCTTACTCTCTGTTCTCTCCTCCCCTTCCCTCTCCCTTTTCCTATCTCCTCCCCTCCTCACCTTACTTTCTTCTATGCACTTACTCTATCAGAATTGTCCCAGGACCTACTATGATAGCAACCTCATCTATCGCTCCCCTATCCCCTTACTGTTCCCCCCTCCCCCCAGCACTATCTGAAATGTTGTCAGGCCTAGTACGATAGTCACTTGTTTTGTTCCTCCCCTACCTTTCTTCATCCCTCTCCCTCCCCTTTTGTTTTCCTCCAGCTCTACCATAAATGTTGTCAGGCCTAACACGGTAGTCGCCTGTCTGTTTCCATTTCCTTCCCACTCTCCCCCTTCCTTCCTTATCTATGTCTTAGCACTTGCACTATCTGAAATGTCGTCAGGCCGAGTACGATAGTTAATTTCACATCCTTACTGTTCATGGCCTGTAAGAATGTCGTTGTATTTTCCCTTGTTCCCTTCCTTGCCTTGAAGCGCTTTGAAACACATTGTGTATAGGTGCTATATGATTAAACTATCATATCATATCATATGTGTACCTTTCATCAACCCTCTCTCGGTTTTACTTTGCTGACCCTGTCTCCGGCGTTTCAATTCATTTGTCACCACAAGTGTCGTGTGTGTGTGTCATTGTTTATCAAATCCATCTCAAGTTCAGTCACTCTATCATTCTTTCTAGGAACTGGAATGACTATGTAAGGTCTGGGTACCTTTGTAGATTTCATGTGTACATCATTAGGTGGGTGCAATAGAAATCTGAATGTTTTGTGCACCAATGAATAATGCAGTTCTGATCGTCAATGACAGTAATATGATAATGAACACAATGCATGTGTAAATTATACACCTATACGTCAATTTGCAGCATTTGTTCCTGGGCCAATATGAATGTCTTTCCTCATGAGGGAGGACAACATTGCTGTTCTGGTTTCCCATCTCGATCATCTAAGGAAGCAAAACTAATTCCTGAGAAATATTTGTGACTTATGTTAGTATGGTGATAAAGTGCAATTTTGTCATCTTTTCGCTTTTTTTTAGAGTTTTAGTGTGAAACTTTTTTAGGTCTTATACCAAGTGAAGGAAAGCCGAATTATGTAAAGGTTAAAACTCAATTGTGACCTTTTGTATGAACTGTATTCATTCTTTAGTTGTTACTGTATTGTTTATTTAGCTATTTTACTGATCCTTCACCAAATATGAATATGCATTTTACTTTGTTAATTCTTTCCGAAATCGAATTAATTGTGTTTTAAATCTACTTAAGTTAACATCTTTCCTCCCTGTATAGTGTTGCTCTGTGTTTCTGACTTTGTGTATTCTGTACATTTGTTGTTGATCTTTCTATCTTTTTGTAAAGGTTTATTACAAACCAAAACAAATACACAAATAAAAAACGAATTCTTTAATACATGATAAACATTGCCACTTTATCTGGATTCTGCTGCCTCTGCTTGCAGGTCACGAGTGCTGAACTGATTATTCCCTTTGTCTGAATAATAGACTGTCTCTGGAAACAGTTCTTTTTCTATTAACAAAAGTTTCAATTGAGGCAATAAGTTCAGCAAGTCTTAGTTTGCATGTTCCATGTAAACCAATTCCCAGTCTATGCCTCTAATTTGTTTCACTCCAGACGACATGTTGGTTCTTTGTCAACATAAACAAAAGTGCAGTCCTTGGCAACACCTTCACGATCTGTCCCTCGAAGGAAAGTTTACACTCTTCTCCTGTGATTCTGATGCTGACTAGAAAGTTCGACCTGCATTACGATACCATGCAGGAGCATACTCAGATGTGTACTGTTCGCTGGGTCTCTGATGAAAGTGAGGACGTCAACATTGGCATGTCTCACCGCAAGTTCTATAAAGTCTTCAATTAAGCGAAAAAATACATTACTGGCTAGTCTGCTATTCTCTTGTGACAGGGACATTTGTCTTGTCTTCGCTGTGCTCCGGGATCAAAAGAAACTGTTCTGCAATCACTGTGAGCAGCCTCTTTATTGTCTTTTTGTTTTCAGACTTCCCACCAACGACGGGTATGACCTCAATACTAACTCGAAATAGATCAAAACTTCTTTGGTGAGGTCACTATTGCGTGACACCATAAGTAAGTCCAAATAGGGATTCTGTGTCGAAAGATTCAGGATACTGTATTGTCTTCCAATTTATGTATCCTCAATCAAAATTTGCCATATCTTTTCTTATCAAGGCTTCAGTGTGCCTCAGTCCAAAGTTCAAAGTCAACAAGCTATTTTGAGGCTTATACGTGCAATTCTTCTCCTTCACCCTTCAATTAGGATGCAAAGAGTGTCCGTGTTTTTATGTCCCTCTTCCCTTATTTTGCTCAAAGGAAGTGTCCAGAACTAAGCCACAACTTTGCACAAAAGTTCTTTGTGTTTTGCTTGGCTGGTCATGCGTCCTTCTTCCTCATCATGGATCTTGTCTGGACATGCTGTGGTTCTTCCCCGTTGTCTGTAGTCTCTTTGCGGTGGGTTGCAGGCAGAGGGATTTCTCTGATGTATGGCTTGATGTCGCCCAAGAAGATCCAAGCTCTTATTCCCAGTAACTTGACTGCAGAGGGTGTTACGTCCTCCACTCTAAACGGGCCGTTGAACCTTGGCTCGTTCCACTTTTTCCTTGTGCGATTTCCCACCAGGACCATGTCCCCAAGGAAAATTGGAGGAACATGTAATTCTGAAACTTTGTTTGTTGCAGCATCTCCTTCTGTGTTCTGTACTGCCCTACACCCTTCTTGTCGTCGCTGCAGCTGTCCCGAAATTACAGTGAGACAAGGGACCTCATTATAACTATTGCGGAATGGGTTTAACAGTGTCGCTAATGGTGCCGGCGCCGTTAAACCCATTCTGCAATATTACGAGGTTCCCTCGTGGGACCCGCTCTGGACGTCTGGTTTTTCCAGACATCCATAGCGGGTCCCGCGAGGGGACCAGGGAGCTAACAACGGGCCCATTACAAATGGGCCCGTTGTTAGCTCCCTCCCCATTCCCATTGAGCCCTATGGGGGCTCGAATGGGAATGGTGAAGGACCGGGCCCGGGTTCCCTGAAGGAGGAAATACCGGCCCCTCCATACTCGGAATGGCCCGGTATTTCCACATTCAGGGAACCCGGACACGGTTTTGGAGGCAGCCATGCCCTTAATAAGGGCATGGCTGCCTCCAAAGTCGTAATGAGGCCCAAGATGTCATGCAGTTCAAGTAGTTTTGCGATTTCCCACCAGGACCGTGTCCCCAAGGAATATTGGAGGAACATGTAATTGTGAAACTTAGTCTGTTGCAGCATCTCCTTCTGTGTTCTATACTGCCCTACACCCTTCTTGTCGTCGCTGCAGCTGTCCCGAAATTACAGTAAGACAAGGGACCTCATTATAACTATTGCGGAATGGGTTTAACAGCGCTGCTAATGGTGCCAGCGCCGTTAAACCCATTCCGCAATTTTACGAGGTTCCCTCGCGGGACCTGCTCTGGACGTCTGGTTTTTCCAGACGTCCATAGCAGGTCCTGCGAGGGGTCCAGGGAGCTAACAACATGCCCATTATGAATGGGCCCGTTGTTAGATCCCTCCTCATTCCCATTGAGCCCTATGGGGGCTCGAATGGGAATGGGGAAGGACCGGGTCCGGGTTTCCTGAAGGAGGAAATACCAGGCCCTTCATACTCAGAATGGCCCGGTATTTCCCCATTCAGGGAACCCGGACACGGCTGCCTCCAAAGTCGTAATGAGGCCCCAGATGTCATGCAATTCAAGTAGTTTTGCATTTCCAATCCTAACACTTCTCCTGTTGGCTGAGCATCACATCTAGCTCTATTTCGAAGTGTTAATGGTGTTGCCATCCTTCTGCCCATCATGATTCCGTGCGGCGTGAGATGGTGGTCAGAACCAGGCTGGTTTCTGAGTGCATATAGTGCCAGTGGAAGACAGTGCAGCCATCCCTTCTTCAGAGTAGCTTCAACTTGGCTATCCTTTTCTTTAACAATCGGTTAAGCTTCTCGCATATCCCATTCCCTTGAGGATGATACGATGAAGAAAACCTGTGCTTTATACCAAGCAATAAGCAAATCTGTTAAAATACTGCATTATCAAAAAGAGGACCATTGTCTGACCTTATCACTTCATACACTCCATATCTGGGAAACACATCCCTCACCAGGAATTTGGCCGCACAGGTAGAGTCTGGGTGTGTAAATGGACCTGCTTATATCCATCTAGAGAATGGACACACCACAACAATTAGATACCTGTACCTGTTACATACTCGAATCATATCGACATAATCGCTATGCAGGTGCTGAAAAGGCCCATTAGGCCTTGGGATCGCTCCTCTAATCACACGTAGTGTATGCCCAGCCGTGAACTGCTGACAGATTATAGAGTTTACCATAAAAAATGCAACGTGCTCTGCCAAGTTCGGTATGAACCAGTCTTCGGCAATTGTTGCTGCTAGATTCTCCTTTGTCATGTGCTGGATATTGTAACTGTTCCAGTGCTATTTTCAATAAGGCTAAGGGCATCACCGGTTTACCAGTGCTGTCTTGTCGCCACAAGCTCTCAGAGGGGTTTAAAGAACACCCTTGTCGCTTACATAGGTTCTTCTCTTCCTGTGGGGCTTCTCCTTGGAGCTTATTTATTGCTATAGCCTTTCGGCTCGCTTCATGCAGCAATCATTCTCTCATGTACGCCAATTATTTACACACTCATTATTATTTCGTCTTTGGTTGCCACACACTTGGCTTCAGTGTCTGCTGCTTGATTTCCATGTGAGATAAAATCTGCCCCTCTTGTATGGGCGGCGCATTTCATGACCTCTATGCCCAATGGGAGTTGTAGTGCCTTAATGAGCCTGTCCAATAAGGCTGCGTGCTGCACTGGCATGCCGTCTGCTCGGCGGTAGCCCCTCCTTTCCAGCGCTCTAGGCCTGCGTGTACTGTCGACGTCAAATAGGCGGAGTCACTGTACACAGTCACTTCCTGGTCTGCGTGATTCTTGAGAGAGCGAGTATCAACGCCAATAATTCTGCAGCTTGTGCTGAATAATGTTGAGGGTAATTGTGTGCTAATAAGTACTTGAAATTCCCCATTTGCCATGTGCTTCACCACAGCGGCCCCTGTATATCTCTGTTCATCATTTTGATCGATCCTCGAAGAGCCATCAAAGGAGACGATTTCTCCTTCTGCCAATGCATTTTCTTTCACTCTAGGAATATCATCATAAAATTCTTCATAGTTCGTGCAATCATGTATTGGCTCTCCTTCAGTGACTGGCTCTGCTATAAACATAGCTGGGTTCACTATTTTGCATCAAACGATTTTAATCATTGGATTTGATATGACCACTTCATAAGCAGAAGCTCTCTGGGATGTCAATGTGCCTTTTGGTTTCTCTAAAATGACAAATAATGCTTACTCGACATAGAACGTCATTGGGCATCCCATCACAATGGTTGTAGCCTTCTCCATGGTGAATGCTGCGGCAGCCAAACTTTGTTTGCACGAGAAGTGACCCCTCATCAATGGGTCTAAATTCCCACTGCAGTATGCAAGGAGCTTATACCCCAGCATGGTTTTCTGTGTCAGTACTGCTGTCATAACACTGCCATTCGTGTGTGAAAACAGGTAAAATTCCTCTGCATAATTGAGGATCCATAAGACAGGTGCCGTGCAAATGGCCTTTTTTAGTTAATCAAACCCTTCCTCCATGGTCTTAGTGATCACGATTTTTTCTTTCATTGCCTGTGCTTTCTTTAAGGCTTGTAACAAGGGCCTGGTATAAGAACTGTAGTCAAAGACCCATGTCCTGACATAATTACATAATCCTAGAAAAAACTCTGCATTTGTTTTATTGTGTGTGGCTTGGCTGTTTTTGAAATGGCTTCAACTCTTTCAGAGGTAACCTTGTTTCCTTCATGTGAGATCAGCTGGCCTATGTACAGCACTTCTTGTTGACAATACTGTAACTTCTCTTTGTCAACTTTATATCCTTTCTCAGCCAGAATAGTTAATAGCTGAATAGAAACTTGTCTGCACTTTTCCTCTGTTGTGCTGCAAATTAGAATGTCATCCACATATTGCAAGACAACACTCTCTAATGCAATATTGCTTAAGTCCATCTGCAGGACCCTGTTGAAAATTGAAGGAGACTCACAATAACCTTGAGGCAGCATTGTGCTTTTCAGACAAACTTGTCTGAATGTAAATGATGTCAAATCTTGTGAATCTTTGTGCAATGGGATTGAGAAAAATGCATTTTTCAAGTCAATCACTGTGAAATACCTTGCTTCAGCTGGTATATTGCATAGGATCGTGGACGGGTTCGGGACTAGAGGGAACTCAGCCTCTACTATCTGGTTTATTGGCCTTAAATCTTGTATTAAATGCCCTTTGATTTTTTAATCGGATAAACCGAAGTATTGCATGATGACTCTGACGTCACTAAGATGCCCTGCTTCACCATGGCAGAAATTGTCTTAAAAATCCCTTCATCTGTCTCCCTAGACATGTGACACTGCTGTGCATTTGGTAAAATTGCTGCTGGTTTCAATTTAATCTTTACTTCTCCAACTCCTTTCAGTAAGCCTACCTCATAAGGGCCTGTAGTCCATACTAAGACAGGCACTTTTGCTATGTCGTCATCAAAATATTCCAGACGTTTTTGTGCCAGCATCATTCTCTGAGGCACCTCGCTTTTGATAATTTTCACCCAATAAATGAGATTAACCTCAACTGTCATCTCTTCTTTACCTATTTGCTCTTCAAATAGATTGTCATCAGTGACGTCAGTCAATCTGTAACCTTTCCCAAAGGCGATTACTGCGCACAACTGTCTGCCTTCATCATCACAACCATCAAGCAAAGCCATCTCTCCTTGCACTATGGCTGCTTTTATTCTTAAGGGAAACACTCATCCCTTTTCCTCATGCATAGGTGTTCTTGGTCTGAACAGCAACTCATCTGGGGTTCTCATTGTTCTGTCCGCAAGGCCTGGTAGCCATGACATTAATGTCGCACTCCATATGTGAATATTTCGGGTTCTAATGGAATAGCTCTCATAGCCATTTGTCCTGCGAATGCTCTAATCATTTCGCACACGTTCAAATAATAATAAACATACTATGCCCTTCTCTGTGAACGAGATTGTCATGTTTAACTTTGTCATTAGGTCTTGTCCCAATATATTCACCGGTGTCTGCCTCGAATATAGCACTTTCATATCACATTCTCCTATGGAAACTGGAAGTTCCTTTGTAAAAGGAACACGACTTGTTGCTCCTGTGAAGCCCTGAGTATTTATGGCATCGCTGGAGAAAGAAAACTTGCCTTCATGTATACACCAGTGTGTTCCACCCGTGTCAACTAAGAAAGAATATTCCTTATCCCCTATAAAGACATCTACCCTTGGTTCCTCATGAGGGTTCTGTGTCACTGATAGGATAGAACACATCAGGTCTCCCAGTGAGCTTCCTAGTCCATGTATGATCTTGTCCCATTCTGAGTGAATGGATTTCCCCCGTAACTTGTGGCATTTCCTATTCCAGAATTCAGTACCTGTTCTGTGCCTGTTGTTTGTAACAGTTGCATTGGCGACTGTTGAGTCTGCCCCTGTGGAATATTTGTCACCTTCTGCTATGGTTGCAAGCTTTGCTGTACTCTTGGCTCTTGCTGCTGCACTGTGTGATACTGTACAAATCCATTTCCACCTTGTTGCGAGAATGCAGATGGATCCCTCCTCTTGTGAATTGGTCATTTTGCACCATTCCTTGACTTCTGCACATGCGTGCTAGATGCCCTGTCATCCCACATGTCCAACATGTTGGCGGTGGTGTGATTATTTGCCAATTTTGCATATCCTGGTTTCCGCCTTGTATATTTTGAAAACCTCCTTGATTATTGTGAAAACCTCCCTGATTACTCTGCCATCCTCTTCCTCGAAAGCCTCTTCCTCTTGGGTAAAACCCGTTATTGCTTTGATCAAACTGTCTTTGGCTATTGGCCTGCTGTATGTTTGATCCCTCTGTATTAGTTATCATTTCCCCCTCAATGGCATACTTTGATCATTCTTTCTGCACTAATTTAGCCTCTTCACCTTTTCCTGCAGCATCCTTTTTACGATTCTTCTCTTGCAGCAATCTGTAATAGTGCGCAATGGTCAGCTGTATTTCAGACCATGGTTTAGCCTCAATCCCTACCAATTTCTTGATCTGCTTCTGTACCTGTTCTGGCAGCCGTTGCCATAATATTTGGTAAAACAAGCAACGGATAATCTCCCTCCTTTATCTTACATGTCATTATAGCTCCCATATCAGAAGTGTCTGAGGATAGCACTTGAATCGCTTTCCATACCGCGGTTCTGCAATTGTTAAACGGCGCTCCATCATGCGCAGTATTAACTGTAATCACCCCAGGGTAACCTGCAAGTGTCCTCACATCGTCAGCCTATCACCAAGTATGGCGATTAAACGACCCTTAATATCCCCTATAGCTAACGTGCTCCCTCCCGTCATTTTTTCTAAATCACATATCCATTTTCCAGATCCCGATGTCAACATTGGGAGCATATTTTTCAGGTTTTCTCTATCCATCTGTGGCCAAGGCATATATTGTGGCCTTGTTCCTCCTTTTTCTAGTAAAGGGAACTGTGACACATGGCACTCCTTTTCCTCTCTCATAATTTTTCTGTCTACCGCAGGGTTAATATTCCTGCATCGCCGTCTACCTGCGATGTCCGTAATCTGCTCACATAGGGTGGTGGAGACACCCCCCTCTGACCGTATGATACTCCTTCATGCCAATCGGATTGTGTGGCTAACTCCAATGCCTTAGGTGCATACCCACTAGAATCTGACCATCTTATTCCCTTATCCCTTAGAGAAGTGTCTTTCGCATCTTCCCTCATCTTCTCTTCCTTCACATTCTTTTCTTTCTGTGTCCGATATTGTCTGTTCCCAACTCGTGCAACTTCTCTCATTCTCCTCATTTCTATTTAGAGTCAGCCTATCTAAGGACAGCTCTCTATTTCTGGTACTTCGGGAGGCGTCCTCAGTATTGTACAACTGAGTGCCCTTAAGAAGCTCATCCTCTCCTTTCCTTTTCTAGCCCCATATCATTGTATATTCTATCGATCGTCTCTCCGATACTTCTGGTGTCGAAGTCATCTTCTATATTTGCTCTAGACGTGCCTGGTACTGAATCGTACTCGGGAAAGTATTCTTTTATATCTTCATAGTCTGCTACTGGATCGGGTTTATTAACCTCTCTTTCCAGATATTCAAGATCCAGTTCTCTCTGTCTTCGCCTGCGTTCTATGTCGTCATCAAACTCTCTACGCTTCCTCGCTACCTCTCTGACCTTGTCTTCTTCTTGCTTCCACGCATCTCTTCGTTCATTTGCCCTTCACATTTCCTCATCTCTTTGTCTTTTTATTCTCTTCTCCCGTATTTTTTGTTCTTCTTCTTCTATTCTTCTTTGTTCTATTCTATACTGATCATCAGCTGTTCTCTGTTTATGATCGCGTTTTCTTTGTTCCTCCGCCTTTTCCTTTTTTCTGACCTGCTCATCACGATATCATTGCTCTCGTTTCTGCCTATCTTTTTTCTTAGCCCCTTCGTCGCTCATTCGGTTTTCCTTTTCTTTCTCTTTCCTTTCTAATTCATCTTGTCCTCTCCTTTGTCTCATATCCTCAATGCCTTTACCATTGAGTTTCAATAAAATCTGACCTCCCATCCATTCGTTCTATGCGAATGCCATGTCATCAGTCCTATCCTTATCGCATTTCCATCTCTTTACCTCTCTTCCCGTATCTAGAGGTGTACTTGCTTGTGCTTGGTCTCCTTTTTCCTTCTCGTGTCTGGCCTTGTCCTTCGGGACTTTGGAGGTAATATCTCTTTCTCTGTCCTTCTCTGGGCTTTCGTCACTACTTTGCATAGGCGACTCATATGACGGGTTGCTATATCCCGTGGCTGCTTTAAGTTCTCTCAGTGGGTATAATCCTTCATCTTTAATAGCGTCGCTTTTGGTTTCAGACGGGGCGGGTGGTGCAGAAGGCTCTTTACCCCCCTCTGTGCATATATTCAGTATCCAATCTAACGGTGGCTCCTCCTCCTTTTCCTCTTGGTACATTTTCTAAAGTTCTAAACTAACTAAGAGTTTGTCTAACTTTTTGCCAGTATACGTGGTGTGCAAATATGTCGGCATGTGCTGCAGGACCGTTTTAGATAGCCATCCGCCTTGTGGCCATGGCATAAACATTTTGTTTGCGGTCCCTTTAACCCATTCTGCACTGTACTTTTTAAGCTTGGGTGCATGCTTCGCCAGCTGTTTGCAAAAGTCTATCAATGGGGTAATGTGTTCCATACTTAACCTGTTTTATCTTCTCCTTATATAACACTTTGTTATGCTTTACGTTTCACAAACAAGATCAATAATATGAGCAAGCACCAATTGTCGCAAGCTCCAATCCCATTTTTTCAACAATAATTTCACTTTTACTTTTGTTAACTACAACCATCAATCCATGCCATGCAACATCTTATCATTACAATCGTGCAATTTTCATGCTATTTAAAAAAAAAAAGGTTTTTTACCTTATGACATCATAGATCTACCAAAACACATAAAACAGACAGACAGACTCCGGCCGGCCAAACAAATGTCATGCCATCTGCTTTCTCAGATGCATCCTGCCCCTAATTTGTATTCTGACATGGAATTTGTGCCCATTTCTTTCAGATCGTCTTTAATCGATCTGGTCTTCTACGTCATCCTTTCAATTCAGGACCTTAAATGAAGGCTTCTTCTAGCACTCTTTAAAGCCTAGGACCTGTGTTTATACTCTTATCTCTCTATATTGCTCGCCCACCCTTGAGTCAATATTGTCCCCTAATATACATATTATACTCTTACTCTGTCATTATTTTGTGTCCCACCTTCCTTCGTTTCCTTCCCTTTACTTGTTTTTAAGGCATGCAACTTTTTGCCAAAGCATTCAGTCTTTTTTACTCACCGTTCACATGTTTTTCATCTCCGGACGCTCGGGATCACCGCCTTTGTTGCTGCCTTTCCGTGCCGCTCTTTCGATCAGCTGCTCATAGACGTGGGGAGGGGCTCTTGGGGGAAAGCAAAGGTCCCTTCACACCTAACCCGCAGGGTTTTAAATTAAACTAACCACTATCTACGGGGAGCTTCTCGTTCTTTCAGCCGGATGGCAAAGGACTTGTGATATTGCCGAGGACCCGAAGTTACTTATGTCGACAGCCAATGGGTGTCTTATCTAATCTAACCATTTAATCTCTGCTACCAAGTGAACTTGATGGACCCCAGCCGGCCCATTTGACTGGGGGTCTCCAAACAGCCCTTTAAGATGAGTAGCAGCACCCTCGAGATGGATGGGGATGCAGATTCGAACTCTTGCACCAAATAACTATGACAACTCAATAGTTTGGCAAAGAGAGTCCGTTTAATGAAAAGTACAAAAACCGGGGAGTTCAATGAACATCAGCAACCGCTCGATCTTCCTTCTCGCTTAAACTCCACTTAATTTCAGAAAAAACACAGTATTTATACCAAAAACTCATCAACATTGACGTGCAATCTTAAAAACCTAACATGCAACGTGATTGGTTATAGGAAGGTAACTTTAACATAGGTACTATAACTGTATGTGGTAACGGGGAGAGGGGATTGGATAATCAATGTCAGGTGGGGCAACTAAGACCCTTCTTCAAAATGGCCACTGTAAACGTCACTAAAAGTACAACGTCTCATTGGTTCTACTCACTATAGGACCCTAGATTACATGGTCCACTATAATTGGGTTGGCATCAACCCCACTCATATTTTTCCACTTACATCCTGGTGCATTCAGAACAACCAGCCAGGTGCAGGGAGTTTGTCTGCACCCCAGCTTCCCTCCAATTATGTTACAATCAATCATCACCTCAGTGGTCATGTGTCAATTACTGCTTTGTAGCTTGGCCTCAAGTCTTCTTCTTGGTCTCAGAAGGTTTAAGGAGTATGGGTATGGCAGGGATCCATGCATAGGTGTGAAAGTCTCATCCCTTCCTGCCTTGTCATGGGATTTGGACACTGTGAAATCAACCTCTTCTTCATGTATTTTCGTGTATTTGATTTAATTCTGCCAGTCTTCTACCATCTGTGGCTTATCTTGACCTTTCTGAACAGTAACTCTGTTCTTTTTCTCTTTAATTGTATCCACTGTTGGCCTAATCCAGCTCGATGCAACCTTGGCTTCTTGGCATGGTTACCTTCAGATGGGTTTCTCTCTGTCTTAATTCTTGATTTGTTTGCTGCAACACTCTCCTCTTGAGACATTTAGTAACCTTTGTTCAATACTGCTCATGTGCGTAGTGAATTTTCACTCATCTATAAAGTGCTTTTGAGGTGTATATATATATGTATAGTTGGCGCGTGCCACAATCTATTTTACTACTAAGCATAAGCAAGCTTTGTGATTTCTCTGCTTCTTGCGGTTTCTTGCATCTGTGCACGTTTAAACTAACTGAATATCTTCATTGTGCATATGTCAAACGTTTCTGCATCTTGACATCAACTGTTTTACCTTAGGCTCAAGATGTCACTTATCCATGGTATTTCGTCTCTTTGTCAGTATTCTTAGGTCATTATATCTTCTATATGTGCATCAGTCCGATTTCTTATGATGTCACCATTCGTCTTCCTTTAGTATCTTCTTGGCTTCTTCAGGTTTTTCATTCTGACAAACGTCATTTTGTTTTGCCTGTAGATAAGGTTTTCTCAATGGGTACCTTACTGTCCAGGTTTTCTTAGGTGTAGGTACTTCAATAGGTGCTGTTA
This sequence comes from Ambystoma mexicanum, assembly GCF_040938575.1. Classification (NCBI taxonomy): domain Eukaryota; kingdom Metazoa; phylum Chordata; class Amphibia; order Caudata; family Ambystomatidae; genus Ambystoma; species Ambystoma mexicanum. Next base: position 408,970,778 of record NC_090941.1, on the reverse strand, counting down.
CTCTGATAGACACTAGGCAGAGCCCGACTGCAGCTCTCTGCTGGTTTATCTGTTCTTCATATGTCACATATTTTGGCGTAAACGTACCTGGTACTGCGAAGGGGGTGGCTGGTGCTTGGCACTTCCTCTTCACTTGGTATTTAGTTGGCAGCATACTTTAATATAACACGTTCAAACTAAACTGTCTATCCAAATGTCTTCAATTTTAAATTAGTGACATCCCAGATGTATAGCAAAGTAGCTTTGCAAATGTTCATCAAGCTGGTAGCTTATTATCCCTCTTTGTATGAAAGTGAGGGGAATCTTCATGCTTAGTACTCAAAATGTTGACCGCAATAGGTTGCTGCCAAACATAAAACAGCGCTGCAATAGATTTCTGCCCAACCCAAGATGGCAATTTCAATGTTCAACCCAGACCCTTCTCTAACCACAGGATGGCAGCATCTATAGAGAATCATCAGTTCAGCCCAATGCAAGATGGATATTGACTTCTGGATTTTGGAAGCTGCTTCCCACTTCCCGGGCATTATAGAAGAGCTCAGGCACAATGACACACATGTTGCAAAGTTTTCTTTTGTTCTACTGTTAGGTTAAAGGGCCCTTATTGTTTGTGCTCCATTGTTCTTTTATGCCACCCTCTATTCTTGTTTCCTGCCCTTTCTACTTTGCTGTTCCTGTTTTAAACTGTTAAGAGAAACCTAGGTAAGCAGTCTTGTGCGTCGCACTATGGACAATAAATTGCAGTTGGGAGCCGTGCTCCTCTACTTTAAAAAAAACATTTGACTGTTCCTATACTTTTATTTTTAAAAGAATCTATTCCAGAATGGTTTTGTTTTAAAATAAAAGTGTAGGAAGAAGTTGAAACTTGCACTTCAGTAGAGTGCACTGAACATTCCCTTAAACAACAGGTGTGTTTGTTTGGGGGTTTGGATTGTGTGTGGGAGGGGGCGTAGCGATGGGGGTGGTGGGTACCGGGGGTAGGCCAGCAGGCTTCTTTTCGTACACTTCAAGTTAACTCTTAACCTTAGACCTATACTGAAATGGGAGACAAGAGCGCCCCAGAAAGATTGCCGGTTCATTTCTATCAGTACTTGGTTAGACAAGATTCTGTGGAATCTTGGGTATAGTACATTTCGCTCTCTGTTTCTCCGGGGTTTACAGAGGGGTGACTTACTCACACCTGGCTATATTTACAAGAGCAAGGGCCCAAAGCTTTTCCTTCTAACATTGAAATTTCTTTTCTGCTGTACCCTCACTAGATCTTTCCTTTTCCTGGTCCATGTGCTCCTGGATCTAACGCATGTTGCAACTTTACAAATGCACACACAATGTCCCAAATTTGCCTTTTACGGATCCTTCTCCCATTACAGAGCAGGCTGTTCCTATCTCCTCCTTCCAATTTGAACAGATTCAGAGCAGTTTTTAGTCTAGGCAAGCAGAACAGTATGACATCAACATTTGTATGAGCATAGTGATCAACTTTAACATGATACAAGAATGAGTGATATTGGTTATAGGAGACCATATTTCCCATCACATTGTTACTGCATTCAAATGGTTATGGGTGTAGGTCCACTGTTCCCCCATTCCCTCCTCCTCCCTCCCTGCTGCCATGTAGCCCTCTGCCTGCCCCTTCTCCGCCAATTGTTTAACATTCTTCTACTTGCTAGCTCTGATAGATATCGATCTTTAATGTACCTTCCCATTCTACTTGGAAGGAAATTTGGGGTAGTGCATAAGCTGTCAGCTAAGAAGCTTGAACTGTGGCAATCCCTGCTTCCCCAAAACCAAAAATAAGAGATGCCGGGCACATTACTATAATGGACAATCACTTCTGCAGCACATCTGCCCCCTTTGTTTCACTTGGCTTTCCAGAATAATCAGCCCACCCCTTCAATCAATGGTCTTTCTCTCGCCCTATGGCGCTGCAGAATCCACCTGTGTAATCAGGAAGCCACTCACTGTCCACTTTACTTCCTCCAAATGCCACCCTGCCATGCCCTCTCGTCTCAACGATCAAATAAAGGCTGAATTGCCACAGATTTGGCGCAGGAGGGGAGATGTTTGCAGGCACTTTATACTGACTGTTTAAAAGAGAGTTCATGTATTTGCAAATGAAAAAACGCGGATATTCCTGTTCTACAGCACCTACCGTCCTGCACTCTATTGGGATGGGTAGATGGCGAGGGGTCAGCTCCCACAATAATGGAGATCTACTTTAAAAGATTCATTCTCGTGCACTTTGGTCCCATCATTACAATGTTTGTCATTTGCACTACAAGGCTGTTGGGTGTCTTGACTCACGTTCAAGTTATTATGCTACAACATTTGGTGCTGTGGGCTTAGAAAATCCAAGATGGTGGAAAAACCCACATTTGCGCCAAAATCCTGGAGAACCGCGCAGTTTTGCGCACAGCAAAATGGTCCCCTGACCTGCCACCCACCAGTACGAACGTGATAGGCCAGGAGTGCCATGAGTGAAATGTGTGCCAAAGGAAAAACAGCAGTGCCGGTGGCTAAAATAAAAAAAAACGCTTTGAAATCACCTTTGTTTCTCTGAAATGCAAGCTAAAAATGCCTATTTTAAACATTGCAAGATATTCAAAAACCTCAATGAAGACCAACAGACATTTGGCAGAATGTAGTCTTGTGTGCATACAAAATCTGGAAAGAGAAAGAGCCCAAAACAATGTTTATAACAAAACTGGCTGAGCTGTGGATGTCAGCAGCTGAAGTGAAATTGGACTGAAAGACACTAAAATCTAAATGTTTAAAATAAATGAGTGACCTACTGTTGAGTGTCACATAGTTTGCAACTGTTGAAATGTCATAGTTTTGAACTTAGAATCAGCGTTCTAGCTGCATGTGTACAAATTGTCAGTTTGATTTGAATGTAGAAAACTGGGAACTAAAGTGACATTTAGCTGAAGCCTGGCTTGAAGAGAGTGAATTCTGCCCGTCAACTACCCCCGACAGGAGTGAAACCTGCTCAGCCACTCTTCCCAGGCCTGGCTCCATTCTGCTGCCCCTGCCAAAAGGAGATGACACCTCTCTGATTGAATTAGGGGAGGAGCACCTGGGGACTACAGGAAACTAAACAGAGCACTGTCCCTGGCTCAGGCAAATGTTATATTAGGGGAGTCGTAAATGGCTTCTTCTTGGAAGGAGAAGTGGGAGGGGCACTGCATCTGTGAGCAAGCTGAACTTGGAGGAAGTGGATAAACCAGAAATTCCACCATGTGCTTTGGAAAACCACACCCCTTTGGGGCCAGAGCATAATTTTAAAAAGATGGATAATTCATAGCGTGGACTTGTAAAAATTATATAAATAACATCATCATTCTTGTGATTTTTCTGTGCACATTTTAAAAGGTGTTAGGACCCTGTGGTATGCTCTTGGGGATAGTAGCAGAAAAAAAGGTTGTTACTCCAAATGTATGCATGTAAAAAATCTGACACTTTATCATCTGAAACCCATATCCCTGGTGCACATTTGTGTAAAATCTGGAAAGGTTTAGAGGTCGTGATCTGGATGAAAAGGGCAGAATTCTGTCATAAGTGGGCACGACATCTTACAAAGACAGGGATCGATGGTTTGGTGCTACAGAAGATATGTTAACTGTACGTATAATATTAGAAAAATGGTAGATAGATAAATATATATTTGGATCGGAAATAGATTTTTGTGCAATTTGACAAGGGGAGGATCCTCTGACCATAAACCTACCTCATCACATTGACTCACTACCCAGTTCCCCCAATCAAGGAAGAGAGGAGGAACTGGCCAATGATAAGTTGAGAGGGTTGGGCATGCAGAATTAGCCAACCCACCCACTTTCTAAACACATAAAAAGAGCCACTGGAAGCCAGATAGGACTTTTTCTTTTTCACTTTCTGCTGAGCATTTTGACAGACAACTCCACATCCTGATTTCAGACTTCACATCCAGAAACTCCAAGAACTCCAGAACCCAACAGCTGAACTCCTATCAGCAGGCCTTCAAAACCTAGCAACCAAACTAAACTATTCAGACAGCCGGGCTGAGCTGTCTGATTCTGGCTAAAACCCTGTGCCAGAAACACCCAGAAAGCAGAGCTGTACCCGGAACCAGAGACCAGACCGCCGTGCAGTGCCAAGAACTTTTGTCAGAACCAGAGATCCAGACTGCTGTGTAGCGCCGCTAGCAGAGCTGACCCAGATCGCTGTGAGCAGAACCAGGCAGAGATCATCCGTGGCGAGAGAACCGCCAGGAGTCCAGTCCAACCAGTTGACCCGATCCGTGACGAAGTCGCATTCCTGTCCAAAATCTAGTGTGAGTACCCAGCTAGCACTGTGCCAAAACCAATCTCTTAGTTTAAAATAATCTAATCCAAACTATTTTAACCTATTAGAAATGCCTCCTAGAATCGTGTCATTCTGTCATCTTTAAAGCTGAAAACTGTCATCTGTCATTCTGAAACTGTGATTTAATTTCTGAAAAACTACCTTTACTAAATCGTCCGTATCTCCGGAACCGTTTGTGCTAGGAGCGAGTTTTAACTGTCATCTTAAAGCTAAGATTCTAAGCTTTCCAACGAACCCAGACCTTCTATTCATTATACTTTTTCCGTAATCACACCCGACGCACTCGGAAAATTTGCCGCGATTTGACATTTTTCTTCATTTTAGCCACGTGTAAAAATATTTGTCTTTTCTTGCATCCCTGAAATCCGTTGCCAACCTAATAATCCCTCATTAATCATTGTAGCGCGGACCTGAACTCATTCCCAGTATCTATCACCTACCCTGAACCTCCTATAGGGAATTAAAAGCAATTTTAGCACATTTCTCACTTCATTGTCATCACATTCAAAGCATTTTCGGCCTGTGTTTAAAACTTCTACCTGTTTTCCTCTAAGCTTGCTAGGGGGGAACTGAATTATATTTGATTGCATTCCTGAGAACTGTGTGCTTTCCTTCCATCTCTTTACATTGCATAAAGGGGGGGGTGAATTGCTACCAGGGGGAAAAGTGATTACATTGTTTTGGTTGAAATCATATCAAGTTTATTTTCTGTACTGCTTTCATTCATCATTGCATTGTCGTTGAAGCCATATGAGCATTCTCAGCTACTTTATCCTCTCTATATCAACTTCTAAGCCATTAAAAAGAGTGTACCACTATAACATTATCCATTGTTGATCAACATCATATTCTCAAGTGTGATATCAAATATTAATTTATTATAAAAGTGTGATATATATATATTGTTTAATTTTCAAATAAACCTTTTAATTTGCAAAACAAACCTACTTCTTGGCTCAGTGGGGACAGGGGGATTCTAAGAGAGGGGTTTTATATAAGGGTTGTCATCCAGAGTAAACAAACTGGACATAAAAATATATCAATAAGGGTTTCCCTCAGCATCCCAGACTAGGCATTAATTTAGCTGTAGTGTTGAATTGAATCCGCTTACAAAGTGGGGGCTCGTAGCTGGGGATTCTGGATTAGATCTATTACTTGTGCAGATTAATACAGTGTGCCAGCTGACAGGATACATATCCGGTTAGATCACCACGCTGTGTTATGCTGCAAAGCACTCCTCAAAGGAACGCTCTAATGAAACGGTCTGTTTTGCAAAATAAAATACAAACTTCTGTAAGTCAGGAAGGAACTCAAATTCCAGAATGACGACACTGGTAGACATCAAAATAGCCAGAGAGCACTTCTTACATAAGCTATTTGTGAGAGGTGAATGGATTGAGCAGGGTCCAGGATGCGTGGTTGCAGGCAATCACACAACAGGTCACTGCAACTAGGTTAGATATCTGGAGAGATCAGGGTCCCTTACATGTGGCCCTAAGTGAACTATACATGGCTCCTAAAGCTAAAGATGAACACGACAAGATGGTTAGGATAGCGGCATATTTGTATGTATATATGGGAGCCATGCAGGACAAATGTGCTGAAGGCCAAGATCTGGAAAATAGGCAACAGATCGCGTTAGAGAAGGCCCAATCTGACCTGGTCTCTTCTGAGCAGAGGATGCACAGAAGCCAGGAGTCAGAAAATGAGAGCAGACAGTATCTCATTAAAATCAAAGAGGACATGTGCATCCTGCAATAGGAAAAGTCTGACCAGGATACCAGATTTCTGGCCTTGCAGAAGGAGTACCAAGAAGGTTTGGACTCCCTACTGCAGAGCCAGAAAAAGCTGGAGCAACAATTAGATTTCAATAGGGCATGTGCTGAGCAGGTAGTTCCCCTGCAAAGCCACCTAGATAGGGAAAAGGCAGAGAGCAATAAACTGATCCTGAAAGACCTGGATACCTAGGCAGAGTTTAATCAGAAGCACCAGAAAGCTGGTGCCTTTTAAAGGCAAAGGGACGACCTGGCGGCACAGATGCAGACTCTTAGTCAGGAAAGGGACACCTTAGGCCAGGAAGTCTGCCATTTAACAAGAAAAACTGAAGAAAATCACTTGGCTCTCCAGGGGCTGGGTGACCTCCAAAAAGAGCATCAGAACCTGTTAGAGCACACCAGGAGGGTGGAAGAGGCTCTGGCAAGAAAGGAGCAGACCAGTAGGGATGGGACTCAGGAGGTAACCCTCCTGCAGCAAAGACTGGCCCAGTACTTCAGGACCAATCAGGAGGCACAGAGAGAGAATGAGGCTCTCTGTCAGCACAATGATAGGCTCCAGCAACAGGTAGCCATGCAGGAGAGACTGATAGAGTCTAGTAAGGCCTTAACTGAGGAACTGAAAGCGCAGGCTCTTGCATTGCAACAGGGAGCAGGGGCTGATAGAGATGAAGTTCGCTGGGAAAGGGAAACACCTGATCATAACCTCAGGAGCCCTAGTACCAGAGGCCTTCATCTCTCCCAGTCCCTGGACTCTGCCACCCCCATGTCCCCTGGCGCACATGAGCACACGGCCACAGGGATGGCAGATTACTATCCAGCCAAAAGTATGGGGCTCATAGGCCAGTACCACACAGGAATGGATGGGCGGGCATCCGGGTATGGGCACCCAAGCGCAGTGCAATTTAGTGGGGAACCCCAGGAGAGTAGGCCCACTAAGGGTATCCTGAAAACCTCTGCCCAGTTAGGTCAGTGGGGGGGGGAGTACCCAGCAAATTCACATTCTGCCAGCCATTCCCGGGCTCGCAGAATCTGGGAAAACCTGGAAGATCAGACGGGCACCTCTGGGAGCAGTGCTTCTGAGTCGGAGGATGAATGGACCAGGGTTACCCGAACCAAAAAGGCTAATAAGGCAAAAAGGACCTTGCTTAAGGACCCCTTAAAACAGATTAAGGCAATCAGGAGTGTCATCACAAGAACTCCAAGTATTCTGTGTGGGAAAACTTGGAGCTCTTTGTGCAAATGATGGAGACCTTCCATTTGAAGGACAGCAGTAGCTGCATCCAGTACGTCAAATGGACATTCTCCCCAGAATACTCCAGGTTCTTTGCGGGGCTGGAGGACCAAAATCATTCAAGATGGTCCACCTATAGGGCGGCCATCTAGAAACACTTTTCTGTGCATAGAAATCCCCAAGAGGCTCGCAAGGCAGCCTACAATTTGCAATGTGGGGAGGATCAGGCCCCACAAGAATTCATGCAAGAATTGAAGCGTGCCTTTGGCAGACCACCAGAATGGTGCGCACGGACAGCAGAGAATTCATCAACACATTTTTCCATGCTCTCCCCAAATACATAATGACCCAGCTCGTGAGAGATTTTCACGAGAAAAGATCTTTAGACTGGGTCATTGAGCAAGCCACCCGCATCTACGAGGTGCAGAAACCGGTGGAAAACAAGAATCAGCCAAAAAAAACCAAAACCAACAGCACCCCTGCTGTTGCCAAGGTGGCAGATGTAAAGGTTGCCCCCGTTTTAGATTTGGAGATGGGGGGACCTAAAAACCTGCCTGCACCAAATAATTCACAGCCCAGAAGGCCCTCGGGCCAGTCACAGACAGGGAGTCAAGGAGGTAGTCCCACAAATGGGGTCCCTCACTCCCCTGATTATGTAAGTCCCCTCTACAAGGGAAACCGACCCATCCTGGGTTATGTGTGGACTCCTCCAGCCCAAGGGGGGGGATTCAGCCAAGCGGCTAACCCGGGGAACTTCCCTCCTAACTTCCCCCAGGAGGGCAGAAATTCACCAAATCCTGAGCAGAACTTTTTCCCCAGGTATCCACCCAATTTCCAACCCCAAAACCATCCATCCTTCTTTCCCCAATTCCCTGAGCCCAGACAACCTAATCCGGGAGAGGGGAGGCCAAGGGTGGAGGGGTACCCAAATCTTCCCAACCTGGGGTATTACCAGAGAAGGGATAGCTACCCTTCCCGGGATCAGCCCAGGGGAGAAAACAGAACCCTGTATCAACCTGAGCGGGTTTCCCAACTTGAGCGCCAGGTCCGAAATATGGCACGGGATCTGGGTCACATACTGAGGGCTCAACAGAACCCTCAGATGAGCATGCCACCGCAGAATGCCCCAAACTCTGTACCTGGTGCTCCAGAACAATGACGGGGGCAGCACCCCGATAACCCACCGGTTCCCAGGGAGGAGGCACAAGGGGAAGAGGGGTGTAAAGCCTTGGAGGAAGCTTCCTTCCCAACATGTAAACAGCCCCTGGAAAACCAGGAACTGGAAACAAAATCTCCTGCCCCTGAAAGCCTGCCTCCCAAGGAGCAGAGGTGGGGTAGGAGAAACAAAGGACCAAAACAGACCCACTTTGAGGAGGAGGTACAGGTCTTCCAATTTGAGGGAGAAGGGTCCTCAGAGGATCCTGGGAAAAGGATCTTCTCCTTCAGAGATGAGGGAACTCCGCCCAAGGAAAAATGGGTCCCAAGAGATTCCAATCCAACTGGGTGGATGTGGGGATTGAGCTGTCGCCGCCCATCATCCTATTCCAGAACCAACAAAATCCAACTTCCCTGGTTCAAACCCATCCTGGTGACTGCCTCCAAAAAGGCAGGGGCGGCCCAGAACCGGAACCAGGGGAACCTAAAACCGAATCAACAGACCGGGTAGATGTGGGGATTGAGCTGTCGCCGCCCATCATTCTATCCCAGAACCAACAATACCAAAATCCCATGGGTCAAACCCATCCTGATGACTGCCTCCAAAAAGGGGGGGGGTGGCCCAGAACCCGAAACCATTTCCAGTTGCCAACTTTTTCTTTCAGATTCCCCAGGCTCTCCACATAATTCTGCCCAAATCTCTTCTCTCGCCATGTCCAAAACCAGAACGTTAGCCCACCAGTTGTCCAAAAATGTGCATTATCTGTGCCCCCTTGAGATGAAGGAGGGAAGATACTATGCCCCGGTACAAGTACAGGGGAAGGGTACAATTTTGGCACTGGTGGACACTGGATCCCAAGCTACCCTTCTGTCCAAAAGGGCCTTTGATGAACTAAATGCAGGAAGGGGGGAGAATTACCATATTCCTCTCACCTCTCTTCCTGGACAACTCCAGAACTTTGACAGAAAGGAAATTCCCGTCGAGGGGACTGCAGATTTGGACATCAAAATTGGGCGACACAAGGTGAAACATCCGGTCATAGTAGTGACTCCAGAGGGCACCCCTTGTTTACTAGGGAATGACCTCCTGAGAAGGTTGTCACCCCTAATAGATTGTGTAAACAAGGTCCTCTGGACCCAGACTAGCCGACCAATAAAATTAAAACAGAGTGTCAACCATGTTAGTTTAAACGGCACCTGCCACAGGGTTGAACAAAAATCTGACCAAGTTGAATTTCACTTCCAGAACAACCAAATTCCAGATGTGACAATAATAGCAGTAGGACAACCGACTGGTGATGGGGGGGAGGTCCTCTCTATTTCTGAAAATCAACCTTCCTTCCAGTTTAAGGTGGTATTCCGCACTGGAAGGAAATACTCTGAAATTCTTTACCAATCCACAATCAGACACTCCCACTCCTATAGTCCAGAAAGATGTGAAATCAGCTCAGAGCCTGGCTGAAATTCAGCAAATTGGAGAGCAGTTGTTCATTCCTGTTCAGTTAAATGATGGGAAGGATTCTGTTCTCGTCTGAGTGTGTGTGAACAACGGTAAGAGCTTCATCAGCGAAGCCATGTTCTGCCAACTCCCAAAAGATCCAGCCATTCCCACATTCAAACTGATAGACAAATGGGAAATGGATCTGGAAACACCCAATTCCAAACATCTCCTGCCAAGCAGGTGTATGCTCAAAATCTCCATTGGCAATAAGAGCATAGTCCATAATTGTTGGGTCGTGCGAGACGTCACTGCCGCCTTTCACTTAGGCAATGACATTCTCAATCGCTTTGCCATTAGTTTGGACCTAATAAACTTCAAAGCTTGGTCCCGATTAGCGGATAATCCCATGGGCTTTGATGATCCAGAAAAAGTATTTAGGTCAGCTCAATTGCTACCTTATGCAGTTGACATTCAGATTAAGGAGGAAGTCACCATCCCAGAAAGGACCCGACAATTCTCCCTGGAAGTGAAAGTTAAAAGAGGACAAAACTCTGATGCTTATATTCATCTAAATGCTTTCCTCCAACAGCAAGGGTTAGGGGTAAACCCAACACCATTAGTCAACATAGAAGATGACACCATTCCAATAGAGGTGGATAACAGTGACTTAAAGACTATTACTCTAGCAGCAGGCACCATCATTGGAATGGTGGTTGATGACCAACATTTCTCCATTGATTTAGGAAATGAACTGTTAGGACCAATCCCCAAGGACTGTTTTGACAGTGACAGTGATGACAATACAACACCAGACAGGATCTTTACCCGGCATGGGGGGAACTTCCTGGTGTACACTTCTTGCCCTTATGGTAAGGAAGATGTGACTTGTGACTTCAGGAGGGATGAGGTGATTTTCCAGGTCCATGAGGGCTGCCTTTCCCACCTGAAGCCTGCGGTCCAAATCAGCACTCTGACCAGGGACTTCTCCACCCAGCTGGAGGAGGCCGCTGATGTAGCAAAACCAGAAGTCTTTCCAGGCTGCAGGCAGATGGTGGAAGAGAGAGTCAACCTAGCTGATGCCTGTGTGACTCTGGAACAGAAGCAAAAGTTGAAACAGGTTTTCTTGGATTTCCAAGATCTCTTTGCGGTAGACTCATATGACTGTGGTCGCACCGACATCCACACAACAACAATTCCCACGGACCCTGGCATGACTCCAGTGTTTGTGAAGCAATATCGTTTGCCTCTCGCATCCATGGAGTCCCTTACTGAAATAATTAAGAACCTTGAGTCCCGGGGGATAATCCGTCCAGTCCACAGCACGTTCGATAATCCGGTGCTGGGAATATTGAAGCCAAACGGCCAGTGGAGACTCTGTGCTGACTTTAGGGAGCTCAACAAACGGGTCCATACTTCCCGATGGCCTCTGCCCTACATTGACCAAGGGCTGGCCCAGATTCAGGGGTCACAGGTATTCACAGCAATAGACCTGACCAATGGATACTGGACCGTGCCTGTCAGTAGGGAAGACCAATACAAACTGGCTTTTACCTTTGGGGCCAGCAGTACACATGGACCCGGACTCCCTTCGGATACCTCAACTCAGGCAATTAATTCAACATTTTCCTACACAAGGCCATGCCAGACCTGGGTGCGAGTGGTAACCTGGCTTAAGTAGATGATGTCTTCATTAAAAGCTCAACTGTTGAGGAACGCATAGCGGAGATCCATTATGTCCTGACCCAGTTGAGGGCCGCCGGAGCAAAACTTTCCTTTCAGAAAGCACAGTGGTGTAGAACCCATGTTAATTTCTTGGGGCATGAGATTACTCCTCATCGTCTCTGTCCCCAAGAAAAGAAAGTGGAAGCACTTCAGAAACTGAAGGATCCCACAACTCTGTGGGAACTAAGGAGCCTCCTTGGACTGACTAATTACAGCAGAAAGTTCATTGAGGGCTACGCAGAGATCACTAGACCCCTGATTCATCTTTTAAAGGGGGGGTCAAGTGGGAATGGGGTCCAGAACAATCCGAGGCAGTAAGACAACTCAAAAGAAGCCTCTCACAAGTGCCCTGCCTAGCTTACCCTGTCAGAAACAAGGAGTTTTTCCTGGAGACCGGGTTCTCTAATACGTGCTTGACGGCAGTATTATACCAAAAGCATGACAAGGTCAATAAAGTAATCTCCTATGCAAGCAGAACTTTATCCTCTGTGGAGGGAAAAATTCAACGATTGTAGAAGGCACTCCTGGCAACGGTGTGGGCATTGAAGAATTACCGCCCGTTCATCCAGGGGGAACACATCATAGTGGAGACTGCACAGCAGCCTCTGCAATACCTCCAAAGTGACAGAATCCGGGCCGGAAATGTGAGTAATTCCCGAATTACTTCCTGGATTCTGTCAATGCAAGGCTTTCCTGTGGAGGTCAGATATGGCCAAAACAAGAAGAGTCCCCTCACGCAAGGTCTGGCTGACTTGCATGATTGTGCCAGAGAAAATTGTCTCGAGGACGAAAGTCTAAAAATCAAGGACAACATGGAGGCATACCTTAATTCCCCACACAAAGTCTTTGAAGAAGACAAGTGTGAGGGGATGCCCACTGTCTATGTGGATGGATGTGCTTACCATGTTGACAACAACAGGGAAAAAGAACTGGTGGCCGGCGTAGGGAATGCATGGGTGAAGGAGTCCCCAGAACCCTCCGCTGGGTACAAAATTGGTCCCAGAAGTAGTCAGGTGGCAGAGTTGATGGCTGTGCATCAAGCCATCCTCACTGTTGTCCAACATCAACTTCACGAACTGGTCATAATCACCGATTCGGATTATGTACGGAACGGGTTCGTGGAGCACCTGGTTAATTGGAAAACCAGAGGCATGTTATGTGCTAATAACAAACCCTTGAAACGTGGGAAGTTAATCCAAAATATTGATGATCTGGTCACCTTGAATGGGATGACCATCTACTGGAAAAAGATCAAGGGTCATTCCAAAGTAGAGGGACCAGACAAAACTGGAAATGACTTAGCTGATCAGCTAGCCAAAACCGGGGCCATCCAAGGGGATCTAATAGAGATTGAGTCCCTGTTGGGGGAAATCCAGGTCACTGCTATCATTAGGTTCCAGACAAATGCTCACAATGATCTTTCAACTGCACAATGGAGTAAGGAGACCCCAGATGCTGATTTGATTACGGCTCACAAGGGGGATCCAATAATTGGTAAGTTTTACCAACACATTGAGGACCCTGAGAACTTTCCCCTGATGGATACCGATTACATTGGGAAGGAGGACCTTCAAGTGTTGATGAAATGTCCAAAAATGTTCCGAATCCAAGACGGTTTGTTGGTAAGGAAATCCCAAGCTGGCCATGATCAGTGGGTGGTCCCTACCTCATTCCGAAGCCTGATGTTAAGTCACGCCCATGATGCGGCCACCGCCGGTCATAGGGGGTTTCACACAACACTTGAGATCTTAAGAGAGGTTGCTTGCTGGCCACTCATGGGGCAGGACCTCGACCAATACTTGATGGGGTGTCTGCTGTGTGCACAATTTCAGCCATCATCCCTCACACACCGTGCACCTCTCCAAAAGAGGGGGATGACACTGCCATGGTCAGATTTGCAAATCGACTTCGTAGGCCCTGTGATTCGCTCATCTAGAGGAAACAAGTACATGTTGACGGTCACATGCTTGTTTACCAAGTGGGTGGAATGTCTCCCGGCCCCAAACTGCAAGGCAGAAACAGCAGCTGCCCTGATGATTAACCACATCTTTTCCCGTTTTGGTCTACCTCAAAGGATTGAGTCAGACAGAGGTAGCCATTTCACCAGCGAGGTAATGACAAAGATGTGGGAGATACTAGGGGTCAAAAGGAAGCTATATATTGCTTACCGGCCAGCTTCTTCTGGGGCAGTAGAACGCTACAACCGGACCATTGTGAGCATATTAAAAAAGTTTGTGGCAGATTCTGGGCCAAGTTGGGATATCCAATTACCTCTGGTCCTAAAGGCCATCAGATCTACCCCTTAATCTGCAACTAAAATGTCACCATTTGAGTTGATGACTGGACGCAAGATGGTGCTTCCCCAGCATTTGCTCTACAGGACCCAAGAGCAGACGTTGATCAATGCCTCCACAACTCATGAGTATGTGGAGAATTTGAGGAAACACCTCCAACATGCTTTTGCCTATGCTCAGCGGAATCTGGAAAGATCAGCTGATAGCATGAAAACTCACTATGATTTGAAAACCACCAGGAAGGAATATAATGTGGGAGACCGGGTCTATCTATACAATTTCCAAAGGAACCAGGCCAAACAGCGAAAATGTTTGCCTACATGGAAGGGACCCTTTGAAATTATAGACAAGATCTCCCCCGTGGGATACAAGATCCACCTCCCCAAAGGCAGTTTGGTGGAAGGGGAAGACAAGTGGGTCCACATAAATCAGCTAAAGTGTTGCCATCCCAGGCACACTCTGCAGCAACTGGAGGAGTCCTCTGCAATCCCAGAGGGGGCCACTCCAGAGTAATTCAGTTCCAACCATAAAATATCCCTCATATAGTCTCTAAAATATCATGATTCTGGTATGAAAATGTATCCTGTTATATCTTGTTTTTTTAAAATAAGACTGCAAAATGTATCTGGATGTATAAAATGTATATGTGCGCCACACCATTAATAGTGGTGGAAAAATGTCTAGGAATGTGTATTGCCACTTTGCTTTATCATCCTAGGAGAGATGAAACCATGGAGACTGACCAAGGAGAACGACCCGGGGACCGGGAGCAAAGATCTGAGGGGCCCAGGGTACCGCCCAATATTCCCATCAGGACAGGCGAGGAGAACCGATCGATCCAACTGGATGGAGGAAAAGATGCTGAACTGTGCCATCTGCGGAATTGGAAGAAGATGATGCGGACATCCCAGCGCGTGGATCAAAACATCCTTTGCACCCAACTCCCCCTCGACTCGAAATCAAAGTGCAGTCGGGCGGGGGGGGCTTGTTGGGTGTCTTGACCCACGTTCAAGTTACTATGCTACAACATTTGGTGCTGTGGGCTTAGAAAATCCAAGTTGGTGGAAAAACCCACATTTGTGCCAAAATCCTAGAGAACCGTTCAGTTTTGCGCACAGCAAAATGGTCCCCTGACCTGCCACCCACCAGTACGAACATGATAGGCCAGGAGTGCCATGAGTGAAATGTGTGCCAAAGGAAAAACAGCAGTGCCGGTGGCTAAAATAAAAAAAAAACATTTGAAATCACCTTTGTTTCTCTGAAATGCAAGCTAAAAATGCCTATTTTAAGCATTGCAAGATATTAAAAAACCTCAATGAACACCATCAGACATTTGGCAGAATGTAGTCTTGTGTGCATACAAAATCTGGAAAGAGAAAGAGCCCAAAACAATGTTTATAACAAAACTGGCTGAGCTGTGGATGTCAGCAGCTGAAGTGAAATTGGACTGAAAGACACTAAAATCTAAATGTTTAAAATAAATGAGCGACCTACTGTTGAGTGTCACATAGTTTGCAACTGTTGAAATGTCATAGTTTTGAACTTAGAATCAGCGTTCTAGCTGCATGTGTAAAAATTGTCAGTTTGATTTGAATGTAGAAAACTCAGAACTAAAGTGACATTTAGCTGAAGCCTGGCTTGAAGAGAGTGAATTCTGCCCGGCAACTACCCCCGACAGGAGTGAAACCTGCTCAGCCACTCTTCCCAGGCCTGGCTGCATTCTGCTGCCCCTGCCAAAAGGAGATGACACCTCTCTGATTGAATTAGGGGAGGAGCACCTGGGGACTAAAGGAAACTAAACAAAGCACTGTCCCTGGCTCAGGCAAATGTTATATTAGGGGGGTCGTTAAGGGCTTCCTCTTGGAAGGAGAAGTGGGAGGGGCACTGCACCTGTGAGCAAGCTGAGCTTGGGGGAAGTGGATAAACCAGAAATTCCACCATGTGCTTTGGAAAACTACACCCCTTTGGGGCCAGAGCATAATTTTAAAAAGATGGATAATTCATAGTGCGGACTTGTAAAAATTATATAAATAACATCATCATTCTTGTGATTTTTCTGTGCACATTTTAAGAGGTGTTAGGACCCTGTGGTATGTTCTTGGGGATAGTAGCAGAAAAAAAGGTTGTTACTCCAAATGTAGGCATGTAAAAAATCTGACACTTTATCATCTGAAACCCATATCCCTGGTGCACATTTGTGTAAAATCTGGAAAGGTTTAGAGGTCGTGATCTGGATGAAAAGGGCAGAATTCTGTCATAAGTGGACACGACATCTTACAAAGACAGGGATCGATGGTTTGGTGCTACAGAAAATATGTTAACTGTACGTATAACATTAGAAAAATGGTAGATAGATAAATATATATTTGGATCAGAAATAGATTTGTGTGCAATTTGACAAGGGGAGGTTCCTCTAACCATAAACCTACCTCATCACTCTGACTCACAACCCAGTTCCCCCAATCAAGGACGAGAGGAGGAACTGGCCAATGATAAGTTGAGAGGGTTGGGCATGCAGAATTAGCCGACCCACCCACTTTCTAAACATATAAAAAGAGCCACTGGAAGCCAGATAGGACTTTTTCTTTTTCACTTTCTGCTGAGAATTTTGACAGACAACTCCACATCCTGATTTCAGACTTCACATCCAGAAACTCTAAGAACTCCAGAACCCAACAGCTGAACTCCTATCAGCAGGCCTTCAAAACCTAGCAACCAAACCAAACTATTCAGACAGCCGGGCTGAGCTGTCTGATTCTGGCTAAAACCCTGTGCCAGAAACACCCAGAAAGCAGAGCTGTACCCGGAACCAGAGACCAGACCGCCGTGCAGTGCCAAGAACTTTTGTCAGAACCAGAGATCCAGACCGCTGTGCAGCGCTGCTAGGAGAGCTGACCCACATCGCTGTGAGCAGAACCAGGCAGAGATCGTCCGTGGCGAGAGAACCGCCAGGAGTCCAGTGCAACCGGTTGACTCAATCCGTGACGAAGTCGCATTCCTGTCCAAAATCTAGTGTGAGTACCCAGCTAGCTGTCCAATTGTGTCTCCCTCTCCTCCCCACTCTCCTCACCTGATCGGTAATCCTCCAATTCTTCTGTATTGAGATGCCGACGTGAGCAGAAGTCTCTCTTCGTAGCCGAAGACACTTATCTACCACGAGAGGAAGCCACAGTGAATGCTTGAAACAAGCAGTCCTGGGACTCCTCTCCCGTAGCAGGCGACAAGGGAAAAAGCCTTGACGGCAGAAAAAACCCTTGTAAAGAATGAGGCCAAACTGGAGTCTTCCAAGGAGATTGATGGTACGTAGGCTCCAGTGGTAGCGGAAGAGTGGGTGGTCAGCTTCTGAGGCTTGGAGGAGGTAGACATGAGCTGATAGGGGCAGAGACCAAGAAGCCCTCCCTCCGTAAGAAGGAGTAGCGAGAGAGACTCGTGCCGGCGGCCCGAGCGAGCCGCGGGAACCGAAGGAAAGCCAAAGCAAAACTAAAGAGAGGAGATAGAGAGAGAGAGCGAGAGAGAGGGAGAAAAAAGCCTCGCCAGAAGCTAGGAGAGGCGAAAGGAATAGCGCGGAACAAGCCGCGAGATGGAAAAAACTAGCGTTCTCACCCAAAAGCAGGTAGAAAAAGCTACGGGGTTGCAACGCAGCGATCGCTGGGAGTGAGAGGCTGAAGTACCTCCCAGCAACCACCATGTTGCCGGAGAGCTAGACCGAGACTGCACGTAAGTGGAAACAACGTGCCGAAACTACGGTCTGCGCCGGAGCCTCCAATGCGGAAGTATCCGCCAATCGGCCCAGCTGCGTATGACCGTATGCCCCCTCACAAAGCGAACCCCCCCAGGTTTTCCTGGAAAAAGTCGATGGAAACCACTCAACAACCGGGGGGCATGAATGTGGGAGACCGGTTACCAAGAGTCCTCCGACTCCGGGTAACCCTTCCACGAGACCAAGTATTCCAAACGTCCCCTGTAGAATCTGGAGTCACGAATGGCCGAAACTTCGTATTGCTTCGTACTTCCAGAACCTTGAACTTGCAGACGGGGAAGGGATCTTAGGTGAGGATCCGGAACAAAAGGTTTGAGAAGGGAGGAGTGAAAAACAGGATGAATGCGACTGAGAGTGGGAGGCAATTTCAATCTGAAAGAGACAGGGTTGATCTTAGATATAATAGAAAAAGGTCCTAAAAAGCGAGGAGAAAGTTCGGAAGGGTAAACCCATCGAGGCAGAAATTTAGTAGAGAGCCACACCTTGTCTCCCTCCTTCCAATCGGGACAGCCCTGCCGACGTTTATCAGCCTGTTCCTTGTTTCGGATTCTGCTCCTTTTCAGACTGAATTCAGCAGTCCTATGTGCCTCCGCAATGGACTGAAGCACTGCTTCCGCAGTGGGAGAGTTTGTAGGAACTGAAATCATGGGAAAAATGGATCGAGGATGCACTCCATACGTGCAAATAAAAGGAGTAAGACCTATCGCGGAATGTGTAGAATTGTTGTACGTAAATTCCTCGGTGGGTAACAATGACACCCAATTGTCTTGATGTCGGTTGGTATAACATCTCAGATATTGCTCCAAGGTGGCATTCAGTCGTTCCGTCTGGCCATTCGACTGAGGGTGGAAACCAGAAGAAAGCGCTCTCTCCATGCCCACTCTAGAACACAAAGCCTTCTAGAAGTTTGAGATGAACTGACTACCTCGATCGGAAATGATCTTGTCAGGTAAGCCATGTAGTCGAAAAACATCTTGTGTGAAGGTCTCTGCCATCTGAGTGGCGGTAGGTAAGCCAGGTAGCGGGGGAAAAATGTGCCAATTTAGTGAAAGTATCTATCGTCACCATAATGCAAGTGCAGGATTCGGACTCTGGTAGATCCACAATAAAATCGGTAGAGATGAGACCCCATGGCCATGTAGGCATCTCTGGTTGGGTCAGCAAACCTAAGGGCTTGCCAGATGGATATTTCGCTCTGGCACATATTGGACAGGCCTTGATATAATCCTTAACCTCTCCTTTCAATTCAGGCCAGAAGAACCTTCTTGCAATAAGTTCAGTAGTGTTATGCACTCCTATATGACCCGCGGTAAGTGGATCATGGTCCAAATGAATGATCTTCTTACGCCAAGGGCCTTCTGGAATGTACAGTCGGTTACCGTAAAACACTAAACCTTCCTTCTCGGTATATTTCCCTCCTCGTAACTTAAGAAACTTTGGCCTTTCAGATGCCAACGCGGTCTTCACTTCTTGAAAGAAAACATTGACAAGTCCCAGGATCCTGTTTCTCTTGAACATAGCTTCTCGAGAATGAGGGATAAAGTCTTCAGGAACCTCCTTCCTTGAAAAGGCATCTGCGACTTTATTCGAGGAACCTGGTAGATAGGTGATATGAAAGTTGTATTGGGCAAAAAAATAAGCCCATCGGGCTTGCCTTGAATTAACGCACTCCATGTTTTGTAATGCCTTGAGATTCTTATGGTCTGTCCTAATGAGAAAAGGATGTCGCGCACCCATCAGTAAATGTCGCCAATCTTCACATGCCAGCTTCATGGCGAGTAGTTCCTTTTCTAGAACCGAATAGTTGAGTTGGCTGGGAGACAAAGTCTTCGAGAGATAGGCGACTGGATGTTCCACACCATCGTAGGTTTGCAAAAGAACTGCCCCTATAGCCATGGCAGAGGCGTCAGTCTCAACAATGAACTGTCGGTTTTGATCCGGATGTTGAAGAATCGGAGCGGAACAGAACAATCTTTTTAAGTTCCTAAAACCATGTTCAGCTTCGGGTGACCATAGGAAAGGCCCTGAATCTTTCCTCAAGAGTCTTGTAATGGGAAGTACTATCTCTGAGAAGTTTGGAACGAACCTCCTGTACAAATTTGAGAGACCAAGAAATCTTTGTACCTCCTTTACATTGTCTGGGGAAGACCAATGGAGTATAGCAGCGACCTTGCCTGAATCCATGGAAATCCCTTCTTCCAAGAGAATGTATCTGAGATAGTGAACGGAGGAGACTGCAAAAACGCACTTCTCGGGTTTGACCAGAAGTTTATAACGTTGAAGGCGCTCCAGTACTTGAGTAACATGAATGATATGGGATTCCAAATCAGATGAGTAAATCAGAATGTCATCCAGATAGACGATGACCGTAACCAGTAGTAGATCAGAAAATAATCGATCCATGAATCGTTGAAAAATGGCCGGGGCATTTACCAATCCGAATGGCATTACTTTGTATTCGTATAATCCGAACAGGGTGCAAAAGGCCGTCTTCCATTCATCTCCCTTGGCAATGCGAAGCAAATGGTATGCGTTCCGAAGGTCTAGTTTGGTGAAAATGCGGGCCTCCTATACGGCCTCTATGATCTCTGATATGAGCGGCATGGGATAGCGGTCTCTGATTGTAACCTTATTGAGTCCTCTGTAATCTATGCAAGGACGCAAATCGGTGGAGTCCTTCTTTCTTATGAAAAACAAAGAAGCTCCTGCCGGAGACTTGGAAGGTTGAATAAGGCCGTTTTGCAAATTGATATCCAAGTAGTTCCTTAATACCTGTCTCTCAGTTTGGGTTAAAGAAAACATCCTACTGAAAGGAACCAAAGCATTAGGTTCTAGTTCCAAGGTGCAATCCTCAGGCCTGTGTGGAGACAGATCCGCAGGTATAGTCTCCTTGAAGACCTCCTGGTAGGGTAAACAATAATGTGGTAATGCGTGGACTCCCACATGGTCACTTGTTAACACCGTTGAAGTAAGGTGATCACTCTGGAATGATCCTGAGAGACAATGTTGTCTGCAGAACAGAGACAAAAAACTCAACTGATTGCTAGTCCAGTTTACCTGAGGATTGTGTTTGCGAAGCCAGGTAATTCCTAAAGTTATAGGGAAGTGCGCTGCTCGAATGATATCGAATTTGAGCACTTCTCTATGTTGGAAGATGGTGACTCCTAGTTCCTCCGTGGTATGGGTTATAAGACCCGAAGAGAGGGGAGATCCGTCCACACCCTCTACCTTTTGATCCTCTTTGCGGGTTACCCTATGAAAGCCCACCTTCTCTGCCCAGAGAGTGTCCACAAAGTTTCCGGCTGCCCCACAATCCAGGAAGGCTAGGGCATCTATAGACCTTCCCCGGGATTCAATCCGTACAGGAATAACCATCAACCTGGAATCCTCCAAAGTGTTGGGAGCTGAAATGGAGAGAGAAACATAGGGACTAAATAGGTTGCAAGTTGATCCTCGGAACCAAGTCCCTACTGGCGCCGAGGAAGTTCGTTTCCCTGTGATCTGGTTGGAACCACCGGACAATCTTATCTTTAAGCTGGTGCTGCTCAGACCCACAATAGGCACAAAGTCCCTTTTCCTTTCTCCGTCTTCACTCAGCAAATGAAAGAGGACCCCTGGTAGCTCTGATCTGCATTGGCTCTTCGAGGGAGTGGGAGGAGGAGTGAGAAGAAGACGTAGATGTATTGGATGCATGAGGGCTTGTCGCGATGCGATGTTTGCAGCGTTCTGCTCGGCGTTCCTGAAGACAATATTCAATCTGCAATGTGGATGATAGCAGATCGGCAAAAGTCGGTGGTCGGGAGGACCTGGCAAGCTCGTCCTTGATCTCTTCTCTTAGGCCCCTTCTGAATATGGCGTACTGGGCTTGCTCCGACCAACCCGCTCCTGCCGCCAGAGTCTTGAATCGGAATATATAAGTCAGAACATCTGAGGCCTCTTGCCGTACATCCAACAAGTCCTCGCATGCAGTGAAGGTTAGTTCCGGTCTCTCAAATGTCTGTTGCAATAATGCCTGAAATCCGGCAAAGTCATGCAATATGGGATTGGCACTGGTCACCAATGGCGTGGCCCAAGCAAGGGCGTTACCAGTCATGTTTGAGATCAAAAAGCCTACCTTGGATTGATCGGTAGCAAAGGTACGAGGCCTAAATGTAAAGTACACCACACAAGCCTCCATAAATTCTTTTATCTTCTTTGTCGAACCATCAAACTTCCCCGAAGGGAGCAACATTATCGGTAGTTCAGCAGGCGGAACCTCCCGAGTCGTGGCAAGTTGTCGTAGAACCACGTTTTCAGCCTTAACCGTCTGTAATTCTTGTGACAAGCCCTGAACCGCCTTCCAGAGTTCCTGGATGTGTTCTTCGTCCGACATTGTGTTCTCTTGGCGTTGCAAACTGTCCAATTGTGTCTCTCTCTCCTCCCCACTCTACTCACCTGATCGGTAATCCTCCAATTCTTCTGTATTGAGATGCTGACGTGAGCAGAAGTCTCTCTTCGTAGCCGAAGACACTTGTCTACCACGAGAGGAAGCCACAGTGAATGCTTGAAACAAGCAGTCCTGGGACTCCTCTCCCGTAGCAGGCGACAAGGGAAAAAGCCTTGACGGCAGAAAAAACCTGTGTAAAGAATGAGGCCAACTGGAGTCTTCCAAGGAGATTGATGGTACGTAGGTGTAACGCTCACCTGACTCCCACGGAGGCGCTGGCCTGGTTCGCGCTGCTGTGACCTCTTCTAAGGTGATGCGCAGGGTTCGGAAGACGGACTGCACCGGGCCCCCAAATCTGGCTTGCCTGGCTCGCAGAAGTATCCTTCTGTAGGTGAAAATAGGGGATTAACTGTCTGCGGGGTAATGCAATCGGCCTCCCACTTTCCCCTCTCACCCTCCTCGAAACCCTTCTGTGATTTCTCATAGCGTCTCACCTTAGGGTCTGGAAGGACGAGCTCTCCATCCTGCTTCTGATGCAGGGGCGCGTTGGAATCCAGTTACTTCACTGGATTTTCATATTGGTGAGAACCAAACTTGCTTGGCTTCCAGGTAAGTTTTTCGATAAGAGGCTCCCCTTGTGTCCATGCATTAATGTACTAATGCTAGTGTCTTTTTCCCCATAGGGTGGTACGGAATGCCGGGGAACAGGCACCGACCCGAGATGAGAGGTGAAATCCTTGTAGAAATCAGGTAAGTCTTTAATGAGCGTTTTCTGGTAATGTCTTTTCATTCGCTCATTAACGCTGATGTCTTTTTTTCCCCTTAGGGGCCAGGGTCCGGAAATGCCAGGATGCGGCACGGACCCGAAATGAAGAGGGAATGAATCAACAGGTAAGTCTTAACATGGAGATTTAGCTTTCCTTATTCCCTTCTCTCTCTCACCTTTTGTTCTGGTCTTTTTCTCCCTAGGCGCTGGGGCGTGACTGCGAATCTGGATGATCGCTGCTGAACATGGAGGCGCCCTGTAAAGGTGAGTGGAATGCGGCGCTGCAGCGATCGATGCGATGAGCATTTAAATTAAAGTCTTCCTTTTCAGGATTGTCGGCAAAATGTCTCCGGGATGCGGATTTAGCAGGTAAGGACTTTTCCTTCTTCTGTTCTCTTCTTCTCTTCCTTTGCAGGTGATCCAGGATGCTGGCAGGCGTGGCAGAAGTCAGGATGCAGGAGCAGACACGGTAAGCGTCCAGCTGCTAGATGCAGAACAACGCGAAGCACGTGTGGCTGTTCGGGTGGGGTTTAAATAGCCTTGGAAGAAGTTCCAGGTATGTATCCTTCCTCCAATCAGGTATGTATCCTTCCCCGACCACGCCCGGATGGTAAATTAGTCCCACAGGTAAAGTAGTTCCTTTCAGGCCTCAAGGAGGCCGGGATCCTGCAGCATGGTCTGCATCAGGTAAGTGCACCCAAGCACTCCCATAATGAGCCTGGCGCCTATGGCGCCAGGTCTGATGTCTTTTATGAGCCTGGCGCCATAGGCGCCAGGACACTGTCCAAAGGGCCCCTATATGGGGTTGCTGGGTCCTTCCTTGGGGACTGGATGTCCGCTTTCGGGGACGCAGGGCTTGAACAGCAGGCTCCAGTGGTAGCGGAAGAGTGGGTGGTCGTCTTCTGAGGCTTGGAGGTGGCAGACATGAGCTGATAGGGGCAGAGACCAAGAAGCCCTCGCTCCGCAAGAAGGAGTAGCGAGAGAGACTCGTGCCGGCGGCCCGAGCGAGCCGCTGGAACCGAAGGAAAGCCAAAGCAAAACTAAAGAGAGGAGATAGAGAGAGAGCGACAGAGAGGCAGAAAAAAGCCTTGCCAGAAGCTAGGAGAGGCGAAAGGAATAGCGCGGAACAAGCCGCGAGACGGAAAAAACTAGTGTTTTCACCCAAAAGCAGGAAGAAAAAGCTACGGGGTTGCAACGCAGCGATCGCTGGGAGTGAGAGCCTGAAGTACCTCCCAGCGACCGCCATGTTGCCGGAGAGCTAGACCGAGACTGCACGTAAGCGGAAACAACGTGTTGGAACTACGATTTGCGCCGGAGCCTCCAATGAGGAAGTATCCGCCAATCGGCCCGGCTGCGTATGACACTAGCACTGTGCCAAAACCAATCTCTTAGTTTAAAATAATCTAATCCAAACTATTTTAACCTATTAGAACTGCCTCCTAGAATCGTGTCATTCTGTCATCTTTAAAGCTGAAAACTGTCATCTGTCATTCTGAAACTGTGATTTAATTTCTGAAAAACTACCTTTACTAAATCGTCCGTATCTCCGGAACCGTTTGTGCTAGGAGCGAGTTTTAACTGTCATCTTAAAGCTAAGATTCTAAGCTTTCCAACAAACCCAGACTTTCTATTCATTATACTTTTTCCGTAATCACGCCCGACGCACTCGGAAAATATTTGCAGCGATTTGACATTTTTCTTCATTTTTGCCACGTGTAAAAATATTTGTCTTTTCTTGCATCCCTGAAATCCGTTTCCAACCTAATAATCCCTCATTAATCATTGTAGCGCGGACCTGAACTCATTCCCAGTATCTATCACCTACCCTGAACCTCCTACAGGGAATTAAAAGCAATTTTAGCACATTTCTCACTTCATTGTCATCACATTCAAAGCATTTTGGGCCTGTGTTTAAAACTTCTACCTGTCTTCCTCTAAGCTTTCTAGGGGGGAACTGAATTATATTTGATTGCATTCCTGAGAACTGTGTGCTTTCCTTCCATCTCTTTACATTGCATAAAGGGGGGGGGGTGAATTGCTACCTGGGGGAAAAGTGATTACATTGTTTTGGTTGAAATTATATCAAGTTTATTTTCTGTACTGCTTTCATTCATCATTGCATTGTCTTTGAAGCCATATGAGCATTTTCAGCTACTTTATCCTCTCTATATCAACTTCTAAGCCATTAAAAAGAGTGTACCACTATAACATTATCCATTGTTGATCAACATCATATTCTCAAGTGTGATATCAAATATTAATTTATTATAAAAGTGTGATATATATATTGTTTAATTTTCAAATAAACCTTTTAATTTGCAAAACAAACCTACTTATTGGCTCAGTGGGGTCAGGGGGATTCTAAGAGAGGGGTTTTATATAAGGGTTGTCATCCAGAATAAACGAACTGGACATAAAAATATATCAATAAGGGTTTCCCTCAGCATCCCAGACTAGGCATTGATTTAGCTGTAGTGTTGAATTCGATCCGCTTACAAAGTGGGGGCTCGTAGCTGGGGATTCTGGATTAGATCTATCACTTGTGCAGATTAATACAGTGTGCCAGCTGACAGGATGCATATCCGGTTAGATCACCACGCTGTGTTACGCTGCAAAGCACTCCTCAAAGGAACGCTCTAAGGAAACGGTCTGTTTTGCCAAATAAAATACAAACTTCTGTAAGTCAGGAAGGAACTCAAATTCCAGAATGACGACACTGGTAGACATCAAAATAGCCAGAGAGCACTTCTTACATAAGCTATTTGTGAGAGGTGAATGGACTGAGCAGGGCCAGGATGCGTGGTTGCAGGCAATCACACAACAGGTCACTGCAACTGGGTTAGATATCTGGAGAGATCAGGGTCCCTTACATGTGGCCCTGAGTGAACTATACATGGCTCCTAAAGCTAAAGATGAACACGACAAGATGGTTAGGATAGTGGCATATTTGTATCTATATATGGGAGCCATGCAGGACAAATGTGCTGAAGGCCAAGATCTGGCAAATAGGCAACAGATCGCGTTAGAGAAGGCCCAATCTGACCTGGTCTCTTCTGAGCGGAGGATGCATAGAAGCCAGGAGTCAGAAAATGAGAGCAGACAGTATCTCATTAGAATCAAAGAGGACATGTGTATCCTGCAACAGGAAAAGTCTGACCAGGATACCAGATTTCTGGCCTTGCAGAAGGAGTACCAAGAAGGTTTGGACTCCCTACTGCAGAGCCAGAAAAAGCTGGAGCAACAATTAGATTTCAATAGGGCATGTGCTGAGCAGGTAGTTACCCTGCAAAGCCACCTAGATAGGGAAAAGGCAGAGAGCAATAAACTGATCCTGAAATACCTGGATACCTAGGCAGAGTTTGATCAGGAGCGCCAGAAAGCTGGTGCCTTTTAAAGGCAAAGGGACGACCCGGCGGCACAGATGCAGACTCTTAGTCAGGAAAGGGACACCTTAGGCCAGGAAGTCTGCCATTTAAAAAGAAAAACTGAACAAAATCACTTGGCCCTCCAGGGGCTGGGTGACCTCCAAAAAGAGCATCTGAACTTGTTAGAGCACACCAGGAGGGTGGAAGAGGCTCTGGCAAGAAAGGAGCAGACCAGTAGGGATGGGACTCAGGAGGTAACCCTCCTGCAGCAAAGACTGGCCCAGTACTTCAGGACCAATCAGGAGGCACAGAGAGAGAATGAGGCTCTCTGCCAGCACAATGATAGGCTCCAGCAACAGGCAGCCATGCAGGAAAGACTGATAGAGTCTAGTAAGGCCTTAACTGAGGAACTGAAAGCGAAAGCACAGGCTCTTGCATTGCAACAGGGAGCAGGCGCTGATAGAGATGAGGTTTGCTGGGTAAGGGAAACACCTGAGCATAACCTCAGGAGCCCTAGTAGCAGAGGCCTTCATCTCTCCCAGTCCCTGGACTCTGCCACCCCCATGTCCCCTGGCGCACATGAGCACAGGGCCACAGGGATGGCAGATTACTATCCAGCCAAAAGTATGGGGCTCATAGGCCAGTACCACCCAGGAATGGATGGGTGGGCATCCGGGAATGGGCACCCAAGCGCAGTGCAATTTAGTGGGGAACCCCAGGAGAGTAGCCCCACTAAGGGCATCCTGAAAACCTCTGCCCAGTTAGGTCAGTGGGGGGGGGGGTACCCAGCAAATTCACAATATTCCAGCCATTCCCAGGCTCGCAGAATCCGGGAAAACCTGGAAGATCAGACGGGCACCTCTGGGAGCAGTGCTTCTGAGTCGGAGGATGAATGGACCAGGGTTACCCGAACAAAAAAAGGCCAATAAGGCAAAAAGGGCCTTGCTTAAGGACCCCTTAGAACAGATTAAGGCAATCAGGAGTGTCATCACGCCGTATCACAAGAACTCCAAGTATTCTGTGTGGGAACACTTGGAGCTCTTTGAGCAAATGATGGAGACCTTCCATTTGAAGGACAGCAGTAGCTGCATCCAGTCCGTCAAATGGACATTCTCCCCAGAATGTTCCAGTTTCTTTGCGGGGCTGGAGGACCAAAATCATTCAAGATGGTCCACCTATAGGGCGGCCATCTTGAAACACTTTTCTGTGCATAGAAATCCCCAAGAGGTTCGCAAGGCAGCCTACAATTTGCAATGTGGGGAGGATCAGGCCCCACAAGAATTTGTGCAAGAATTGAAGCGTGCCTTTGCACAGACCACCAGAAGGGTGCGCACGGACAGCCGAGAATTCATCAACACATTTTTCCATGCTCTCGCCAAATACATAATGATCCAGCTCGTGAGAGATTTTCACGAGAAAAGATCTTTAGACTGGGTCATTGAGCAAGCCACCTGATTATGTAAGTCCCCGGGAAACCGACCCATCCTGGGTTATGTGTGGACTCCTCCAGCCCAAGGGGGGGGGATCCAGCCAAGCGCCTAACCCGGGAAACTTCCCTCCTAACTTCCCCCAGGAGGGCAGAAATTCACCAAATCCTGGGCATACCTTTTTCCCCAGGTATCCACCCAATTTCCAACCCCAAAACCATCCATCCTTCTTTCCCCAATTCCCTGAGCCCAAACAACCTAATCCGGGAGAGGGGAGGCCAAGGGTGGAGGGGTACCCAAATCTTCCCAACCTGGGGTATTACCTTAGAAGGGATAGCTACCCTTCCTGGGATCAGCCCAGGGGAGAAAACAGAACCCTGTATCAACCTGAGCGGGTTTCCCAACTTGAGCGCCAGGTCCGAAATATGGCATGGGATCTGGGTCACATACTGAGGGCTCAACAGAACCCTCAGATGAGCATGCCACCGCAGAATGCCCCAAACTCTGTACCTGGTGCTCCAGAACAATGACGGGGGTAGCACCCCGATAACCCACCGGTTCCCAGGGAGTAGGCACAAGGGGAAGAGGGGTGTAAAGCGTTGGAGGAAGCTTCCTTCCCAACTTGTAAACAGCCCCTGGAAAACCAGGAACTGGAAACAAAATCCCCTGCCCCTGAAAGCCTGCCTCCCAAGGAGCAGAGGGGGGGTAGGAGAAACAAAGGACCGAAACAGACCCACTTTGTGGAGGAGGTACAGGTCTTCCAATTTGAGGGAGAGGGGTCCTCGGAGGATCCTGGGAAAAGGATCTTCTCCTTCAGAGATGGGGGAACTCCTCCCAAGGAAAAATGGGTCCCAAGAGATTCCAATCCAGACTGGGTGGATGTGGGGATTGAGCTGTCGTCGCCCATCATCCTATCCCAGAACCAACAAAATCAAACTTCCCTGGTTCAAACCCATCCTGGTGACTGCCTCCAAAAAGGGGGCGGCCCAGAACCCAAAACCATTTCCAGTTGCCAACTTTTTCTTTCAGATTCCCCAGGCTCTCCACAGAATTCTGCCCAAATCTCTTCTCTCGCCATGTCCAAAATCAGAACGTTAGCCACCAGTTGTCCAAAAATTTGCATTATCTGTGCCCCCTTGAGGAGAAGGAGGGAAGATACTATGCCCCGGTACAAGTACAGGGGCAGGGTACAATTTTGGCACTGGTGGACACTGGATCCCAAGCTACCCTTCTGTCCAAAAGGGCTTTTGATGAACTAAATGCAGGAAGGGGGGAGAATTACCATATTCCTCTCACCTCTCTTCCTGGACAACTCCAGAACTTTGACAGGAAGGAAATTCCCGTCGAGGGGACTGCAGATTTGGACATCAAAATTGAGCGACACAAGGTGAAACACCCGGTCATAGTAATGACTCCAGAGGGCACCCCTTGTTTACTAGGGAATGACCTCCTGAGAAGGTTGTCACCCCTAAAAGATTGTGTAAACAAGGTCCTCTGGACCCAAACTAGCCGACCAATAAAACTAAAACAGAGTATCAACCATGCTAGTTTAAACGGCACCTGCCACAGGGTTGAACACAAATCTGACCAAGTTGAATTTCACTTCCAGAACAACCAAATTCCAGATGTGACAGTAATAGCAGTAGGACAACCGACTGGTGATGGGGGGTCCTCTCTATTTCTGAAAATCAACCTTCCTTCCAGTTTAAGGTGGTATTCCACACTGGAAGGAAATACTCTGAAATTCTTTACCAATCCACAATCAGACAGTCCCACTCCTATAGTCCAGAAAGATGTGAAATCAGCTCAGAGCCTGGCTGAAATTCAGCAAATTGGAGAGCAGTTGTTCATCCCTGTTCAGTTAAATGATGGGAAGGATTCTGTTCTCGCCTGAGTGTGTGTGAACAACGGTAAGAGCTTCCTCAGCGAAGCCATGTTCCGCCAACTCCCAAAAGATCCAGCAATTCCCACATTCAAACTGATAGATAAATGGGAAATGGATCTGGAAACACCCAATTCCAAACATCTCCTGCCAAGCAGGTGTATGCTCAAAATCTCCATTGGCAACAAGAGCATAGTCCATAATTGTTGGGTTGTGCGAGACGTCACTGCCGCCTTTTACTTAGGCAGTGACATTCTCAATCTCTTTGCCATTAGTTTGGACCTAATAAACTTCAAAGCTTCAAAGCTTGGTCCCGATTAGCGGATAATCCCATGGGCTTTGATGATCCAGAAAAAGCATTTAGGTCAGATCAACTGCTACCTTATGCAGTTGAAATTCAGATTAAGGGGGAAGTCACCATCCCAGAAAGGACCCGACAATTCTCCCTGGAAGTGAAAGTTAAAAGAGGACAAAAATTGAAAAGCCCTGATGCTTATATTCATCTAAATGCTTTCCTCCAACAGCAAGGGTTAGGGGTAAACCCAACACCATTAGTCAACATAGAACATGACACCATTCCAACAGAGGTGGATAACAGCGAGTATTACTCTAGCAGCAGGCACCATTATTGGAATGGTGGTTGATGACCAACATTTCTCCATTGATTTAGGAAATGAACTGTTAGGACCAATCCCCAAGGACTGTTTTGACAGTGACAGTGATGACAATACAACACCAGACAGGATCTTTACCCGGCATGGGGGGAACTTCCTGGTGTACACTTCTTGCCCTTATGGTAAGGAAGATGTGACTTGTGACTTCAGAGGGGATGAGGTGATTTTCCAGGTCCATGAGGGCTGCCTTTCCCACCTTAAGCCTCCGGTCCAAATCAGCACTCTGACCGGGGACTTCTCCACCCAGCTGGAGGAGGCCGCTGAGATAGCAAAACCAGAACTCTTTCCAGGCTTCAGGCAGATGGTGGAAGAGAGAGTCAACCTAGCTGATGCCTGTGTGACTCTGGAACAGAAGCAAAAGTTGAAACAGGTTTTCTTGGATTTCCAAGATCTCTTTGCGGTAGACTCATATGACTGTGGTCGCACCAACATCCACACAACAACAATTCCCACGGACCCTGGCATGACTCCAGTGTTTGTGAAGCAATATTGTTTGCCTCTCGCATCCATGGAGTCCCTTACTGAAATAATTAAGAACCTTCAGTCCCAGGGGATAATCCGTCCAGTCCACAGCACCTTCGATAATCCGGTGCTGGGAATATTGAAGCCAAACGGCCAGTGGAGACTCTGTGCCGACCTTAGGGAGCTCAACAAATGGGTCCATACTTCCTGATGGCCTCTGCCCTACATTGACCAAGGGCTAGCCCAGATTCAGGGGTCACAGGTATTCACGGCAATAGACCTGACCAATGGATACTGGACCGTGCCTGTCAGTAGGGAAGACCAATACAAACTGGCTTTTACCTTTGGGGGCCAGCAGTACACATGGACCCGGACTCCCTTCGGATACCTCAACTCCGGCAATGAATTCAACATTTTCCTACACAAGACCATGCCCGACCTGGGTGCGAGTGGTAACCTGGCTTATGTAGATGATGTCCTCATTAAAAGCTCAACTGTTGAGGAACACATAGCAGAGATCCATCATGTCCTGACCCAGTTGAGGGCCGCCGGAGCAAAACTTTCCTTTCAGAAAGCACAGTGGTGTAGAACCCATGTTAATTTCTTGGGGCATGAGATTACTCCTCAGGGTCTCTGTCCCCAAGAAAAGAAAGTTGAAGCACTTCAGAAACTGAAGGATCCCACAACTCTGTGGGAACTAAGGAGCCTCCTTGTACTGACTAATTACAGGAGAAAGTTCATTGAGGGCTACGCAGAGATCACTAGACCCCTGATTCATCTTTTAAAGGGGGGGTCAAGTAGGAATGGGGTCCAGAACAATCCAAGGCAGTAAGACAACTCAAAAGAAGCCTCTCACAAGCGCCCTGCCTAGCTTACCCTGTCAGAAACAAGGAGTTTTTCCTGGAGACCGGGTTCTCTAATACGTGCTTGACGGCAGTATTATACCAAAAGCATGACAAGGTCAATAAAGTAATCTCCTATGCGAGCAAAACTTTATCCTCTGTGGAGGGAAAAATTCAACGATTGTGAGAAGGCACTCCTAGCAACGGTGTGGGCATTGAAGAATTACCGCCCGTTCATCCAAGGGGGGAACACATCATAGTGGAGACTGCACACCAGCCTCTGCAATACCTCCAAAGTGACAGAATCCGGGCCGGAAATGTGAGTAATTCCCGAATTGCTTCCTGGATTCTGTCAATGCAAGGCTTTCCTGTGGAGGTCAGATATGGCCAAAACAAGAAGAGTCCCCTCGCGCAAGGTCTGGCTGACTTGCATGATTGTGCCAGAGAAAATTGTCTCGAGGACGAAAGTCTAAAAATCATGGACAACATGTAGGCATACCTTAATTCCCCAAACAAAGTCTTTGAAGAAGACAAGTGTGAGGGGATGCCAACTGTCTATGTGGATGGATGTGCTTACCATGTTGACAACAACGCGGAAAAAGAACTGGTGGCCGGCGTAGGGAATGCATGGGTGAAGGAGTCCCCAGAACCCTCCGCTGGGTACAAAATTGTTCCCCGAAGTAGTCAGGTGGCAGAGTTGATGGCTGTGCATCAAGCCATCCTCACTGCTGTCCAACATCAACTTCACAAACTGGTCATAATCACCGATTCGGATTATGTACGGAACGGGTTCGTGGAGCACCTGGTTAATTGGAAAACCAGAGGCATGTTATGTGCTAATAACAAACCCTTGAAACATGGGAAGTTAATCCAAAATATTGATGATCTGGTCACGTTGAATGGGATGACCATCTACTGGAAGAAGATCAAGGGTCATTCCAAAGTAGAGGGACCAGACAAAACTGCAAATGAGTTAGCTGATCAGCTGGCCAAAACCGGGGCCATCCAAGGGGATCTAATAGAGATTGAGTCCCTGTTGGGGAAATCCAGGTCACTGCTATCACTAGGTCACAGACAAATGCTCACAATGATCTTTCAACTGCACAATGGAGTAAAGATACCCCAGATGCTGATTTGATTACGGCTCAGAAGGGGGATCCAATAATTGGTAAGTTTTACCAACACATTGAGGACCCTGAGAACTTTCCCCTGATGGATACAGATTACATTGGGAAGGAGGACCTTAGAGTGTTGATGAAATGTCCAAAAATGTTCAGAATCCAAGACGGTTTGTTGGTAAGGAAATCCCAAGCTGGCCATGATCAGTGGGTTGTCCCTACCTCATTCCGAAGACTGATGTTAAGTCACACCCATGATGCGTCCACCGCCGGTCATAGGGGGTTTCACATAACACTTGAGATCTTAAGAGAGGTTGCTTACTGGCCACACATGGGGCAGGACCTCGACCAATACTTGAAGGGGTGTTTGGTGTGTCCACAATTTCAGCCGTCATCCCTCACACACCGTGCGCCTCTCCAAAAGAGGGGGATGACACTGCCATGGTCAGATTTGCAAATCGACTTCGTAGGCCCTGTGATTCGCTCATCTAGAGGAAACAAGTACATGTTGACGGTCACATGCTTGTTTACCAAGTGGGTGGAATGTCTCCCGGCCCCAAACTCCAAGGCAGAAACAGCAGCTGCCCTGATGATTAACCACATCTTTTCCCGTTTTGGTCTACCTCAAAGGATTGAGTCAGACAGAGGTAGCCATTTCACCAGCGAGGTAATGACAAAGATGTGGGAGATACTAGGGGTCAAAAGGAAGCTACATATTGCTTACCGGCCAGCTTCTTCTGGGGCAGTCGAACGCTAAAACCGGACCATTGTGAGCATATTAAAAAAGTTTGTGGCAGATTCTGGGCCAAGTTGGGATATCCGATTACCTCTGGTCCTAATGGCCATCAGATCTACCCCTTCATCTGCAACTAAAATGTCACCATTTGAGTTGATGACTGGACGCAAGATGGTGCTTCCCCAGCATTTGCTCTACAGGACCCAAGAGCAGACGTTGATCCATGCCTCCACAACTCATGAGTATGTGGAGAATTTGAGGAAACACCTCCAACATGCTTTTGCCTATGCTCAGCGGAATCTAGAAAGATCAGCTGATAGCATGAAAACTCACTATGATTTGAAAACCACCAGGAAGGAATATAATGGGGGAGACCTGGTCTAGCTATACAATTTCCAAAGGAACCAGGCCAAACAGCGAAAATGTTTGCCTACATGGAAGGGACCCTTTGAAATTATAGACAAGATCTCACCCGTGGCATACAAGATCCGCCTCCCCAAAGGCAGTTTGGTGGAAGGGGAAGACAAGTGGGTCCACATCAATCAGCTAAAGTGTTGCCATCCCAGGCACACTCTGCAGCAACTGGATGAGTCCTCTGCAATCCCAGAGGGGGCCGCTCCAGAGTAATTCAGTTCCAACCCTAAAATATCCCTCATATAGTCTCTAAATATCATGATTCTGGTATGAAAATGTATCCTGTTATATCTTGTTTTTTAAAATAAGACTGCAAAATGTATCTGGTTGTATAAAATGTATATGTTCGCCACACCATTAATAGTGGTGGAAAAATGTCTAGGAATGTGTATTGCTGCTTTGCTTTATCATCCTAGGAGAGATGAAACCATGGAGACTGACCAAGGAGAACGACCCGGGGACCGGGAGCAAAGATCCGAGGGGCCTGGGGTACCGCCCAATATTCCCATCAGGACAGGTGAGGAGAACCGATCGATCCAACCGGATGGAGGAAAAGATGCTGAAATGTGCCATCTGCGGAATTGGAAGAAGATGATGCGGACATCCCAGCGCGTGGATCAAAACATCCTTTGCACCCGACTCCCCCTCGACTCGAAATCAAAGTGCAGTCAGGCAGGGGGGGCTTGTTGGGTGTCTTGACCCACGTTCAAGTTACTATGCTACAACATTTGGTGCTGTGGGCTTCGAAAATCCAAGATGGCGGAAAAACCCACATTTGCGCCAAAATCCTGGAGAACCGTTCAGTTTTGCGCACAGCAAAATGGTCCCCTGACCTGCCACCCACCAGTACGAACATGATAGGCCAGGAGTGCCATGAGTGAAATGTGTGCCAAAGGAAAAACAGCAGAGCCGGTGGCTAAAATAAAAAAAAACGCTTTGAAATCACCTTTGTTTCTCTGAAATGCAAGCTAAAAATGCCTATTTTAAACATTGCAAGATATTAAAAAACCTCAATGAACACCAGCAGACATTTGGCAGAAAGTAGTCTTGTGTGCATACACAATCTGGAAAAAGAAAGAGCCCAAAACAATGTTTATAACAAAACTGGCTGAGCTGTGGATGTCAGCAGCTGAAGTGAAATTGGACTGAAAGACACTAAAATCTAAATGTTTAAAATAAATGAGTGACCTACTGTTGAGTGTCACATAGTTTGCAACTGTTGAAATGTCATAGTTTTGAACTTAGAATCAGCGTTCTAGCTGCATGTGTAAAAATTGTCAGTTTGATTTGAATGTAGAAAACTCAGAACTAAAGTGACATTTAGCTGAAGCCTGGCTTGAAGAGAGTGAATTCTGCCCGGCAACTACCCCCGACAGGAGTGAAACCTGCTCAGCCACTCTTCCCAGGCCTGGCTGCATTCTGCTGCCCCTGCCAAAAGGAGATGACACCTCTCTGATTGAATTAGGGGAGGATCACCTGGGGACTAAAGGAAACTAAACAAAGCACTGTCCCTGGCTCAGGCAAATGTTATATTAGGGGGGTCGTAAATGGCTTCCTCTTGGAAGGAGAAGTGGGAGGGGCACTGCATCTGTGAGCAAGCTGAGCTTGGGGGAAGTGGATAAACCAGAAATTCCACCATGTGCTTTGGAAAACCACACCCCTTTGGGGCCAGAGCATAATTTTAAAAAGATGGATAATTCATAGTGCAGACTTGTAAAATTATATAAATAACATCAACATTCTTGTGATTTTTCTGTGCACATTTTAAGAGGTGTTAGGACCCTGTGGTATGTTTTTGGGGATAGTAGCAGAAAAAAAGGTTGTTACTCCAAATGTATGCATGTTAAAAATCTGACACTTTATCATCTGAAACCCATATCCCTGGTGCACATTTGTGTAAAATCGGGAAAGGTTTAGAGGTCGTGATCTGGATGAAAAGGGCAGAATTCTGTCATAAGTGGACACAACATCTTTTAAAGACAGGGATCGGATGGTTTGATGCTACAGAAAATATGTTAACTGGACGTATAATATTATAAAAATGGTAGATAGATAAATATGTATTTGGATCAGAAATAGATTTGTGTGCAATTTGACAAGGGGAGGATCCTCTGACCATAAACCTACCTCATCACTCTGACTCACAACCCAGTTCCCCCAATCAAGGACGAGAGGAGGAACTGGCCAATGATAAGTTGAGAGGGTTGGGCATGCAGAATCAGCCGACCCACCCACTTTCTAAACACATAAAAAGAGCCACTCTTAGCCAGATAGGACTTTTTCTATTTCACTTTCTGCGGAGCATTTTGACAGACAACTCCACATCCTGATTTCAGACTTCACATCCAGAAACTCCAAGAACTCCAGAACCCAACAGCTGAACTCTTATCAGCAGGCCTTCCAAACCTAGCAACCAAACCAAACTATTCAGACAGCCGGGCTGAGCTGTATGATTCTGGCTAAAACCCTGTGCCAGAAACACCCAGAAAGCAGAGCTGTACCCGGAACCAGAGACCAGACCGCCGTGCAGTGCCAAGAACTTTTGTCAGAACCCGAGATCCAGACCGCTGTGCAGCGCCACTAGCAGAGCTGATCCATATCGTCCGTGGCGAGAGAACCGCCAGGAGTCCAGTCCAACCAGTTGACCCGATCCGTGACGAAGTCGCATTCCTGTCCAAAATCTAGTGTGAGTACCCAGCTAGCACTGTGCCAAAACCAATCTCTTAGTTTAAAATAATCTAATCCAAACTATTTTAACCTATTAGAACTGCCTCCTAGAATTGTGTCATTCTGTCATCTTTAAAGCTGAAAACTGTCATCTGTCATTCTGAAACTGTGATTTCATTTCTGAAAAACTACCTTTACTAAATCGTCCATATCTCTGGAACCGTTTGTGCAAGGAGCGAGTTTTAACTGTCATCTTAAAGCTAAGATTCTAAGCTTTCCAACGAACCCAGACTTTCTATTCATTATACTTTTTCCGTAATCGCCCCCGACGCACTCAGAAAATTTTCTGCGATTTGACATTTTTCTTCATTTTAGCACGTGTAAAAATATTTGTCTTTTCTTGCATCCCTGAAATCCGTTTCCAACCTAATAATCCCTCATTAATCATTGTAGTGCGGACCTGAACTCATTCCCAGTATCTATCACCTACCCTGAACCTCCCATAGGGAATTAAAAGCAATTTTAGCACATTTCTCACTTCATTGTCTTGACATTCAAAGCAATTTGGGCCTGTGTTTAAAACTTCTACCTGTTTTCCTTTAAGCTTGCTAGGGGGGGGAATTATATTTGATTGCATTCCTGAGAACTGTGTGCTTTCCTTCCATCTCTTTACATTGCATAAAGGGGGGGGGGGTGAATTGCTACCAGGGGGAAAAGTGATTACATTGTTTTGGTTGAAATCATATCAAGTTTATTTTCTGTACTGCTTTCATTCATCATTGCATTGTCTTTGAAGGCATATGAGCATTCTCAGCTACTTTATCCTCTCTATATCAACTTCTAAGCCATTAAAAAGAGTGTACCACTATAACATTATCCATTGTTGATCAACATCATATTCTCAAGTGTGATATCAAATATTAATTTATTATAAAAGAGTGATATATATATATATATTGTTTAATTTTCAAATAAACCTTTTAATTTGCAAAACAAACCTACTTCTTGGCTCAGTGGGGTCAAGGGGATTCTAAGACAGGGGTGTTATATAAGGGTTGGCATCCAGAGTAAACGAACTGGACATAAAAATATATCAATAAGGGTTTCCTTCAGCATCCCAGACTAGGCATTGACTTAGCTGTAGTGTTGAATTGAATCCGCTTACAAGGCACAAAAAGTATGTGCTAAACCTGGCGGATCTAGGTTAGGATCCAATTTTTACACTTTGTAGTACACAAAGTGTAAATGCCTACCATCATTTACGCATTGCAGAAGGCATTTACAATGGATTCCTACGGAATATGCCTGCTTTTAGCTGTTTATGTAAGGAAGAGGATTCCAAGGGATCCAGTGGTTTCCCACTAGCATAAAAATGGCATGTTGGCAGAAAAGATATGTTTTTTGCTGGCGGAGTGGGGAAGGTTGGCACACAAGGAAATCCCTTTGTTCTGTGAGCAAAAAATATCAAAAATCCCTGCAGTGAAAAAAGGGGTATTGCACCAGGCGAACATTTTCTAGTGGGTGTGATGATAAATGTGTGCTTCACTTTTCCCCCCAAGAGCAGGATTTTAGTTTTTTGGGAATTTCATGCACAATGTTATACTAAATAAAATGTTGCATCACGCGTGGCAGATTATGTGACTATGATACATCTTAAGTGTCTCTTGGGAAACGTGCCAGGGGATTTAGATAAAGAAATGACTGTGCAGGATATAATGAAGACCTGGGATGGACAGTCTGACATTAGAATTGCATAAAGTGCTAGCCTCCCTATCAGCGTCAACGTTTCTAGCTGTGAGAAGGGAGGCACTGGATTGCCTCCCACCTATGATGTGCAAAGTTATAATTATATTAATTCTTAAGCCCCAAAAGCATCCAGAAATCTGTAGGTCATACAGGCTGATCTCATTAATCAATATGGATCCAAACATGTTCACAAAAATTATTGGCAAAAGATTGATGCCCCATTTGAGTTCTTTAACATATTCAGATCAAGTCAAATTGAAGGGTGATTGCTGGAAGTTTTTGAATCAGTCATTACCACAGGCATTTCTTGTGGCAACCCCCCAGACCTTCAGCTTGCCAAGCCATTACAGAAGAGGAAAGACTACACAAATCATACTTGGTCCCACCCAAAGGGAGCAGTCCAGTCCAAACTGTCAGGTCACATCCCTTCTGCACAAGACCAAAATCAGGTCCAGACATGATCATGTGAAGGGTTGCTGATACTCGTGGTTATGATTTATTCATAACCTTCTAGCCATCAACGTTCAGTTGTTGCTTAACTCTGGATCAAGCAAGTTTTGCTCCAGACAGCTTCATGCAGGTGGTTTCAGTGGCATTGGATGCTGAAGAAGCATTGGCCACTGTATCCTGGTCTTTTCTTTTCACAGTTATGCATAAAATGGCCTTAAGACTTTCCATTCTCCAGTGGGTGAGGTTACTGTTTGCCAGTCAATAGGCTAGTGCACACATGGACTCGCTCCGATCTGAACGTTTTTCACTAGGAAATGGAACATGTCAGAGGTGCCCACATACCCCACTTTTAATCGCTATAGTTATGGTGCCAATTGCAACAGTAATAATGGCAACACATGCAAACTGTGGGCTTGCTGCTGCACGGCACAGGACTGGTATTTCATTATGTGAAGATGACTTGCTTTTAAATGTAAAGGATCCCAATTTTACCCTTTCTCCTGTTGACAGTTGACGTGTGTAGGTTCAAATCATTCTCAGGGCTGAACGTTCATTGAACCAAATCTGACCTCTTCCCATTAAATGAATCAAGGTTTATAGGGCTAAAATTAGGCTCAGAACCCAATAACCTATTTGGGGGTAAAAGTGTTTAGAGGTGTTTCTAAGATGCTGAAAGCTAACCACCGGCCATATCTGGTACTCCTTTAATCTAAAATCTACATTTCATAAAATCTTTATATTCTGACACTTTGGTTCAACTAAGGTGGAATCAGGAAGGGACTTGCAGCTATGTCATTGAAACTAATTCTGGTTTGGAACAAGGCTGTATGTTAGCAACTACACTTTTTAACGTACATGTTGCTGATCTGAAGGAAGATTTATATAAATGTAATAATGTTCCTCCTCGTTTGGATTCACAAACTATTGCATGGCTAACTTATGCGGATGACACCATTCTAACTGACCACATGCCAATTGGGCTTTAGTGAAGTTTAACGGCACTTCACTAACACGCTTATCAGAATAACCTTATAATTAATTATAAAAAAAACTAAAGTAATGCTTGTTAGATCTGGCAAAGTGAAGTGTGTAAAGTTTGCATGGAAGTTGAACAACGAACCGATAGAAGTGGTAAATAAATACACATATTTGGGTGTCCTCATAACTAACTCACTTGCCACTAAACAGTTAGCCAGTGACGTAATGGGAAAGGTCTGTAAGAAATGTAAGGTCATTAAGAATGTTGTGTCTCGCCATGGCGGCCATTAGCTGGAGGGTTTACTGCAAATGTGTAAATCAAATCTTCTGCCCTGTGCATTATATGGCATAGAAATATATACAACCAAAGAGACCATGTGGCTAACAAAGTTTGAAGCAAAACTGTGGCCCTCAACTTTGGGCTTATGATGTTCTGCTCCGATTGTAGCGATTCGTAGTGCGTTAGGTCTAACTTCACTCCTTACTCTGAGGAAAATTGCTAGTGGAAGCATATTTTTAAAGTAGCTTCTGAGAAATATAACCCTTCATCTATTTACTCCAATTTCACATAGACAATTAACTTTGAGCTTTCTTGTAAGGCATTGAAGGTTTGGGGATTTGAGGTCAAGTCCTTTTTCAAAGAAATTGGTTATGCTATAGATTACCCATTAAATTTGGGCTTCGCATTAAAATAAATTAAACAGAAAGCCCTTGTCTGGGATAGACACAATACTATCTCATATCTTACTACAAAGTCCTCATTTATTAATTATGTAAAGCACGGCTTCCCTATTAATGCCCCATTTAAGTACATTACAAAAATGTATAATGCCAAGGATAAAAGATTTACACTCCAACTTCGCTTAGCGCAGCTCCCCACTTTTGAGTAGGAGCTTGGGCACATATACCTATCCAGGAGCATTTGTGCCGCATCTGTAAACTGAGATTGAAACCCTCTGTCACTTGCTTACTAGTTGTGACAAGCTCGAAGAACTGTATAAGTAAGGGTACGATGGATTTATGAATATTGATATCTTGTGCAGTGATCAGGGTTGGGCATATATGTATTCTGGTAACAATCTCTAGCCGAATTTTAACACCTTTAATATTTTGCAAAAGCTCCTTAAAATTATAAATAACCAGTGTGAGTAACTATTTATTTTAAGGTGAAGACATATTATGCTTTATGAGTACCTGATTATTCTCACATATGTGCACTTCTTTGACTTGTTATTAAGTGTGTTTAGAGTGCATGTTTCTGATATTCTTGTAAACAGATTTTATTGTTTTATATACAGTATGAATTTTCTTAATGTAGTTGTTTTTTTCTCAATTGTGATTATTTTGTTTTAGTGTTATAAGGTTATTTTTTTTAACTAGTAACACTTTAATAAATAAATACAAAAAAATCGGACATTCGTGAAATCCATATGCTTCTTTCATAGGCGTTCACTTATGAAAATGCTAGTGGTCCCAGAATTTCTCCATTTTTTTCCAGAACATTCCAGTATGGCCAGTCTGGGATTGTATCCAATGTGTTCTTGATGCAATTAACGTGGGTCATTAAACAACCCTGTATTGAAAGTCATACGTTGGTTATAATACGTTTGCTACACATTGGGGATATCCACCGGGTTCTCTTCCAGATGTTGATATGAAAAGGGCAGTATTACATCCTGTTTCTATTAGGTATCTTCTATAGTTGGACAAACAAGTGGATGGAGCATGTTTTATCCTGTCACTTGCTTTATCTTGTTGGTTAAATCTTGGTCTAAGATTTGTCATTGATTCACATTAGAAATACTTATTCAGGAGATATAGATCTATGGACATTTGTGAACTAAGAACTACCTTTGACCCAATCATTTCTAAAACGTGGTCTCAGTTTGGTATTACTTGGCTGGAAGACATATATCAAGAATGTTCATTTGTGTCTCTGTCAGCAGTCCAAGATTTATTGGGAAAGGATAATGTATTGTCACTTCAATATTTTAGAATCAGACATGCATTCAGGGCTTTACATGGAATGGTTACCGGATTAACCTCCCTCTACGATGCTTTTGACATCTATAGCGAATCGTGGGGTCTGCAAGAGAGTGGACTCTATGATTTATAGGATAGGATGGTGCAGCAGAAGATGGATCTTCCTAGAAATAAGAAATAGAGAATGAACCCACTGGCAGAGGGAACAGGAGGGTTTTACCTTTTCAGAAGTTCAGTGGAAGTGATTTTGCTGTTCTCACAATGTCTCTGGAAACTCACATTACGAACGTATACAAACGTATACAAATCAAAGTGCTTACTAAGGCCTACCTATCGCCTCCTCGAATAAACTGTTATACAACAGATGGATATGCAGACTGTCCACAATGTTTCCATAATAACGCTAACATGTATCATATTTTTTGAACTTGTCCTGTGTTGTCTCATTTCTGGTCCTAGGTTTTGCTGGAATTGTAATTAATTACCAGGGTTAATTTACTGTTAGATCCTGTGGGATGTTTATTAGGGGGTTATGTCTTGTCTCAGGAATTATATAGATTTGTATTCTTGGTTAAGCAATCTATTGAAATGACCTTGAGAGGGAACACACCTTTATAGGTGTCTAATTGTTTTTCTGAGTTCCTTTGATGTAATTATGATTATGAGATGTACTGGGGCATGACACCACAGCAACATTGCCCCAGAGACAGCTGGTCACTACTTTGGACATATCTTCTCCAAACGTCATCTGACACAGACTCTGGTATGTTCAGGAGTGGTTTCCCGTGGGATCTCATGGAACTAATGTCACAAACCCTTATGGTTGGTACCTTTCCTTTTGGTGCTGTCATGAACGTGTTCCTATATCTGTCACTGCAATTATGTAAAAGTGTGTTGTAAAATATTATCTGATTAAATGTAATGCTTTCCATGCAATAATGCAAACTCAGAATGGCTTTTTATTGAAATATCATGTCACTAATGTTAAGCGTAACAAGACCAAATGCTTTACTAAAAACGAACATAACTAATGGAGAGGAGCTTCTGCATGTATGCTAACATGTGAAAGGGGAATATAATACACTTTGAAACTTGTATTTCAGTGTTCTACATGGAGATTATGAGCATAGTGTGCATTATAAATCATCTTATAGCTTGAGTTAAACCTGTTGACATGCAAATACTTTATAAGATTGCCATTACCGATAAAAATGGCAGAGAGTATTTTCCTTTCACATGTAACCTCGAAGTTGTCAATTTATTTTACACTCTGGAAGGGTTGGTTGTGCGAGTGTCAACTTTCCTGAAACCAAGAATCAAGCTTGTCAATTGTGTCTGCTTACCACTTTTTTATATTGCGCGCAGAACTCTTAAATTACCTTCTTTCCAATTGTGCCTGCCTGTTCGTACTTCACCTTGGGAACTACATTTCCTGTCTTTGGAGCAGTCATGGCTCGACTTGCGTCTTCTGTGCTCACAGGCCTCAAAAGACACAATCACGCGTATCTGTTGCTACTTTGTAGCTGCTAACTACATTCCGCAACATCTCTGATGTGCCCAAATGAATTTAAATTGAATGAATTGTAGGCCATTTTAGACCATTTTAGTGATTAACTTCTTTCTACACTTTTAGACATTTTAAATAGCTAATTTCTTATCAATTGTATCTGCTTACCACTTTTTATATATTGCGTGTAGAACTTTTAAATGTCCTTTTTTTCCATTTGTGCCTGCCTGTAGTACTTCATCTTGGGAACTACATTTCCCGTCTTCGGAGCCGTTGAGGCTCAAATTGTATCATCTCTCTCCAGCTGATGTGAAGCCTGCTTGGGCCTGTTTCGGACAGTTCGACGGTCGGCGTGTTGTGCTGCCCGTCATTCTGCCTTTCTCTGTTTCCAGTGGGATCAAATCTACTCCCTCAGCGTATTAATTTTGTGCCCTTTTCTTGCTGATCACGCTGCCTGTCGTCTGTCCTGTTATTTAATCATCATGATCACTTATTCTTTGAAAAGCTGCCTGATTTAAATTATGAAAACGGTTCCTTCCATATACATGCTTTGAATAAAATTGGGCTCCATGGAATCAGAAAACCTATGGGTGTATTTTGTCCTCCGACTGCAAAGATATCTCATAACCTGGACCTATTCCGTTGTGCTGCCTTGTTCAATGCAAGATCTTCGGTAAAAAACACAGTAGTTTGGGCTGACTTTATTAAGACGTACAATTTAGATATGATCTTTATCACAAAAACTTGGTTCAATACCAGCTCTACGTCAGTTTTTCACCTTCTCGTTCCCCCTACTTTCCAGACCAAATGGTTGAATTGGGAATCTCAGAGAAGGTGTGGAGTTGCAATTATAGCCAAATCCTCTCTGACTTTATCTAACTTCCAGTTCCTTGTCTGGGATGAGGCTTCCCAGATTTATGCCTGTAATCTGCTTCTTTTACCTTCACTTTTCTTCTATGTGGTCCCTTGCTATCGAGCTCCTGGAATAACTAGAGCTTTTCTAGAAAATCTAGATCTCTTTCTTGGAACAAAGGCTCTTCAACACTCAAAATTTGATCAACCTTGAAAATTGTAATATTTGGTGTGATATCCCAGACAACCCTGATGCTATAAAACTCAACAGAATTCTTATGTCTCATGATATTTCCTTGTTGACCTCCTCTCCCTCTCATAATCATGGTCACTGTCTTGACCTAATAATGCAAAAGACCAGGGACTGTCATATCAGGAGATCACACCTGTTGTATTGTCGGATCACTAAGCTAGGATTTATCTTATTCAGACAGACCCAAATATAGTTAAAAGAAACTCATCTACCTGTTGGGAATTCCTTGCGTAGCCAAAAAGATCTTAACACAATTACAGACATTGAACTAACTTCAGGATTGCTCCCTATTGCCTAAATACTTACTGTGAATATTCCTT
Source organism: Ambystoma mexicanum (assembly GCF_040938575.1). NCBI lineage: Eukaryota > Metazoa > Chordata > Amphibia > Caudata > Ambystomatidae > Ambystoma > Ambystoma mexicanum. Next base: position 408,926,188 of record NC_090941.1, on the reverse strand, counting down.
TCAGTCCTTCATGCTCATTTTATGGAAAGTCTGTGACACTACTGTTCCCATTAAAGAGTATTGTAAGAAAGAAAAATATTTGGCAGAAATCCAAAAATGTACTTATTTGCCAGGATGTGAGAACAGCACTTAACATTTATTAAAAAAGCCATTCTCTGCACCAAATCTAACTTTTTACAGAACCAGATTGACATAACAAAATTAACCAAAGGAGCTTTTTGACATTATAAAAACCCTATCCAATCCCCCATGTACATCCTCAAGTCTATCTGCCTCCCTTAAACTGACCAATGGTTTTAATGAGTTCTTTATGAACAAAGTTACCACCATCCGATCAAATTTGGATCTACAACTTCCTATCATTCAATCTTCTATGCTCGATATTCACCATATGATACCCTCTCTATTAACACCTCTTAATTTTAATTTGACACCAGTTACTCAGGAGGAAATACTTGTACTCCTTTGAAATCTAAATTGTACAAATCATAAATATTCAAGCTTGTCTCACAAAATGCGATACTGCGATTTGAGTGAATGTATTGCTTGTTTTGTAAATGCCTCTCTTGCCCAAGGCACAGTCCCAAAGTAGCTTAAAAGGTCCTTTCTGTATCCTTTACTTAAAAAAAACACACATTGGATCATAATCTGTTTTCAAATTACCACCCTATTCCAGGTCTATTCTGTCCTACTCAAATCTTGGAAAAGATTGTCACTTCCCAACTCCAAAACTTTCTGGAATAATATCAGTTGCTTGACACACTGCAATCAGGCTTTAAGCCCTGTCATGGTGCAGAGACTACACTTTTTTTGGGACAACATCTTAAGGTCAGCTGACAAAGGTGATGTCAGTCTGCTGATTATGCTGGATCTATCGGTGGCCATTCGATTTCGATATACTTACATCCAGATTGACTGAGGTAGCTCGAGTGTCTGAAGACTCCCTGAAATTGTTTATTTCCTGTCTATCAGACTGTACACAACAAGTGAAAATGGAAGATTTTCACTCTAGATTCCTCCATGTTCCCTTAGATATTCCACAGGCCTCCTCCCTCTGATATGATATGATATATATGATATGATATGATATGATATGATATGGCATTTGTAACGCGCCTATAAACAAGTGTTTCAAGGCGCAACGAGGCAGGGAGGGGGGAACAAAGGGAGACAGACAACGATCCTACTAGGCCAGGTGTCACTCAGATCGCGCAAGTGCAAGGTTAAGGGGACGGGAAAAGTGCAAGGGGAAACGGAGAGGGGAAAGTGCAGTACACGGTTAGTAACGAACAAGATGAATAATAAGGGCCAGCTGGTGGCAAGTGCAAGATAAGTGCAGACAAGTGCAGGGAAGAGGGGCTGTAGGGATACAGAGACAGTCCCGCAGTGCAGGAGTTGCCGGGAAGGCAGTGCAGGGGAGAGTGGCTGGGCCAAGGACCGAGATTGGTGAGTGGCCCAGTTGCTGATTTAGTACAATTTCAGTGATTTAGCAGGGGAGAGGGGGAGAGAAAGCAGAAGCAAAGAGGAGGGTTTTGAGGCTCTTCCGGAACCGGAGATGGTTCTCCTCAAGTTTTAGGCAGGCAGGAAGGCTGTTCCAGAGGGAGACCCCTGCAGCAGAGAGAGATCTCCCACCAACTTGTTTCTTAGAGAAGCGGCTGACCCTGAGGGAGTTAGAGGCGGATGAGCGAAGTGCTCGAGAAGGAAGATATTTAGGAAGGGAGAGTTGAAGGTATTTTGGCCCCAGGCCTCAGAAGGCTTTGTGGACAATGCTAAGGGTTTTGAACTTAATCCTCACAGCCACAGGGAGCCAGTGTAGCGATTTCAGTCCTGGAGAGATACGGTCCCGGGGCTTGAGGCCAAGGACAAGTCTCGCAGTCCTGTTCTGGATGAGTTGCAGAGGGCGGAGAGTAGAGGCAGGTAGATTTAGGTAGAGGCTGTTACAGTATACCAGCTTTGAGAGAACCAGGACTCTGGAGACAGTGAGCTTCTGGGGGAAGGAGAGGAAAGGAAGGATACCTCTGAGGAGGTGCAGCTGGTAGTGTGACTTCTTAGAAACGTCAGAAATGTGAGGCGAGAAGGAGAGTGTGGAGTCGAAGATGACCCCGAGGTTTTTAGCCTTGCAGGTAGGAGCAGGAAGAGGGCCAAGAGAGGCCGGCCAGAGAGCTGCAGGGAAGGAGGGAGTGGGTGTGCCGATGAGTAGAATCTCGGTCTTACTGGCATTAAGGCAGAGGTCGTTGGTGGCACACCATTCCTGGATAGCAGAAAGACAGTCAGAGATGAGGGAAGGAGAAGAGGAGGCCGAGGGTAGCCTGAAAATGAGCTGGGTATCATCAGCATAGCACTGAAAGTAGGGGCAGAGAGCAGCGATGCGGTGGGCGAGAAGTGCCAGGTACTGGTTGAACAGCCAGGGAGAGAGGTTGGAACCCTGGGGGACACCACAGGTAGAGAAAAAGATGTCAGACAGGAAAGACCCCAGTTGGACCTGGGAGGGTCGATTTGAGAGGAAAGAGGTCAGCCAAGCCAGAGCCTGACCAGTGATACCCAGGTTATCACGGAGACGGTTGAGCAGGATGGTATGGTTGACAGTATCAAAGGCAGCAGAGAGATCAAGCAAAATGAGAACACAAGGAATGTTAGAGTCAAGGTTCGAGAGCAGGTCCTCACGGATGTTCAGGAGAGCAGTTTCCGTGCTTCTGGCAGCTCTGAAGCCAGACTGATGGTCATGAAGGCTACCAACAGATTCAGCATGGTGATTAAGCTGGGAGATGGCAAGTTTCTCCAGGAGCTTGCCCAGGAAAGGAGTGATAGAGATAGGGCGATAGTTAGCTGGGCAGGACGGATCGGAGGAGGATTTCTTAAGAAGGGGGTGCACAAGGGAGTGCTTGAGAGGGGATGGGAAGACTCCAGAGGCGAAGGAGTGATTGCAGAAGTCAGCAAGGACAGAAGCCAAGGAGTCGATGTGGTCCTTAATAGGTTTGGAGGAGCAGGGGTGGACCTGTGTTGACAAGACTTTCAGTTATTATTTAACATTTACACCCGCCCATTATTGGGCATCTTTTCAAAATGCAGCCTAAGTTATGACTCCTATGCCGATGACCCACAGATATATGTTAGGTTGAACAATTCTTCAGATTCAATTAACCGGATCCTAGACTGTGACGAAGAAATCCAAGGCTGGATTCTGGAAAAAAAGCTGCAGTTAAATCCCAGCAAAACTGAAATTATGTTGCCTGGCCCTAAAAATCTTCTGGCAGATTCACTGCACTCTGCCTCCTCTCCAACTCTATTTGATGTGCCTTCTGTTTTTTCATCTAAAGTAAAACATCTTGGCTGCATTTGACAGTCAAATCTGAACTGCAACCTGCAGGTTAGCGAGATATTAAAGTTGATTCATTATCGACTTTGACTCTTGTGACCTCTCCTCCCTCTTATTGCGGAGAGGGATCGGTTAGTTGTTATTGGAGCCCTGATAAATTCCAAATTAGATTGCTGCAATGCAATCTTTCACGGGATCCTGGCTAGCCAGATACACCGCCTTAAAGCTGCTCAGAATGCAGCTACTTGACTTCTTTTCATTAAGCCTAAAACTGCCTCAGTATCCCTCTCTTGCAAAACTCTTCATTGGTTACTAGCACAACAAAGGATCCTTTTTATGAGACTCTGTCTTGTTTTTAAGTGCTTTTATGGCCATGGCCTGGCTACTATTTATCTTGTCTCTAAGATTTTACCTTACTGCCTAGCTTGATCTCTCCATTCAGCTGCCCAAAATCTACTGGTAGTACCTTCCTCCTGCTTTGTACATCATGGGGACAGGTGCTTATCCATTTTCGGTACTCGTGCCTCGAACTCACTACCTTCTGACCTTCGGAAACGTGACTCTCTTACCTTGTTCAGGACAAACCTAAAAACATGCCTTTTCATTTAATCCTCCAACAATGTGGCTTTATGTTTTTCCTCATCTCATTACATAATTAACATGTGAGCCTGGATACCGTTTTCTGCCTGGTCACCCTTGAGGACTAAGCCTGTTACAAATAAATGAAATCAGGAATGCACCAATCCATTAGCAATTCAAATGCAGACTGGTTTTAAACCCTTTTGGATGCCCATACAACTGAGGCAGCCATTGTCAGAAACAACACGCTTGCTGCTGATGAACACATATCTCTTACTCATATGAAAATGTCAGCTTTTAATTATTAATTGGCTGATACTCTTTCTTTTGCAAAGTATTTGAGTATGTTTGCATACATAACAGTACATGATGACCATTGTAATGAACAGACACATGGTTATATTGAAAATCCAATGTAGCATTCATTTGTCCTAAGATGCAAACCATCCACTTATACATTTAACAGATGACTTGCTAATGAGTGGGAAATACCATGTGGTTAAGTGCAGAAAACACAGGATGTAAATGCAGTTGGAGGAGACGTTGATTGTAGGTCTCCTATGCCCGGCTAAAGTCTGACCTCATATTTGGTCAAATGAATGACAAACACAGTATTTTCATGGTCCTGTAAGCTTATATTGAAGCCCGCCCTGATTAGAGATTGATGAATGCATTATCAGTCATTAATTGCAACTTCAAATAAGCAGCTGTCCACACAGACCCTGGCCTCCAACCTACTAGAGCAATAAGGCTGCACCAATCATTTCTGTCTGTTCTATTAAGCAGCCCTGTAAAATGGTCCTTTGGTAATAACAGTAGATGTCTCCCATGACAGGGGTAAGCCACATGCCACTGCAATGCAAGTGATTAAATGCACATAATAAAAGCCCAATTAAAAATGTGGTGTACAAAATGATGTATTTAGAGGAAAAGTGAGAAATACAGTTTTAGTTATAACGTCAGAACTGTTTGTCCTCTTTGAAACATTCAAAAAGATCATAGTTCAGCACTGCACAACCAATCACATGTTATAAAAAATCTATATGTTATCATTTATAAATTATGCATACAT